>NC_041389.1:138682914-138728763 GCF_002162155.2 Triticum dicoccoides
CATTAAAGAAATTCATGGAGCACTTTCCAAGAAAGAAAGTCAAATTATCTTATGAATCTATCATGCGTGATACTTACGAATCTAGTGCCAAAGATGGCACTACTTAGATCTATCTTTGCTTTTATGCCTATCTAGGGGCATTAAACGATAGCGCTAGTTGGGAGGCAACCCAATTTTCTTTATGTTTTTTTGTTTTTTCTCCTGTTTAGTAATAAATATTGCATCTACCTTCTGTTTAGATGTGTTTTTATCTTTTAATTAGTGTTTGTGCCAAGTAGAACCTATAGGATAACCTACGATGATAGTTGATTTGATTCTGCTGAAAAAACAGAAACTTTGCACACACGAATATAATTTTGTTAAATCACAGGAACGTGATTTTGCGTTGATTCTTTTTGCTTCTGTTAAATAACCAAATTGTCCAGGACTTCATATTTTGGTAGGATTTTTAGAGTTCCAGAAGTTTGCGTTAGTTACAGATTTCTACAGACTGTTCTGTTTTTGACAGATTCTGTTTTTCCTGTGTTCTTTGCTTATTTCAATGCATCTATGGCTAGTAAATTAGTTTATAAACCATAAGGAAGTTGGAATAAAGTTGGTTTAACACCAAAATAAATAAAGAATGAGTTCATTGCAGTACCTTATGTGGTGGTTTTGTTTTCTTTCACTAACGGAGCTTATAAGATTTCCTGTTGAGTTTTGTGTTGTGAAGTTTTCAAGTTTTGGGTAAAGCTTTTATGGACTATGGAATAAGAAGTGGCAAGAGCCTAAGCTTGGGGATGCCCATGGCACCCCAAGATATTCAAGAATAGCCAAAAGCCTAAGCTTGGGGATGCCCCGGGAAGGCATCCCCTCTTTCGTCTTCGTCCATTGGTAACTTTACTTGGAGCTATATTTTTATTCGCCGCATGATATGTGTTTTGCTTGGAGCGTTGTGTATTATATTAGTTTTTGCTTTTTAGTTTACCACAATCATCCTTGCTGTACACACCTTTTGGGAGAAGCCTATTTGATTAGAATTTGCTAGAATACTCTATGTGCTTCATTCATATCTTTTGAGCTTGATAGTTTTTGCTCTAGTGCTTCACTTATATCTTTTAGAGCACGGCGGTGTCGTAATTTTGAAGAAATTGCTAGTCTCTCATGCTTCACTTATATCTTTTTGAGAGTCTTTTAGAACAGCATGGTATTTGCTATGGTCATAAAGTTGGCCCTAGAATGATGAGCATCCAAGTTGGGTATAATAAAAACTATCATAGAAAAAGAATTGGATGCTATGATCAACTTGATGCTTGATAATTGTTTTGAGATATAAAGGTAGTAATGTTAGGGTCATGCTAGTGGGTAATTATGAAATTGAGAAATACTTTTGTTGAAGTTGGCAAGTCCCGTAGCATGCACATATGGTAAAAGTTGTGTGACAAATTCGTTGCATGAGGTGCTCTTTTGAGTGTCTTCCTTGTGAGTGGCAGTCGGGGACGAGCGATGGTCTTTTCCTACCAATCTATCCCTCTTGGGGCATGCGTAGTAGTACTTTGCTTCGAGGGCTAAGTAGGCTTTTTCAATAAGTATATGAGTTCTCTTTTGACTAATGTGAGTCCATGGACATAGGCACACTCATCCTTTTTACGTTGCTAGCCTTTATTATTACCGCGCAACTTCCACCGGTATCATAAACCCATTATTTACCTTCCTCAAAACATCCACCATACCTACCTATTATGGCATTTCCATAGCCATTCCAAGATATATTGCCATGCAACTTTCCACCGTTCCGTTTATTATGACACGTTCCATCATTGCCATATTGCTCTTTGCATGATCATGTAGTTGACATCGTATTTGTGGCAAGGCCACCTTCATAATTTTCATACGTGTCGCTCTTGATTCATTGCATATCCCGGTACACCACCGGAGTCATTCATATAGAGTCATATTTTGTTCTAGCTTTGAGTTATAATTATTGAGTTGTAAATCCATAAAAGTGTGATGATCTTCATTATTAGAGCATTGTCCTAGTGAGGAAAGGATGATGAAGGCTATGATTCCCCCACAAGTCGGAATGAGACTTCTGACTTTACAAAAAGAAAAAAAGAAAAAAATGCGAAAGGCCAAAAAGAAAAAAAAGAGAAGGCCAAAGAAAAAAAGAAAAAGAAAGAAAGAAAAAATAAATAAATAAAAATGAGAGAAAATGAGAGAAGGGACAATGCTACTATCTCTTTTTCCACACTTGTGCTTCAAAATAGCACCATGATCTTCATGATAGAGAGTCTCCTATGTTGTCACTTTCATATACTTAGTGAGAATTTTTCATTATAGAACTTGGCTTGTATATTCCAATGATGGGCTTCCTCAAAATGCCCGAGGTCTTCGTGAGCAAGCAAGTTGGATGCAAACCCACTTAGTTTCTTTTGTTGAGCTTTCATATATTTATAGCTATAGTGCATCCGTTGCATGGCAATCCCTACTCACTCACATTGATATCTATTGATGGGCACCTCTATATAGCCCGTTGATACGCCTAGTTGATGTGAGACTATCTTCTCCCTTTTTGTCCTCACAACCACCACCATATACCACCATAGTGTTATGTCCATGGCTTACGCTCATGTATTGTGTAAGAGTTGAAAAAGCTGAAGCGCATTAAAAAGTATGAAACAATTGCTCGGCTCATCATCGGGGTTGTGCATGATGGGAGTATTTTGTGTAATGAAAATGAAGCATGGCCTAAGCATATGATTTTGTAGGGATGAGCTTTCTTTGGCTATGTTATTTTGATAGGACATGATTATTTATTAGTATGCTTTGAAGCACTATTATTTTTATGTTTTATAAGCTTTTATTTTGAATCATTTGGATTTGAACATTCATGCCACAATAAAGAAAATTACATTGAGAATTATGCTAGGTAGCATTCCACATCAAAAATTTCTTTTTTATCATTTAACTACTCGAGGACGAGCAGGAATTAAGCTTGGGGATGCTTGATACGTCTCCAACGTATCTATAATTTTTGATTGTTCCATGCTATTATATTACCCCTTTTGGATGTTTATGGGCTTTATTTTACACATTTATATCATTTTTTGGACTAACCTACTAACCGGAGGCCCAGCCCGTATTGCTGTTTTTTTTGCCTATTTCAGTATTTCGAAGAAAGGAATATCAAACGGAGTCCAAACGGAATGAAACCTTTGGGAGCGTGATTTTTGGAATGAACGTGATCCGGAGAGCTTGGAGTCCAAGTCAAGAAGCAGCCGAGGCCCCCACGAGATAGGAGGCCGCGCCCCCTATAGGGCGCGCCCCTGTCTCGTGGGCCCCTCGGGCGGCCACCGACGTACTTCTTCCTCCTATATATACCTACGTACCCCGAAAACATCCAGGGGCACCACGAAACACAATTTTCACCACCGTAACCTTATGTATCCACGAGATCCCATCTTGGAGCCTTCGCCGGCACTTTGTCGGAGGGGGAATCGACCATGGAGGGCTTCTACATCAACATCCTTGCCCCTCCGATGAGTTGTGAGTAGTTTACCACAGACCTACGGGTCCATAGTTATTAGCTAGATGGATTCTTCTCCCTTTTTGGATCTCAATACAATGGTCTCCCCCTCTCTTGTGGAGATCTATTCGATGTAAACTCTTTTTGCGGTGTGTTTGTCGAGATCCGATGAATTGTGGGTTTATGATCAAGTTTATCTATGAATAATATTTGAATCTTCTCTGAATTCTTTTATGTATGATTGAGTTATCTTTGCAAGTCTCTTCGAATTATCAGTTTGGTTTGGCCTACTAGATTGATCTTTCTTGCCATGGGAGAAGTGCTTAGCTTTGAGTTTAATCTTGCGGTGTCCTTACCCAGTGACAGAAAGGGTTGCAAGGCACGTATTGTATTGTTGCCATCGAGGATAACAAGATGGGGTTTATATCATATTGCATGAGTTTATCCCTCTATATCATGTCATCTTGCTTAATGCGTTACTCTGTTCTTATGAACTTAATACTCTAGATGCATGCTGGATAGCGGTCGATGTGTGGAGTAATAGTAGTAGATGCAGGCAGCAGTCAGTCTACTTGTTATGGACGTGATGCCTATGTACATGATCATGCCTAGATAATCTCATAAATATGCGCTTTTCTATCAATTGCTCGACAGTAATTCGTTCACCCACAGTAATACTTATGCTATCTTGAGAGAAGCCACTAGTGAAACCTATGGCCCCCGGGTCTATCTCTTATCATATTTGCTTTCAATCTACTTTTATTTGCATCTTTACTTTTTGCATCTATATTATAAAATACCAAAAATATATTTATCTTATCATACTATCTTCATAAGATCTCACTTTCGCAAGTGGTCGTGAAGGGATTGACAACCCCTTTATTGTGTTGGTTGCGAGTTCTCAGTTTGTTTGTGTAGGTGCGTGGGACTTTTGAGGAGCCTCCTACTGGATTGATACCTTGGTTCTCAAAACTGAGGGAAATACTTATGCTACACTTGCTGCATCACCCTCTCCTCTTCAAGGAAAACCAATGCAAGCTCAAGACGTAGCATGCGCCTTGGAGCCAGGGCTCCTTCTTGGGGAGGAGGTGGTGGTGGCACCCCCTGAGCCGCATGGTGCATGCAGGACGGAGGGCGAGGCAGCTAGAGGGACGGCGCAGGAGAGCCCCCTGCTGCGCTGACGAGCTCGGTGATGCGAGCGAGCCACTCCTCGTAGAGGTCGTCGACGGGGAGCGAGTGTAGGAGCTCACGTGCCAGGAGCAACGCGGCTTGCGCTTCCGTGGGGGCGCAACAAGCGTGAGACGACGAACCAGCTGGGGTCAGCGATGGAGTGGCGGTGCGGCTGTCCCGCCGCACCGAAGGGTGTAGCGAAGATGCTTGCTTCTCGTTTCCCGCCGGGCCGGTGGCGACGTTGGCGGCAGGCGACGGAGAACGACGAGGAAGCCCACCGACGGGAGGCGTCTGGGCGACGCGGGCGACGAGAGCAGCCCGACACTAGGTGCGATCTCGGCGAGCGTCTGCCCTGGATGCGACGAAGCGATGGGACGCAGATTAGCGGGGAAAAGATTCTGGCGCACCCCTACCTGGCGCGCCAAATGTTGGATATAGGGTTCCGGCAAAACCCTTAAGGTTCGAACTCCGGGATGCACACGAAGATCTTCTACCTACCAAAACACGCCCACAACCTCGCCGCGAATCTAAGCTAGCACGATGAACAACACAAGGGACACAAGATTTATACAGGTTCGGGCCACCATTATGGTGTAATACCCTACTCCTGTGTGTGGTGTGGTGGATTGCCTCTTGGGCTAATGATGAACAGTAAGAGGAAGAACAGCCTCGCGAGGAGAGGTGTTCTTGTGGTGGTGCGCTTGGAGAGGAATTGCTCCATCTCTGTTGGCTCTGGGTGAGATCTAGATGAGATGCCCTCTACTATGGTGGCTAGCCCTATATATAGAGGCCCTGGTCCTCTTCCCAAATATTGAGCGGGAAGGGAGCCAACAACGGCCATTTTGAAAGGGGACATCTAGTACAAGCTATCTTGACTAAAGGTGGACTTCGACTGCCAAAGGCTCTGGTGATGACGCCGTCTTGGGCTACATGGTGACCTCCGTCCTGACGTCCTGCTGGTCTTGGTCTCATTGCACCGATATGGAAACCTTTGCTTGATGCCTCGGTACTCTGCGCCTGCGCTTGCCCCCTTTGCACCAAAGAGGAAATGACGACACTGCGCAGGCGGGCGCCTGCCTGGTCTTGATTGTCATGGCTTGCGTCATGAGCACCTCGCGAGGTACTCCTTGCCTTGATCTCTCCGCCTCCTCGCGAGCCTGCCTGGTGAGGCCGCCCCTGAGTAGCCCCCTGGACCTGTGTCGTCCGCCCCGCGAGGCTTGGCCCCTCACAAGGGTCTTGAGTTTGGGTTGATGAAGATGGGCCGCACTGGGCCGCTGGTGAGCCACGCCGCAGGCAGGCAAGTCTGGGGACCCCCGTTCCCAGAACGCCGACAGTAGCCCCCGGGCCCAAGGCGCACTCGGACTTGGCTTAGCAGCAAAGTCAAAGGGCAAGTGTGGAGCGCCGCGGGTCCCAACAGCCTGCGGCCTTGGTCGCCGCGTGGCAGTTGATTGGACGTGGGCATCTCCGCTTCCCCACGCTGCCTCGGCAACTGCCCGACTGACAAAAGGCTGGCCTGGGTAAGGCTTACCTTCATTGCTCTCATTCGCGTTGCTCATCCCCTTCCTTGCTCTCTTGCTTCCGAAATCTCCAGATCCGCTCCATCCTTCCCCTTTCAGCGAGCAATGGCGCCCCGCAAGGCCGTGGCCGAGGCCCTGCCGGCTTGGTTCTCGCCGGCCCTGGATCCCCCCAACATGACGGAGAAGAATCTCGTTGCTACGCGCCTGATGACGGCGGCACAGGGCAGCGACATGGGGGAGCACCACTACTAGGGAAAAGCCTATACACAAAATCTTACTAGCAGCGCTCCTCAAAATACCACGCTACTGCTATTTAGCAGCAGCGCATTTCACCAAAACTCGTTGCTGACAGGAAAATAGCAGTAGCGCGTCCACCACAAACTGCGCTACTGCTATAATTGCCATGACCTCGCCCCCCCCCCCGCTAGTTATAGCAGTAGCGCTCTGTACAGAACAACGCTACTGCTATAGAAGTTAGCAGCGGCGCGCACCTAGGAAAACCGCTACTGCTAAGATCAGCCCACAAGTTTAGTCCCACCTCGCTCCGTGAACAGGGTGTTTACCACCTTAAATTTGTTATTTCTGAAACTACCACAACCAGTTGGTCTGCACTGAACTCTATGTGTAAAATTTGTGGCTGCAATACGAGTCCTCTCCGGTTCCTACCGGAGGGGACTCATATTGACAATTCAGATTGTACACAAAAAGATCATTGATGGCCAATGTATTTTTGCATTGATGTATTTTTTGTATAGATACACATAGCAGTAGCAGTTTATATGCAAAGCGCTACTGCTATTCAGATTAGCTATAGCACGTTTTGGCAAACGTGCTACAACTATCCCTACCTTATCCCCACGCGCACGACCGGCCCTCACTCACACTCTCACTCTCGCCCGCGTGCCGATAACCGTCGTCGTGCGTCGCCGCCGCTACTGCCTTCGTCCGTCCGCCGCTGAGGTACTCCCCTCCTTTCGTCCCTCCTCCCTCCTCCTCCCTCCTCCCTCCGCCTGCGGCCGCCCCTCCCTCCTCTGCCGCCGCCCTCCTCCCTCCGCCTGCGGCCGCCCCTCCTCCCTCCTCTGCCGGCAGCCCTCCTCCCACCGCCCTCGACCTCGCCGCCCCTAGCTACCTCTCCATCGCCCCCGCCCCCTGCCACTAGTTAGTACTAGATTTAGTAGTAGTAGATGTTAATTTAGGGTTAATAGCTAGTACTAGATGTTGCTTAGTTAGTACTAGATTTTTAGTAGTACTAGTGGTAGTTGAACTACTTTAGTTGTAGTTGAACTAGTTTAGTAAGTAAATTAATAAACTAGTTGAACTAGTTGAATTAATAGAACTAATGTATTTTTAGTAAGATTGTAAGTGCATCTAGTGCCCCTTAGTGATTTTGGTGTATTGAAGACTTATAGGTTAAGGGACTGATGAGTTTGTGAGTGTACACATGTCTATAAGTCTATGAGGAGTTTGATATTTACAGAGAAAGTCGACCCCTAAAAATGAAGTTCTTCGACTGAAGACTTTGATATTCTGAAGACTTTCTGAAGACTTCGAAAGTGAAGAAATTGGTGTGACCTTGAAGACTTGGTATTCATTTGAGGAACATGAAGCGTGAAGACTTTTGTTTTCGTAGTTTCATTTTCTCTTTCTTGAGTCATAGGAAACACCGTACTGTTAAAGGGGGTCGAGGAAATACTAAGGAAAAATTTCCATGTGATTCTCAACTCAAAATCCTACACCTACCAATCCCTTCGAGTGAAGCCATTAGAAATCTCATACAGTTCAGTCAATTTCTTCAGTGACAGAGACGCAGTTCTTCTGGTCACTGAGGACTTTGCTCTGACTAAGGAGTTAGGAATTCGCCAGTGCGAATCGCCTACACAGTGAGGAACATGATAGCCCTGAGGAATTTGAGAGTCAAATTTCCGACCGTTGCTATGCTGCGCGCCAGCTGTCCAAAATATCTTATCCACCTAACGGTCATATCATTGAAGGGCATTTATGTCTTATCATGTCGGGCTGCTCCCTAGGCTATAAATAGCCGCCCCCTACAACCACTAGTTGGTTGGCTGCTCCGAGAGAACTTGACACTTTTCATTTGAGAGCAACCCATCCTCCGAGGACTTTGAGCGAAAATCATCAAGTGAGGAAAATCCCAAAACCAAACCCCCACAAACCCAAAGTGATTGAGCATCACTGAAGAAATTGATCCTGCGTGGATCCGACGCTTGTTACCTTTGAAGATTGTGCTTCTTCCATACGGTTAGGCGTCAAGGTCTAGAGCATCCAAGAGGAATTGTGGATCGCTGAGTGACCAAGTCTGTGAAGGTTTGGAAGTCACCTGAAGACTTACCACAAGTGATTGGACGAGGCCTGCGTGGTCTTAGTTCAAGGAGAATACGATGAGGACTGGGTGTCCTGAGTTGCGGCTCAGTGCCTGGGTGTCCGGGACTGCGTGTCCTCGAGTTTAAATACTCAGCCGCTCCAACCAGACGTACAACTAAGACATCAGTTGGAACTGGTCTACCAAATCATTGTCTTCACCAACCTAACTGGTTCTATTTCCTCAACTCTTTCATTTCCTCATTACTATGTTGAATGTTTGTTCATATCTGTGTTTGAAGACTTTGACTGAAGACTTTCTCAATTTCCTCAGTTCAATTTCTTCAGTCTGTTTGTCTTCATCTTGTGTTATCCTGTGATTACGCTTTCTGTACTCTGTGCTAGTCCTCATTTCATCATGATGACCGTGCTTGTATTCTGTTATGTTTATTTCTGAGTACTTATTCCGCTGCAAGTAGTTCTTCGCTAAGGAATTTCCTCACCAGCAAATTCCTCAGTGATGAATTCATAAAAATCGCCTATTCACCCCCCCTCTAGTCAATATAACGCACTTTCAATTGGTATCAGAGCAAGGTACTCCCTTGTTCTGTGTGATTTTGGTTTAACCGCCTGGAGTTTAGTTATGTCGACCACAGGTATGATCAAGGTCTCGGCTGGGTGTCCTACCTTTGATGGGACGGACTACCCCTACTGGAAGAACAAGATGCGAATGCATCTTGAGGCAATTGACAACGATCTCTGGTATGTTGTGGAAAATGGTGTCCCCTCTGTCACACCCTCACTTAACGCTACCGATGTGAAGAGATTCAAGCAACTCGATTCTCAAGCGAAGAATATCATATGTGGCCATCTGAGTAAAGGACAGTATGGAAGAGTGAGTGCTTTGGAAACTGCTAAACTTATCTGGGATAGGCTGTCCAAAGTAAATGAAGGAGTCTCAACTCAGCGTGACTCTCGAGTTGATGTTCTTCGGAATCTCTTCAACCGCTTCAAAAGACTCGACAATGAAAATGTCCAACAAACCTTTGATCGCCTCACTGACATCTCAAATGATCTTCAAGCCCTCAGTGCCACTGACATCACTGATCATGAGGTGGTGAAGAAACTGTTAAGATCGCTTGATTCCTCATTTGATACTCTGGGACTGATGATACAAGAACGGGCTGACTACAAGTCTCTTGATCCTGCCGATATCCTCGAAAGGCTAAATACTCACGAGTTCCAGCTTGCTGAAAAGAGAGATCTCTATGGTTCGAGCTATGGCAAACCACGTGCCCTGAAGGCCAAGGCTGTGTCTGACTCTGAATGTGAGGATTCTTGTAGTAGCCTTGGTGATCCTGAAGAATTGAGCCAGGATCTAGCACTGCTCGTGAAGAAATTCCAGAAGTTCACAAGACGTGGTCGCTTTGGAAAATCCTCAAGAGGCAGTGATTCCTCATCCAGTGACTATAAGAGAAGGTTGTGCCACAAATGCAAGAAACCTGGTCACTATATTCAATATTGTCCTCAGTGGGAAAAGGAAATGAAGAAGAAGAAATACAAGGATTATAGTTCTGATGATGCGAAGAAGAAGAAGAAATCGTCAAAATCTTCGTCATCAAAATCCTCGAAGTCTTCATCTCACAAGAAGAGCAGCTCCAAGAAGGCTTGGGCATTCATTGGCAAGGAAATGGACTCTGGAGCTGAATCTGAGGAAAATGAGGAAGAGGAGGCGTCTGAAGAATCTGAATCTAGTGTGGCGAGTCTGGCCTTCGCTACTGCCTTCGTTAGCAAGTCCATCTTCAACACTGAAGAAACTGACTCCACCAACAAGCCTGATGAAGATAATGATGACTACGTTCCCACCTATTGCTTCATGGCGAAAGGTGCAACGGTACTCAAATACAACTCCTCTGAATCTAGTGAAAATGAATCTGATGAGGATCTCAAGCCCAGCTACTCTAAACTTGCTAAGATTGCTGTAAAACAACAAAGGGCTCTTGAAAAGGTTCAAAACATGCTAGACAAAAGTGATGATATGTTGGGTGAATAAATGGATCGCACTAAAACCCTGACTGAAAATCTTCATAGACTTCAGTCTAGGTTTGATAACCTTCAAAGTCATCATAACACTCTCTTATCTAATCATGAGAAACTTTCTTATGAATTCCTTCAAGAAAAGCAAGATCACGAGAAGCTTTCTTTTGAATCTCTTCAAAGAAAGGAAGATCTTGAAAAGCTAAGAGTGTGTTATGAAGATCTTCAGAAGGAGCGCGATTCATTACTTGCTCAACAAATCAGCGCTTCTTAGGAAGAATTTGTTCCCCCTTGCTTAAAGTGCATTGAACGTGAATCTGCTAATTCTTCACCTGAAGGTTCAAATGCTTCAACTGTTACAAATTCTTCATCTGCCTCTGCTATCACTAATTCCTCATCTGAGGACATTGCTAGTATCAATGACAATGCAGGGCTGAAGGAATTGTACATGACAGGCATGTACAAAAGCCTCAAAGGGCATCAGACTCTCTGTGATGTGCTTAAAAAGCAGATCCTCAACAGAAACCCTAGGAAAGAGGGCATTGCCTTTGAGAGGAAGCTTAATGCTGATGGGACATATTGGAAGCCTGAGCAGTACCCCAAAACCTCATGGGTTGCTGCAAAGGGACCTCCAGTTGATCCATCTAATTTATCTGGCTT
This sequence comes from Triticum dicoccoides, assembly GCF_002162155.2. Classification (NCBI taxonomy): domain Eukaryota; kingdom Viridiplantae; phylum Streptophyta; class Magnoliopsida; order Poales; family Poaceae; genus Triticum; species Triticum dicoccoides. Next base: position 138,694,123 of record NC_041389.1, read on the forward strand.
TACATGTGAATCTCCTCATTCTTCTGATGAGTCATTTGACTCCAACTATAAACTGTTCAAAAATCAGAATGGTGAAGTATTTGCTAGATATGTTGGCACTAACTGCAGGAACGGTTCCCCTATGAAGAAAATCTGGGTTCCCAAAAGTTATGTTGAAAGTCTTCAGGTGAATGTCCTCATGACACCACCAGTGAAGAACAGGAACCCCAGATCAAATTCTTCATATGGATCCAAGTCCACATACGGACCAAATTCCTCACATGGATCAAATTCCTCAAAAGGATCAAGGTCCTCATATGATTATCATCGTGCTAACAACTCTGTCTCGTAGGGTAGAGCTAAGGTCTATGAATATGTGCGTTATTCATCAAATCATTATGTTCATAAGTCCTCGAAGAATTTCTCTGCTTATTCATATGCTTACCCTAACCCATCTTATGTGAAACGAAATGGTTTGGCATCTTTGCCACTTTTCTCATATGGTGCTCGCAAAGTGATGAATTCTTTGCCACCCCTGCAGATGTGGGTGGTGAAGAAAAAGAACTAATCTCTTCTGCAGAGTCAGGTCTCCAGACATGCTTTAACGTCTGAAGAATTTGCTGGGGACCTGACAAAATGCCTGAAAGGACGCAGGCTAATCATGATGAAATGAACTTTCATTTCACACGTCCTCATACTGCTATATCTGCTTACTGCTTGATGAAATTCATCTGATGAACTTGATATCATATTCTTCACTGATGAAGCATATGAGATTGTAAGCTACACTAATTCATCTGCAGGATGATCAACCCAAAACCACTGAATGGGTCCTCGATAGTGGATGTACAAATCACATGACTGGTGACAAGAATCTATTGATGGATGCTCCCTTATCACCGTCACCTCTGAAGCATATCATCTTTGCTGACAAAGGCAAAAGTCAGGTATTGGGTCTTGGTAAGGTTGCAATCTCTAAGGATAAACACATGGACAAAGTCATGCTTGTTGAGTCCTTAGGATACAATCTCATGTCAGTCTCAATGCTTTGTGATCTTGATATGGTTGTTGTCTTTGGCAAGTATCGCTGTGTTTTGATTATGGAAGCTGACAATTCCAAAGTCTTCGAAGGCTTTAGGAGGGGAGATTTGTATATCGTTGATTTCTCTACAGGACCACAACCAGCCGTGTGCCTACTTGCAAAAGCCTCAGAAGGCTGGCTATGCCATCGATGACTTGGTCACGCAGGCATGAGGAATCTGAACACGCTTGCGAAGAAGAAGCATGTCATTGGCATTGAAAATGTCAAATTCCTCAAGGATCACTTATGCGGAGCCTGTGAAGCTGGAAAAATGACCAAGGCCAAGCATCCAGCGAGGACTATCGTGACCACTACTCGTCCATTCGAATTGCTTCACATGGACCTCTTCGGACCTAATCATTACTTAGCAGTCACTAATGATGCATCTCTATATGGTTTTGTCATTGTTGATGATTATTCTCGATCTACATGGGTACACATTGTTACTTACAAACATGAAGTGCAGGAAGTCTTCAAACAATTTTCCTCGAGGGCTTCAACCAACTTTGGTGTGAAGATCAAGCACATCAGAAGTGACAATGGAACTGAGTTCAAGAATTCCGGCCTTGATGCCTATCTTGATGAACTTGGTATTACTCATGAGTTCTCTGGTCCCTATACTCCTCAACAAAATGGCGTCATGGAGCGTAAGAACAGAACTCTTGTTGAGATGGCTCGCACTATGCTTGATGAATACAAAACGCCTCAGTGTTTTTGGATTGATGCAATTGATACTGCGTGCCACATCATCAACAGAGTATATCTTCACAAATTCTTCAAGAAGACGGCCTATGAACTCCTCACTGACAAGAAACCCAATGTGAGTTATTTCAAAGTCTTCGGTGCTAAATGTTGGATTAGAGATCCTCACCACAACTCTAAATTTGCACCGAAAGCACATGAATGTTTTATGCTTGGTTACGGAAAGGACTCGCACACCTACAGAGTCTTCAACATTGTTATTCACAAGATTGTTGACACTGTAGATGTGCGGTTCGATGAAACTAATGGCTCGCAAAGAGAGCACCTACCTTCTGTATTAGATGAACCAGTACCTGAGGATTCCATCAAGTTCAAGGCAACTGAGGATGTCATCCCTACTGAAGAATCTGCTGAAGAATTCATTCCTGTTCATGAAGAATGTCGAGCTGATGCACCTGAAGAAAATCCTGAGGAAAATGGTGCTGAAGAAAATGCTGATCAAATTCCTCAGCGACAACCAGCTCATCCTCGCGTTGCAAAAGAAGTGCAAGTGGAGAAGATCATCGATGACATTAGAGCCCCAGGTCCTCTCACACGCTCAAAAGCTTCACATTTATCTAACTTTTGTGGGCACTATGCTTTTGTCTCTATCACAGAGCCCACTAAGGTAGATGAAGCATTTCTGGAGCCGGAGTGGATTCAGGCTATGCAAGAAGAATTACATTAGTTCGAGCTTAACAATGTCTGGGAACTGGTTAATCGTCCAGATCCTTGCAAGCATAATATCATTGGCACAAAGTGGATCTACTGCAACAAGCAAGATGAAAATGGCCTTGTGGTGAGGAATAAGGCACGACTAGTAGCTCAAGGCTACACACAGGTTGAAGGAATTGATTTCGATGAAACTTTTGCACCTGTTGCTAGACTTGAGGCTATTCGCATATTACTTGCTTACGCTAACCATCATGATATCATCTTATATCAAATGGATGTGAAAAGTGCATTCCTCAATGCTAAGCTTGAGGAAGAAGTATATGTTGTTCAACCCCCAGGTTTTGAAGATCCGAAGAATCCTGACAAAGTCTTCAGACTCAATAAGGCCCTCTATGGCCTCAAGCAAGCCCCTCGGGCATGGTATGATACATTGAAGGAATTCTTCGTGAAGAATGGCTTCACACCCGGTTCACTCGACCCTACTCTCTTTACTAAATCTTATGATGGTGAACTGTTTGTGTGCCAAATATATGTTGATGATATTATCTTTGGTTGTACTGACCAACGTTATAGTGATAAATTTGCCTATATGATGAGCGAAGAATATCAAATGTATATCATGGGAGAGTTGAAATTCTTCTTAGGTCTTCAAATTCGTCAGCAGTGCAATGGCATATGCATATCTCAGGAGAAATACTTCAAAGATGTACTGAGGAAATTCGGCATGCAAGATTGCAAAGGCGTCAAAATTCCTATGCCCACAAATGGCCATCTATGCACTGATGAAAACGGTATTGACTTCGATCACAAGGTATACCGCTCCATGATTGGTTCTTTATTGTACTTATGTGCATCTAGGCCAGATATAATGCTTAGTGTTTGCATGTGTGCCCGATTTCAAGCTGCACCGAAGGAATCACACCATAAGGCTGTGAAGCATATTCTTCGATATCTAGCTCACACACCAACACTAGGATTATGGTACCCCAAGGGCTCTGCTTTTGATCTCATTGGATATTCTGACTCTGACTTTGCTGGTGATCGTGTGGACCGCAAGTCAACATCTGGCACTTGTCATTTCCTCGGACAATCTTTGGTCTGTTGGTCCTCAAAGAAACAGAACTGTGTATCACTGTTTACTGCCGAAGCCAAGCTTTTAAATATCGGTCGTATCGGCCGCAATATCAGCCGCAATACCGGTTTTGACTGCCCACCGATATGAAGGTACGTTATCGTTTAGAAAATTGCATTTCTCAACTTAGCGGCCCCAATATCACTGGCCAGCCTGCAATATCGGGCTGATAAATGTCAGACTGATACAAACGATATGTGAAAGGGGCCCAATTTACAATAACTAGATGAGCCCAGCCCACAAACATGCACAAGCCTGCATAGTACTAATAGACCTAGGTCTTTTCCTGGGCGTACTTGTACTTGTACACAGCGGCGGCGGCGGCGATCTTGAACGTCTTCCTCTGGCGGCCGCCAGCTGCGACAGCGGACGGGTGACTACACGGCCTTCTCCATTGCTCTCCGGCTGGAAGCCTACTCCATCCTTGCCATTAGATCCTTCAGCGTTCATCATCTGCAATGGTACAACCTTCTCTGGCAAGCTGCAAACCCAAGAGCTTGAAGCAAGTAGTGATGGCCGCTGGCCCTTGTCTCGCTCGCCGGCGGCGGACACGAACACATGCAAGCTAGTTCAGTTTCTACCACGCACACACGAAGCAGAGGAAAAACAGAGCACTTGTTCAGTTTTGACTTTTGAGAGAGGGAGAGAGAGACACGCAGTACACTAGTTCAGGTTTAAGCAAACAGTACGAATGTACATTCAGGTTTAAGCATACAGTACGAATGTGCATTCTGTCCTCAAGTCCTTGTTGCCTCATTGCTTGAATTGCTTCTTGCGTCTAGTACAAGTACACTCGTTCTGACTAGTACTAGCAGTCTAGTACACTAGTTCTTTTGTTTATGCCTTATTAAGTGGCTAACTAATTATGAATATTTTGTGTAATTTCTTAGCTCATCATGTCAGCAAGTGCGACTTCATCAGCAGCACAGAAAGCAGTGTCAGCCAAAAATAAGCAAAAAAAGGATTCAGCTTGGGAGTACCCATTTTCGCCAAGTGAGCAGCACCCGAACAATGTTGGATGTAATTTCTGTAAAAGTATCTTCAGTGGAGGAATCACCAGGATGAAGCAACATTTAGCTGGATTGAGAGGCCAGGTTACTCCATGCACACAAGTTCCTCAAGATGTTAGGGATAAGATGAAGACAATCCTTGAGGCAGCAGAACAAAAGAAACTAGATAAAGAAGAAGAGTTGAACAAACTTAGAAGTCAGGTTCATATTGCTGAGGAGGAGGATGATGAGGAAGGTCAATCAACCACTTTAGTGCGAAAGAGGTCTTTGACTAAAGGACCACTTGATGGTTATCGTGAGAAACCAGAAGAAGCTCGTGGAAAAGGAAAGAATTCTCGGACTAGCACTTAAACCACACTAAATGAAACATACAAGTTGAAAGAGAAACAGAGAGCTCATGAATACATTGCAGATTGGTTTTACCAAGCTGGAATTCCATTAAATGACGTACGCCTTAATTCATTTGATTTAATGATAGAAGCTATTGGACAATATGGCCCACGATTGAAGAAGCCTTCTCCTTATCAGCTTGGCACTCCTTTGTTGGAGAATAGAGTCAGATCACTAGATGAATATGCAAATGCGCACAAGGAGGCATGGTCGTTGACTGGATGCTCTCTTTTGACAGATGCGTGGACAGATCGACAGGGAAGAAGCCTAATGAACTTGGTAGCTCATTCAGCTAGAGGTGTGTGGTTTCTCCGAGCTATAGATGCTTCCGCAGATGTTCATGATGCTAATTACATCTACTCTTTGGTACACTCATGCATAGATGAAATTGGTCCAGAGAAGGTTTTACAAGTAGTGACCGATAATGCTTCAAATAACATGGCTGCAGCAAAGTTACTAAAACAGAAATATCCTCAGATATTTTGGACTCCTTGTGCAGCACATACCATTGATCTAATGCTTGAGGACATTGGTAAGAAGCCTGCTATCCAGAATACAATTAAGAAAGCAAAGTCTATTACATGTTACATTTATGCCCACACTAGAGTGTTGTCTATGATGCGTTCTTTTACTGGTGATCGTGATTTAGTTCGAGCTGGAACTACTCGTTTTGCCACTTGCTACCTTAATTTGAAAAGTCTATATGACAAAGAAAAGAACTGAAAGAAATGTTCGGATCAACAAAGTGGAGCGACTCTAGGTTTGCTAAGCAAAAGGCAAGAAAAGTTATTGCTAAGTTGGTCATGGGCAACGATTTTTGGTTATCAATTTTGCGACTTATAAACTATTTTGAGCCACTAGCATTTGTACTTAGAAGGGTGGGTGGAGATGTTCCTGCTATGGGTTACCTTTATGGTGATCTTGAAAATGCAAAAAAGGAAATTGTTGTCCGTTTTGATGGAAATGCAAAGAAATATGGTTTTATTTGGGATATTATTGATGAAAGGTGGAACGACAAACTCAAGACTCCATTGCATAAAGCCGGATACTACTTGAATCCATTCTTTTATTATGAGAACAAGGCAGAGTTGGAGGAAGAGGTTTTCGTCGCAGCAGTTGTACAATGCGCAGGTCGTGTGTACCATGATAATGACAAATTACAGGATATGATTGTTGCCCAGCTTAATATGTACACTAATGGCACTGATTCTTTTGGCTCTGCAATGGCTATTCGACAAAGGAAAAGTACAACTATCACCCCAGGTAAAAGCTCTCTCTCTCTAGTTTCAACAATATTTATCTTGTAAAATTTCTAACTTAAATTCGGTTATATTTGCAGCAAATTGGTGGGCAGCACATGGCACCGATGCAAAGGAATTAAGAAAGATGGCTATCAAGATTCTAAATTTGACGTGTAGCTCATCTACATGTGAAAGGAACTGGAGTGCATTTGAGAGGGTACGTACATCACTTCCTTCATGCATTACCTTTTCATGTATGTAGCATATTGTTCTTTCTAGATCTTAATGGCCCCTTCATTGTAGGTCCATACCAAGAAAAGGACGAGATTAACACAAAAGAGATTGAATTCTCTTGTCTATGTCATGTTTAACAAAAGGCTTCAATGGAAGTATGCTCAAAGGAAGAGAGACCCATTAGCTGTAAAGTTTGTTGATGATGAACCACCGAATGAGTGGATTGAAGGGGAGGCGAGTGTTGAAGGGCAGCAGCAAGAAAATATTGTTGAAGAACAAGATGGAGAAGGAGAAAATGCATCTGATTATGATGTTGAACAAGATGAACTGGCTAAGGATGGCGTAAATGAGAAGAAGAGAGCACTGAGCAAAGGTTCATCAAGCAAGTCAAAGAGAGCCCGCACCATGGAGGCGGAAGAAGAGTCTTCTGACTGTGAAGAGGAAGATCATACAGCGATGCAGTCGATGGATGATTCTTCAAGTGATGATGGAGAGAATGAGGACAATTTTCTTGACGATGACTAAAATCTACAATGAAGCGACTGGATCAATATTTACTATTATGCCCACACGCACTTAATTGAAATACGTTTGAACTATCTACTCGTGATGCACTTGAATTGGATAGTTATTTTTTTCATCGTATGCTTTTTTCTTACTGTTTTGGTTACGTCGGTATGAACTTACCGATTTTTCATATATGTGGATTCGGCATGCATAATGTGTGTTCATTTTTATCTCCATGGTTTACTCCATATTCTATTAAAAATGATGGCAATTATAACACCATAGATAGAAAATTATAGACCAATTTTAATTTCCGATATTACTACATATCGTCCGCTATATCACCTAATATCCGATATCCGATATGTTGAGGGCAATCCGATATGAACCCGATATCCGCAATTTTGAACCTTGGCTGAAGCTGAATACATTGCTGCTGGCTCTTGCTGTGCTCAACTGCTTTGGATGAAGCAAACCCTCAAGGACTATGGCGTCAACGTGAAGAATGTGCCTCTCCTCTGCGACAATGAGAGTGCCATCAAGATTGCTCACAACCCAGTTCAGCACTCGAAGACAAAGCACATTCAAATTCGTCATCATTTTCTTCGTGATCATGTGTTGAAGGGCGACATCTCCATCGAGCACGTGAAGACTGAAGAACAGCTAGTTGATATCTTCACTAAGCCCTTGGATGAGAAGAGATTTAGCAAGTTGCGGTGTGAGCTAAATATCTTAGAATCTTCGAATGTTCTTTGAAAAGGACACACATCCTAACACTTATGCAAAATTGATGACTTAGATGTGCAACACATGAAGAAACGTTTTTCTTCAATCAATGAAGAATAACACTCTAAGTGTGAAGAAATTAATGAAGAATTTGATTCTCAGAACCCTACGACAATTGTACGCGGTGTCTGAAATCGTCATTCTTATACGGTGGGTCACGCCACCACAAAAAGTTGAAAATCTTCAATTTGAGTTTTTCCTCATTTTTAAAATTCTTCAGTTTTTCAAATTCTTCAACTTTGCAAAATCTTCACTGTTTCCGTCATTTTTCTTCGTTGGCTATATACATATATATGAGTTTATGTCCTCTACAGAATTCACTTATGGCTATTTCTTCGAGTTGTGTTTTTCTGCTAAGTGAATGTGATCGGACCCTTCCCTCTCTATGCTATACTCAACCCAATCTATTCACAAATTCTTCATGTGCGTTCTATTTGAAACTCGTTCAAAGTCTTCACTGTGTCCTTGTCAGCTGAAGAAATTGCGAACGACACTTTAAAACAAATCTTATCCAGATTTTCGGTTTTACCGCTCAAACCGTTCCGCATCCCACGATGCATTATTATATTTACCCACGATCTTACACGATCTCATCTACACTGTACGTGGGTGACACATGTCGCATAAAGGAGAAAGGGCAGGGGCATGTTCGTCCTAAATCTTCGGGCGAACAGTTTTTCACCGTGGCTATAAATACCCCTCTCCCCTTCCTCACTTCATTTACTCCGCTCGACCGCTGTCTCTCGCTCGAGCTCCTCAAACCCTAGCGCCACCACTACTCCATCGTCGCCGGTGAGGAAGAGCTTCACTGCCTCGACCTCGTCGCCGTTGTACTCGCGCAGGTTGCGGAAATCTTCACTCCGCCGCCGCCGTAGCTGTTTCCCTCTGCCAAGTTAGGGCGTGGGAGACCTAACCTGACGAACTTCACGTCTGTTCATCTCAGTTCGTCGTGTTCTTTGTTTCGGGTAATTAAAAGTTACTTTTATTACTCACTTTGATTCTCAAGCTTTCCTGAAAATCTTCAAAGGTGTTTTATTCTTCAAATATTCACACATATGAACACCTCACACACTGTATGCTCTTGATCCATTTCTCTAAGCAATCATTCTCTTCAAGATTCCTCAATTGTGTGGATTTTCGATCTGTACAACTCTGGAACCTAAGACAAAGAGCGCTTAGTGAAATTCCTCAAGGCTCAACTGGTCAAGTTCCTCAAAACTTGTCTTTTTGAAAGACCTTCTGAGAACGCATATGACCTCTCCAAATTCCTCGCACCTACACTCTGTTCACAGGTACTCATGTCCGCTGCTGAATCTCTAGGTTCTCATCAACTTAACTCATTTGCAGCGTTCCTCGAAGAAAAACTGCATACTTCTTCAAAGTGTTCAATTGTTCAAATTCCTCATCTGAAGAATATGGCTGAAGGAAAGAGACCGCAGAAAGGAGGAAAGAGGCCTGAGGTCATGACTGTTTTCGAAATACCTGATGAAATCTATAAGGACTATTGCACACCTGATAAAGCCAAGTTTGGCAAAGAGAACAAAAATCAGCGTAAAGTGCGCATTCAGAGAATTGAACGGAGATGGGCAAGAGAATGGAGGGAGTACAGATATGTGACTCCAAAGTACATGAAGAAATTCGCCCTCAATCCTCCATGCCCTAGAGCTCTATTGGCACCTGGCCAAGTAGCTGATCCCACTAGCATCAAAAGTGGTGAGGACTTTCCTGAAGAATGGCTAAACGCCAAGTCAAATTGGCAAGACAAGCCAAAGAGGCAGTGAAGAAATTCAATGAGGATTCTGCCACTGCTGTTGCTGCTGAGACCTCGGTCAGACCGAGGAAATCAATGCCAAAGAAGCCTGCTCGCAAGCCAAGTGCTTCACCGACAGCGCCCTCACGGCCTAGTTCCTCAGCTATGCCCTCACGGAAAATTCCTCAGACTGCTACAGCTCCATCAAAGTCCTCAGCTCCTGTGCATCTGGCTACATGCCAAAGGACTACTGGTTTTTCAATTGCCTCTGGTGTCTCAGCAAGTTCCTCAGCTGCACCAATGTCCTCATCAGGCCCCAAACTGTTGAAGACCAAAGCAACAGCTGGACGCGGTCCTCGGCCAAGTCCAAAGAAGAAGCAGGTCGCATTCCATGTGCCCTCTGATGATGAAGCTTCTGAGGATGAACTTGTAGAAATCATCAGAGACAGGCAAGTGAAGGCCGCTAGAGCCAAAGGCACATCTGTGCCACTGCTATTGGATCCGAGGAAAATCCTCGACTACATTGATCTCTGGCACAAGGATCCAAACACCCCAATGCCTGATCTTCCTCTGACACCTGGTCAAAGTCACATGATGACCCATTTCATCACTCAAGAGAAATGGAAATTTGAGAAGGCAAGAGAGATAAAGAAAGCTCAATACAGAAAGGAGAAGCTCCTGAAGAAAAATGTTGTCAGAATGACACCAGAGGAACTTCTCAAGGCTCAGTCTGAAATTCAAGCCCTCAGCAAAGACTTCGATGCATACTATGCTGATTGGCAAGAAGCCAAAGTGAGATTCGTCGACCTGACAAAGAAATTCACGAATGTTGCAGCCCCGTCGCAACAAGAAAATCCTCAGGCTGCAGATTCTGCTCAACCTGCTGAAGAACATGCCAGCACTGCTGATGACTTTCAGCCTGCTGAAGAAAATGTAAGTTCCAGGGCTGATGACTCCATTCTAGCCGCTGAAGAAATTGCCAGGGCATCCACTAGTGGTGCGCCTGAAGAAACTGAAGAGATCAGGGCAACTGCACCAGTTGCGCCTGAAGAAAATCAACCAGATTCCTCAGCTCCTCCCGCGCCTACACCAACTCCAATTCTTCCTTCTACCTATGAAGTGAAGAAGACAAAGGCTATAGAGCGAGCTGCAGTGAAGAAAAGGAAGGCATCAACTGCGTCAAATTCTTCGGCTGCAAAGAAAATGAAGCCAATGACCAGCTCTATTGAAAATCCTATTGATGCTGTTCCAATTTCCTCCATGTCATCAAAGGAAATTGTTCCTTATGGAGAAGACTATAAGATCCCAAGTGGATCTGATGAAGAAAATCAGTCTGCTGCTACGTCAGAGCAGCTTGATGATGAAATTGAAGTGGACGCAATCCCTTCAACGCCAGTCATTTCCTCACCTATGCCTCAGTTCACAGCTGAAGAGGCTGGTGTTGAGGAAATTGAAGATGAAGATGTGGATATTGGATGCACCACTCCCGTGATGAATGATGACTTTTGGGAAAGTCAGCATCCCAATACTCCTCCATTCACACCTATTCAACAAATTCCTCAGTCCCCGGCAACAACAGTTCAGATGGGCTCTGAAGAAACTCATCCCACTCCCTCTGTTCATGAAGATATTCCAGCCGCTAGTGCTGAAGAACCTGCTGCTGCTGATCCTCAAGTTGCACAAGAAGAGGAACCAGAAATTCCTCAACCTGAAGAACCTGAGCTCGCAATTCCTGAGGTTGTGCTGCAAATCACTAACACTCCTCTGACCAAGCCGAAGAATCCGTTCTCAAGCAAGCAAAAGTTCAAGGCTGAAGACTTCTTTTCAGAGCATGTGTTCTTCACTGACTATAATCCATATGACTCTGCTCGCATAAGGAAGAGGCGTTTCTGGACTGCTAGTCAAGCCAACTTCTATTCCTCAGTGTTGTTTGACAAGGACAAATCTTTGATCATGAACATATTCCTCATGTGGATATGGAATCTCTACCATGCTTCGAGCCAGTCCTCAGTGTTATTCACGATGCAGGACTACTGAACTTCTGCACTGACATTTGCGATTGGAATGAAGAACTCATTCTTCAGTTCTACGCTACACTGCATATCACCGGAGATGCTGAAGATGTCAATTCATGGGTGTTGGATTGGATGACTGAAAACACTCACTACAAGGCACCAGCAACTGAATTGCTTCGTGTCCTTCCTCTTGATCCTCCCCATGATAGTGCACGTTGCATCTACAATGACCCTGAACTGACGAATCATTATATGCAAGTGCTCATGAAGCCTTTGAAGCCAGGGCAGGCCCCACGAACCAAATTCCTCGTCAAGGAATTGCTCTATGTGCCTCGGACTGTCTATCGCATTCTGACGAAGACAATGAGTCCTATCAAAGGCCACGACTCAAATGATGAAGAAGTCTTTGGCATCATGAAGAACATGCTTTTCAACATCATTCATGGCGTTCCCGTCAACTTCCATGATTTCTTCATGAGGACTCTGGCAAATGTTGCTATGTCACCATTCGAGCTGAAGCCCTATGCGCCTTGGATCATGAGATTCATAAGGGCAAGATCTTCACTGAATTATAAAGCTGACACTCTGAACCACGGTAGCTACTTGCCTCCCATTGAAGTCCTCAAACGGCCAATTTCATCATCTGATGACAAAGGCAAGGCCACTGCTGTAATCGATGAAGGCACTCGTCCATTGGATGGTCAATTTCGTCTGGCTACATCTTACTCTACCAATGACGACTCTGCCACACATGACACTGCCGCAAATACCTCAGCCAAGCAAAATCCTCAAGCAACAGCACCCAGGGTGATGACTGATCATGAGTTACTCCTCAGTCTTCATCAGAAGGTTGATCGCAATCACAAATGGGTAAAGCGTCAGTTTGGTGCAATTCTTCACAATATGACCTCAACACATAATGCAGTGAAGAAGAACCACTACTACCTTCATGAAACCCTCAACCTTTATAGCGCTGAAGAACTGAAGACTATGGGTCTTAAGGAAGAATTTGACTGGTCTGCACCTCCTCCAACGAAATTCAAGAGGGTCAAAGTTCCTCCACTGGTGGCCAGCTCTTATTCTTCATCGCGCGACACTGATGAGTATGAAGATTTAGACGACACTGCGGCAGGCCCTGCTACAACAAACAACCCCGACAACGCTGGCGCTCCTCCATCAACTTGAAATTCTTCAGGGGCGTTAGTCCTCAGTTTCGATCCTTTTGGTCATTTGATGACAAAGGGGGAGAAATCTGAGTTAGTCTTCAAGCGGGTCTATACTAAGGGCGTTTTTTTTAAGTTACAACTCTCGTTCTTCCGAAACTTTTATTGGATCGAGTTGTAATCTTAAACCCGATGGTGCTATGATACTTTTGGATGGTGCTCTGACTTTTGATGCACTATGATCTGATACTTTTGATGTGCTATTCTGCATGCTTACTCCTCGTTAATATTATTGGACGCATGCTGAATTACATCAGGCACCATATTTCATCATGCATTTCAAATTCTTCATATTATATATCAAATGCGTGTATGAATTACAAGATATAGGGGGAGATCTCCATGATTCAATTCTTCAAATGTGCATTGCCTCAAACGCAAATTTCTCACTATGCACATCTTCAGGGGGAGTTCTTCTATATCTTGCAATCAAATTCCTCAATATTAGTATTTACACTTCATATGTTTATCCCCGTTGAAAACTTAACCTATGTTGTCATCAATCACCAAAAAGGGGGAGATTGTAAGTGCATCTAGTGCCCCTTAGTGATTTTGGTGTATTGAAGACTTATAGGTTAAGGGACTGATGTGTTTGTGAGTGTACACAGGTCTATAAGTCTATGAGGAGTTTGATATTTACAGAGAAAGTCGACCCCTAAAAATGAAGTTCTTCGACTAAAGACTTTGATATTCTGAAGACTTTCTGAAGACTTTGAAAGTGAAGAAATTGGTGTGACCTTGAAGACTTGGTATTCATTTGAGGAACATGAAGCGTGAAGACTTTTGTTTTCGTAGTTTCATTTTCTCTTTCTTGAGTCATAGGAAACACCGTACTATTAAAGGGGGTCGAGGAAATACTAAGGAAAAATTTCCATGTGATGCTCAACTCAAAATCCTACACCTACCAATCCCTTCGAGTGAAGCCATTGGAAATCTCATACAGTTCAGTCAATTTCTTCAGTGACAGAGACGCAGTTCTTCTGGTCACTGAGGACTTTGCTCTGACAGAGGAGTTAGGAATTCGCTAGTGCGAATCGCCTACACAGTGAGGAACATGATAGCCCTGAGGAATTTGAGAGTCAAATTTCTGACCGTTGCTATGCTGCGCGCCGGCTGTCCAAAATATCTTATCCACCTAATGGTCATATCATTGAAGGGCATTTATGTCTTATCATGTCGGGCTGCTCCCTAGGCTATAAATAGCCGCCCCCTACAACCACTAGTTGGTTGGCTGCTCCGAGAGAACTTGACACTTGTCATTTGAGAGCAACCCATCCTCCGAGGACTTTGAGCGAAAATCATCAAGTGAGGAAAATCCCAAAACCAAACCCCCACAAACCCAAAGTGATTGAGCATCACTGAAGAAATTGATCCTGCATGGATCCGACGCTTGTTACCTTTGAAGACTGTGCTTCTTCCAGACGGTTAGGCGTCAAGGTCTAGAGCATCCAAGAGGAATTGTGGATCGCCGAGTGACCAAGTCTGTGAAGGTTTGGAAGTCACCTGAAGAATTACCACGAGTGATTGGACGAGGCCTGCGTGGTCTTAGTTCAAGGAGAATACAGTGAGGACTGGGTGTCCTGAGTTGCGGCTCAGTGACTGGGTGTCCGGGACTGCGTGTCCTCGAGTTTAAATACTCAGCCGCTCCAACCAGACGTACAACTGAGAAAACAGTTGGAACTGGTCTACCAAATCATTGTCTTCACCAACCTAACTGGTTCTATTTCCTCAACTCTTTCATTTCCTCATTACTGTGTTGAATGTTTGTTCATATCTGTGTTTGAAGACTTTGACTGAAGACTTTCTCAATTTCCTCAGTTCAATTTCTTCAGTCTGTTTGTCTTCATCTTGTGTTATCCTATGATTACGCTTTCTGTACTCTGTGCTAGTCCTCATTTCATCATGATGACCGTGCTTGTATTCTGTTATGTTTATTTCCGAGTACTTATTCCGCTGCAAGTAGTTCTTCGCTAAGGAATTTCCTCACCAGCAAATTCCTCAGTGAAGAATTCACAAAAATCGCCTATTCACCCCCCCTCTAGTCGATATAACGCACTTTCAAAGATAATTAATATAACTAGTTGAACTACTTTATTTTTAGAAAGAACTAGTTTTTTTCTATTTATAGTAAGTTTATATTTAGTAAGAACTAGTTGAATTAGTAAAACTAGTTGAACATGTCATATTTGTTGTTATTTTTTAGTTTAAGCAATTATTCGGGATGTATTAGTGATAACTTATATGGTTTCAGGTGACCACCGTCGTCCTCGTCACCGACCCCCTCCGACATCCCCGCCGTCGTCCCAGTTATTGACCCCCTCCGACATCGAGGTGAGACCAGCCAAATATCCTTGTATATCTTGTGTTGTTGCTCAAATAGGATATGTGGTTGCCCAAGTCGTCGTTCATGTTCAGTTTACATCTCCGAGTGGCTTATGTTTTGCCGGAGTGTTGATTAATTTCCGTTCCGGCAAATTTCAGGCGCTCGATATGTCCTCTTTTAGCAAAGGTCATGCCGGATTTTTTCGTGAATTCTGGCATGACTTGTGCTAGAATATGTACAAGTTTAATCTTTGAATTATGATTGTAGGAAATGTCGTACTCGGACGACGACAGTCTCCCGGGGGAGTGTAGCTGGTGCCACGACGATCGAGGTATGTGCGACAGGTTCGTTCGGCTGGACGAAGATCGGCGCTTCAGCATTAAGCTCGAGGAGACCTTCGATTGTGAAACGGTATGCAACAACGACAAGTGTTTTTTTCATAATTAAGCATGATTTCAACTATTTCAACGTCTTTTCATATTTTACAATTCGACTAGCTTATCCCATGCCATGCAAGACGTTATGTCTTGGAGAGGATGGGTTTTGAAGACCATGAAAATTTCGAAACAAAGAAAATACACCTAAGGACCCATCATGATATGGATTTTGAAGTAAATCTGTGCAATGCTCAGAGCGTAACCCATTTTGGTTGCCAAAATTGGGAAGCACTTTGCAAAATGTATGGTTTTTATGAGGGTATGATTGTCACCATGGATCTTGGTGATCCTGACATCGAGCAAGACAATATGGACATTTGGGTCCTTGTTGATACGCTTCCGATTATACCGCTATGTGAGTTTCTCAAACATAGTTATTAACTAATTTATATTGTTTATTTCAAAATAGTTGATAGCTTATTTCCATTGACAGCTTATTTTGATTCTTCAAAGACTGTGCGGAAGATGGTAGATAAAACCCACTACACCGATGGCACCGAATTAACGTATAAGGAGAAAAATCATCTGATTGCATTTTGTACTCTTCTTGAGAATTACAATGACTATTATCGAACTCCTCCAAATTATGGTGAATACGTGCCACTAGTGCATGTGTTGAACCACGGTAACTTCTCTGGAGATACCCTGGTAAGATTTTTTACTATTACGACATCCGTGCATCTTTTGCATACTTCTAAAACTAGTACATCGTTGCTAACTACGAAGATATTATTATGTTTTTCAACAGAAACTCCCGATGGATTGTGTGCCTCATCTGATGTCTCTGCATGGTCGCCTCTCAGTTCTGAACATACTGCCAGGTAAATCTACGGAGCTCACCTGTGCATATCGGATTTCTAAAACCCGTGAACACATGTTCATCAAAGAATGGAAGAAATGTATGGACATTCGCAAGGAGGTTCTTGGAAGTAACATTCAGCGAAAGGCAAGAATTGGAGACAGGCTAATCTCCATTCTCCATAATGGAGAGTTAGGGGCTATCTTGTTTTTTGCTATTTTACCTTAGAAAATGTAGTAGGTCTTAATCGAATGTAATAGGTCCTATGAGGTACAATATGTTTATTATGTGGTAATGTGTTAGAGTTGATAATGATGATCTTGAGGAGGTGGTATGTGATGTCAATGATGAAAACGATGATCTTGAGGAGGTGTTATATGACAATGATGTATCATGATGATAAGTTGTTAATGATATGATGATGATGATGATATTATTATATCATTGGGTGAAAGAACCGCGGATTAGTTTCAAGTGGCTGGACATCCACTTGAAACTAGTCCACGGTTCTTTCACCCCATGATGTAATAACTCATTATGATGTAAAAACAATCTCTAAATTCCTGTTGTATGAAAACTTGTGTAAAGGTGTATGAATACAACATGAAATAAAAAAGAAATAAAATACTAAATAATAGTAGTAGCGCGGGAAAGGAGAAGCGCTGCTACTAATTACCAGTAGCGCTGTTCTGAAGAAGCGCTACTACTAAGTCAATTTAGCAGTAGCATGGGTCTAGGCGCGCTAGTGCTAAGAATTAGCTGTAGCGCCTTATCAGTAGCGCTCCTGCCCGCGCTACTGATAGGCCTAAAACCCGCGCTGCTGCTAGGCTTTTCCCTAGTAGTGCACCTTCTACCCCTTTTTCATGAGCACCGTCATCGCTGGCCAGGTTCCTCCCTTCTCTGAGTTCTTCTACACCGTCCTCCGCCATTACAGGTTGCAGGCCCTTCATCTCCATCCCAACTCCGTTCTCCTTTTGTCGATTTTCTCCTACTACTGCGAGGCGCACGTTGGGGTGATGCCGTCCGTGGCTTTGCTGCGCCACTTCTTCTCCCTCCGAATCACCGGCGGCCATACCTCAGCGTGCGCTGGCTTCGTTGCATACTCCAAGGCCAACGCGATCTCGTAGACCGAGAAGAGGGTCGACGGCTTCCGACGCAAGTGGGTCATGATGGATGCCAGATGCATCCACTCTCGGTTGGTGTTGCCAACGGAGCAGCCCCAGCCCGACGAGGCGTGGTCTCGTGCGAAGCTTGATGACCGACGGGCGAAGTCGGTGCTGGAGAAGATGAACGCCGACCTGAGGCCAGACAACATGAAGGCGGCAAAGCTGATTGCGGCCACGCTCCTGAGGGAGTTCCTGACGCAGCGGGTGGCTCCACTTCAGGCGCACTCGCGCCCGTTGTGGACGCTTGGGGGTGCGGACGATGATATGCGCTTGCCCCCTTTGCTTAATGCCTCGGTACTCCGCGCCTGTGCTTGCCCCCTTTGCACCAAAGAGGAATCGAGGACACTGCGCAGGCTGGCGCCCGCCTGGTCTTGATCGTCATGGCTTGCATCATGAGCACCTCGCGAGGTACTCCTTGCCTTGATCTCTTTGCCTCCTCGCGAGACTGCCTGGTGAGGCCGCCCCTGAGTAGCCCCCGGGCCCTGTGTCGTCCGCCCCGTGAGGCTTGGCCCCTCGCGAGGGTCCTGAGTTTGGGTTGATGAAGACGGGCCATACTGGGCCGCTGGTGAGCCACGCCGCAGGCCGTAGGCAGGCAAGTCTGGGGACCCCCGTTCCCAGAACGCCGGCACCGTATGTGTGGATGGAAAGTATAGGTATCCGGATATGTTATTTCCTTTCTGTGAAACCGAGTTTGTGCAACCCTAGGCCCCTCCGGTGTCTATATAAACCGAAGGGTTAGATCGGAGGCAGGAACACAACATTGCAATGCTAGCCAATCTAGGGTTAGCCAACACGATGTCATGGTAGATCAACTCTTGTAACTCCTTTACCCTTCGAATATAATCAAGCAGGAGTAGGGTTTTACCTCCATTAAGAGGGCCTGAACCTGGGTAAACACTATGTCCTTTGTCCATAGTTACCGTCGGTCCTCTGACATACAAGCTTGGGCCCCCTACCCAAGATCTTCCGGATTTGACACCGACATTGGTGCTTTTATTGAGAGCTACGCTGTATCATCGACAGAAGGATCGATGGCTCGCCTCTTCATAAATAATAATGCTGCGTCCAGTGAAATATTTCTCCCCGGACAGGTCTTTGTGTTTGTTGGCTTCGTGCTTCGTGCCAACTCGATCGGCCACCTCGAGCATATCGACAGTTACGCCCCGCCCACCAGATCAGGTTTGGAAACCTGAACTACGTCGATGACATCCGAGGAGATCTAATCTTTGAGGGGTTCACGGCCTTGGCTGCCGCCCCGTGCCCCCACCAAGAAGTCTTTCCGGATTCCCTATTAGATCCCATTCAAGGGTCAAGCCTCGTACCTGCCCCGGCCTTAGATCCGGAGCGGGTACCATCATCCGAAGACGAGAGCGTTAGCCCTGCCGGACTCCTTCCCCTCGTGGAGTTCCTGACCGAAGACCCAGATGAAATCTTGGATTTGCCTGTAGACTATCACTCTGAACTGTCGAGGTCTACGCTCATTGGGTCCGGTCAGGTGTCCCATGCCGAGCTCAGCCCGACAGACCCACAGTTTCTGGTCCAACTTTCGCTCCTAGATGAAGCATAGGGGTTAATGCAGTCCCTCGCCATCACAGAGGTTTTACCCCCAAATTGTACCCAGCTCGGGCTAGGGGCTGAGGGCGGGGAATTTTATACCCCACCCACCACCCACTTAATAGCCATTGTCGAGGATTTAACCGACATGTTGGGCTACGCGTCTGAAGACATAGACGGTATGGTAGACGATGCCGACGCTGAACCGAGCCAAGTCCCACCCATCACAGGGTGTTGGACGTCCACTTCAAGTTACGATGTATACATGGTGGACACTCCTGATAAAAAGGACAACGAGGATAATCAGAACCTCGATGAGGACAAACCCATTGACAAACCACCAAAGCGCCGACGTCAATGGCACCGCTCACGTTCGCGTCAGGCAAAAGATAGGAATACCAACACCGAAGACAATGAGACTCTGGATGATGCCGAAGATCTCGAATACCCCATCGAGCCCACATCCGAACATGACGAAAGGGAAGAGGGTCAATATAGTCCTGAACACGCTGATCACGAAGATTCGGAAGACATCAACTATATGCCAGAATCCGAAGAGGAAGTTAGCCTTGGTGATGAAGATTTTATCGTCCCAGAGGAACCCCTCGAACAAGAAATCTTCAAGCGACAGCTCATCGCCACCGCTCGGAGCCTGAAAAAGAAGCAGCAGTAGCTCAAAGCTGAACATGATACACTTAATGGAAGGTGGCCTAAGGTCTTGGCCACTAAGGAATACGTCCACGAGTGACCTGTCAAAAGTTACCCTAAGCGCAAGCTGCTGCCACAATTCGACGACGAAGCCCTTGAGCCAATACCGTTGAAATACAATCAAGCAGATCAACCAGACCAACTACCACATGGACGGGATAAAGCGGCATATCAAGCCGAACACCAACCCTCACCTCCTCGCAGAAGAGGCAAGGAGACCGCAGCCGCGGGGTACACATACGACTTGCAACGGGACCTAGCCAATAAAGCTGGCCAAACTAGATCAATCTACGGATCAAGAGGCCGTGCCCCGGTGCGAAACAATAGCTATGAAGCCCGGCGTGACGATCATTACTATACTCGGGATCAGAACCAAACTCAGATGTCAGCTAACCTCCACCGCGATATTGCGTGATATAGAGGGGCCGTGCACCCTTTATGCTTCACCAATGAGGTAATGCAGCACCAATTTCCGCGAGGGTTTAAACCACTAAACATCAAACAGTATGATGGAACAACGGATCCGGCCGTCTGGATCAAAGATTTCCTTCTCCACATCCACATGGCACGTGGAGATGACCTCCATGCCATCAAATATCTTCCTCTAAAGCTGAAAGGAGCAGCACTGCACTGGCTAAACAACCTCCCAGAAAACTCCATTGGAACCTGGGAGGATTTGGAAGATGCCTTTCAGGCTAACTTTCAAGGCACTTATGTCCGGCCATCGGATGCCGATGACCTGAGTCACATAATCCAGCAACCAGGCATATCGGCTCGCAAGCTTTGGAATCGGTTCCTAATTAAAAAGAACCAAATCGTGGATTGTCCGGATGCCGAAGCCTTAGCAGCCTTCAAAAACAGTGTCCGGAACGAATGGCTCGCCTGACACTTCGGGCAGGAAAAGCCGAAGACTATGGCCGCCCTCACTGCACCATTGACCCGCTTCTGTGCGGGTGAGGATAGCTGGTTGGCTCATAGAAGCAATAGCACGGGCAACCCCGACACTTCTGAGGCCAAGGATTGCAATGGTAAACCTCGCTGCAATAAAAATATATGTCGGAACAATAACGACGACGCAGCCTATTCGGCAGTCAATGCCAGATTCAATGGCTCTAAATCCGGACAACGGAAGAAACCTTTCAAGGGCAAAGGGACGGTCCATCCAGCTTGGATAAAATCCTTGAGAGGCCTTGCCATATTCATGGCACAGCCGATAAGCCTGCTAACCATACCAACAGGAATTGTTGGGTTTTCAAACAGGCCGGTAAGATAAATACCGAACACAAGGGAAAGGGACCTCCAAGTGAAGACGATGATGAGCCCCGCCAGCCGAACACCGTGGGTTAGAAACAGTTTCCCCCGGAGGTAAAAACAATGAACATGATCTACGTCACTCACATGCCCAAAAGGGAGCGCAAGCACGCACTACGGGACGTCTATGCTGTAGAGCCTGTCGCGCCCAAGTTCAACCCATGGTCAGCCTGTCTAATTACTTCTGATCGTAGGGATCACCCAACTAGTATCCATCACGGGGGTTCGGTCGCCCTGGTACTTGATCCAATTATCAACGGATACCAACTCACTAGAGTCCTTATGGACGGGGGCAGCAGTCTCAACTTGATCTATCAAGACACTGTTCGTAAGATGGGCATTGACCCATCAAGAATCAAGCCTAGTAGCACTACCTTTAAAGGTGTGATACCGGGAGTGGAGGCCCGTTGCACGGGCTCACTGACACTGGAGGCAGTATTCGGCTCCCTAGATAACTTCCGCAACGAAGAGTTAATCTTCAACATCGTCCCTTTCCGCAGTGGCTATCACGCACTGCTCAGACGAACTGCTTTCGCTCGCTTTAATGCAGTCCCGCACTACGCTTACTTGAAGCTTAAAATGCTCGGACCTCATGGCGTTATTAAAGTCAATGGTAATATGGAGCACTCCCTCCATACTAAAGAGCACACCGCGGCCCTCGCAGCCGAGGTGTACGGCGGCCTTATCAAGCCGAACAGTTCATCGGCCAATAAAGCCAATGATGTATCTAAATGTGTCCGGTCCGCGCATAGTTGCGATAAATCAACGGATCCGGACCTTAGTTAGCAGTTCGGCCTCCGCCGGTCATCCCATCAAGCTGCGGCCTGCGTACTACGCGTACATAACTACACACTAAAAATACCCTGGGCGGCGCCGGAGGCACACTGCGGAAAAATGTCCATAATACGGCTCGACTCCATCTGGACCGCACATACTCTCTTTCTTTTCTCACTGCAGGTTCATCAAGAGCCCTACTTGCTATATGGTTGTCTTAGGAGATCCTTTTAAGGGCAGCATTTCCCAACCATCAAAATACTCGTATCAAAGGACTTATTACTAAGGAGAAATGGCACAGACGTGTGACAGGGCATCACTGGAGTTTTTGAACTATTATTTTTAGGCCCTGTGCTAGACTTTCCCTTATGTAAAACCTTTTCTTTTTTTCTCTTTAGGCATGTAATATGACCTTAATATTGAATGGCATTGCCTATCGAAACACACCTTGATGTATCAATAAGGATATAAAGGAAGGAGATGATGGTCACCTTCTTGGTGGGATTCTTCTATTATCTTGTCATTTGTGTTCCCCCTTACGTTTGACTGACACACGTCGCTCGGCACGGCCTTCACACCAGGGGTTGTATCCGGCCCCCCAAACTCTTAAGTCCAAACACCTATAGGGAACTCTTCGGCGTCCCGGATATTGCATTATATGCATCGGCTCCGAATCATGTCTTTGGTCTATAGTTGGGTTGCCCGGCTCCTGTGTTTTCCACCTTACGTTCCGCAAGTTTGGCTAAGGTAGTAAAGGGAGAACTACTGCGATTGTATTTCTGGTTCGTCCGATTAAGTAACTCAGTAGAGAGAGCCGAAAACTGACTGTCATGATATGCGAGAGCGGGTCAGCGATCCGGTGACTCAGTGTTACACTACAAATCGTTCGCGATTTATGCCGTTTTATACGAGGGCCTGGGTTTTGACCAGCCGTGCTGCAAAGGCGCCGCACTCTAGATTGCCGGTCATGCAACAAGGGGCTAGTACTTAGCGTCACCAATGGACTCTTATTGCTAAGTGAAAGTACTAAATCCGCATAGTCTGATTGCCTAGTTCACCTTGCAAGACGCCTCCTACATCAGACCAAGACGTTGGATAAAGTGCGGTCATGCGTTCCCGAACACCCCTGTAATATTTACGTGGGGGCAGAAGCCGACGACTGGTAAACTTTCAGTCTTATAAACGGCCAAACAGGAGGATAAACTAATCATAAAGAGCAAGCATAACTATTTTACACCACAAGTTCAGTACATGACTCTCATGAACCAGACTCTACTAATTAAATATGATGTCCTTTGAGCACTGGCCCTCTACAATGCGAGCTCCCTCGAGGACCTCGCCGAAGTACTTCTCCGGCCGTCGGTGATCCTTGCCTTCAGGTGGCCCTGCAGTGGCAATCTCGATGGCCTTCATCTTTGCCCATTGCAACTTGACACGGGCGAAGGCCATCCGGGCACCTTCTATGCAGGCTGACCGCTTGATGGAGTCAACCCGAGGACACGGCTCGACCAACCGCTTCACAAGTCTGAAGTAGCTGTTGGGTATGGGCTCGGCTGGCCAAAGATGGACTATTACATCCTTCATGGCTAGTTCAGCCACCCTGTACAGCTCCGTCAGCTGCTTCAGCTGATCGCTGAGGGGCGCCGGATACTCTGGCGCAAGATATTGCGACCAGAATAGCTTCTCCGTGGAGCTCCCCTCTTTGGCATTGAAGAACTCGGTGGCGTTAGCAATGCTCCTCGGCAAATCCGCAAATGCGCCTGGAGAACTCCAAACCTGGGTCAGCAAAATATATCTCTTCCTTGTAAATTTACTGTGCATGAGAAAGGCCTTACCAGCCACTATCTGCCTCTCCTCTTGGATCTCTTGGCGAGCGCCCTGGGCTTCACACGGGCTTCTTTTGTGCTTTCCAGCGCTTTGGTAAGCTCGGAGGCCTGTTCCGAACTCCTCTGCTCCAAGGACTCGCACTTGGAGATGGCTTCCTTGAGCTCCTGTTTGACCTCCCCCACCCGCGCCTCATGTCTTCGGTGGGTGGTTTGCTCCACCTCTAACTCCTTGGCCGCTTTGTCCGCGGCCGCCTTGCTCACCTCCGCCTCCTTCTGGGCTTGGGTGTGGGCGCTCTTGAGGGACTCGACCTTGGCTGCGCCAATTGTGAGTAAATTTATAACATTTAGTTAGTGTCAAAAATTGACACACATATCACTTTTGGGTATGTGATAGTGCCACACACCTTGGGTTTCGTTAAACCGCTTGTTGATGCGGTCGAGTTCCTCATCAGATAGCCGAAGATTCCGATTGAGCTCATCAACTTCTGCAGCCTGGGCAGTAGCCTCCAACATAGAAACATGTCCAACAACACGGTACAATACACTGTCAATTTGTTTTTGATCCTCTATCCGGATTGTTCCAATCCGGACAGAGTCTCAGGGGCTACTGTCTACACATGGGTTCCGCCTCACATATATATACATATGAAAAGAGAACTTGTAAAGAGTATTACATCACATACCTCAAAGCCCGTCAGTAGGCCATTGAAGGCTTCAGTCAGTCTGCTCTTCGCGGACCGAACCGTTTCCATAACTACATCCATCAGTTCTTCTTGGAGAGCGTCAGCGGCTTCCGGATTGATAGAGGCCGCCGATGGATCTGCTGCTCCTCCCCCCTCTTTCGAAGGGGGGTGTTGGTCCGAACCCGGAGCTGTACTGGTCTCCGGGACGATGTTCAGCGAGGGCCCGGACTGTTGAGGCCCCCCACCCTCAGTGGTCATAGGGGTCGCCGTGCCCCACTCTACAGTGTCCGAGGTGTTGTCCTCGGGCGCCTTAAGGATAGCCTCGTCCACTCCTCCTCGGCCAGGAGATGCCCTTTGGGACGACATCTTGGTGTCCTCCATGGCTGGGGGGGGGGGAGAGAAGGCGTGCGATGGTCCGTCACTCTCCGCCTCTCCAGGTGCTAGACAATTCCCCTCCGAAGAGGAGGGGATCAGGATCTCGCACGGAGGGCTGAAAAGCAGAGAAAAGAATTGATATGACGGAGGCACATTAAGTGATAACTGAATGAGTAAGTTTTTGATAATTACGTTTCGGCCAGCGGCTTCTCTCTTTGGATGCTCTTCGGGCTGTGTTCGGACTCTGAGTCCGAACTATTCAAGAGGACCATCCTCCCCTTCTTCAGCGTCGCTCCCTCCAGGTTCTCGGAGGCTGTCCTCTTTCCCCTCCTCGTCTTTAGGGGGGAGTCGCTCTCCACTTCCTCCTCCTCCTCCTCCTCCTCCTCCTCTTCGTCCTCGTCTTCCTTGTGAGAGGAGACGAGCTTGGTCTCTCCGGACGCTGCTTCTGGAGGGCCTTTGCGGCGGGGCCCATCCTTCGGCCCCTTGCCATTCTTCTTGATTTTCTTCTCTGGCGCCTGATAATGCGCCGGGACCAGCATCTCCTCCAGCTGAGGAGTCACTGGGTCTTCGGGCAACGGAGCTGGACTCTTAATCCGCTCTGACTTCTTGGTCCAGCCATGTAAAAAAAGGGACGGGCTGATGAGTTTTGTATCGATCGAATATATATAAACTAGGTGTGTTTCGGATATTTGAAAAGAGTGGCCTGATTCTTGGTGTTGAGGCCGACGTCTTTGGTCTCCATGGGCCAGCTTTTCTGCGCCTTGAAGAGCAGCTTCCACATTCCCTCATGCGTGGTGCCGAGGAAATGCTGCAGAGTCCACGACTCCTCCGGATTGAACTCCCACATGGGGGAAGCCCGACGCTGGCAGGGAGGATGCGGTGGAAGAGCATAATTTGTACCACATTGGTTAAACCAACGCTTTGGCTCAACACATTGGTGATATGCATTTGTAGCATCTGCACCTCTGTCTGAGACCCCCAGTCATGGCCCTTTGCGGTCCAGGAGACGAGCCTCATGGGGGGTCCGGATCTGAATTCCGGGATCGCCGCCCACGTAGTGCGGCGCGGCTCATTGATATAAAATCACTCCTGTTGCCAGATCTTGACGGTCTCCACAAAGGCCCCCTTGGGCCACGTGGTGTTGGGCATCTTGCTGATCATAGCTCCGCCGCAGTCCGCGTGCTGCCCGTCAACCACCTTCGGCTTCACATTAAAGATCTTGAGCCACAGGCCGAAGTGTGGGTGGATGCGGAGGAGAGCCTCACACAGGACGTTGAACGCCAAGATGTGGTGGAAAGAGTTCGGGGCTAAATCGTGGAAATCAAGCCCGTACTAGAACATGAGTCCACGGACGAATGGGTGGAGTGGAAGAGCTAGCCCTCGAAGGAAATGAGGAAGGAAGACGACCCGTTCACCGGGCTCCGGAGTGGGAATAATTTGACCCTTGGGGGGGAGCCTGTGCGCGATGTTGGCGGCGAAGTATCTCGCACTTCGGAGATCTTTTATCTCCTTCTTCATGACGGAGGAGGCCTCCCACTTGCCTTTGGAACCGGATTCGGCCATAGTCGGAGGAGGCGGTGGTGGTGGTGAGAAGATAGAGACTTTTTGGGCGCTGAGAGCTTGGGAGATTGGAAGGCATAGGAGACTGGAAGGCGTGGGGAGGAAAAGAGAAATCTATTGCCCTCTTATAGGCGGTAAAAATGCCAACCGTCACCCCACTTGCGCCTTGAAGCTCGCCTATTCCCAATGAAAGCGTGTGCCGTAAATAGTTGGATTACCCAAATTCTATTGATGAGCAATCCTGTATTAAGTGGGCATGATCTCTGTTTTGACAGGACGGGCTAATGGGGCTTGGCCTCGAAACACGGAACGCGGGGTGTGAAAACGGTTCAAAACGTCGAAGGGTCAAGTCTGACACTTCACCGAAAAAAGTTGTCAGTAAAAGACACTATTCTTATTTTCTATATATATCCTGCCTTAGCGGCTAAGGGTTGTGTTCATCATGAAAAGCCGGATACAATTCTTTTACGAGGAAAGCTGATGTGTGCTATTCAAGGAATCCGCCTTGCAATGCCGAAGACAATCTGCATGTCAAACACATAGTCATTGAAGACTGGTTCAGGGGCTATCGTGGTAGTCCTGGACTAGGGGGTCCTCGGTGAAGGAAATATGCCCTAGAGGCAATAATGAAGTTATTATTTATTTCCTTATTTCATGATAAATGTTTATTATTCATGCTAGAATTGTATTAACCGGAAACTTAGTACATGTGTGAATACATAGACAAAACATAGGGTCCCTAGTATGCCTCTACTTGACTAGCTCGTTAATCAAATATGGTTATGTTTCCTAACCATAGACATGTGTTGTCATTTGATGAATGGGATCACATCATTAGGAGAATGATGTGATGGACATGACCCATCCATTAGCTTAGCATGATGATCGTTACAGTTTCATTGCTACTGCTTTCTTCATGACTTATACATGTTCCTCAGACTATGAGAGTATGCAACTCCCGAATACCGGAGGAACACCTTGTGTGCTGTCAAACGTCACAACGTAAATGGGTGATTATAAAGATGCTCTACAGGTGTCTCCGAAGGTGTTTGTTGGGTTGGCAAATATCGAGATTAGGATTTCTCACTCCGTGTTTCGGAGAGGTATCTCTGGGCCCTCTTGGTAATGCTCATCACTATAAGACTTGCAAGCAATGTGACTAATGAGTTAGCTGAGGTATGAAGCATTATGGAACAAGTAAAGAGACTTTTCGGTAACGAGATTGAACTAGGTATGATGATACCGACAATCGAATCTCGGGTAAGTAACATACCGATGACAAAGGGAACAACGTATGTTATTATGCAGTTTGACCGATAAAGATCTTTGTAGAATATGTAGGAGCCAATATGAGCATCCAGGTTCCGCTATTGTTACTGATCGAAGATGTGTCTCGATCATGTCTATATAGTTCTTGAACCCGTAGGGTCCGCACGCTTAACATTCGATGACGATATGTAATATGAGTTATGTGTGTTTTGATGACCGAAGTTCTTTTGGAGTCCCGGATGAGATCACAGACGTGATGAGGAGTCTCGAAATGGTCAAGACATAAAGATTGATATATTGGACCATGTTATTTGGACATCGAAAGAGTTCCGGGTGGTTTCGAGTAAAAACGGAGTGCCGGAGGGGTTACCGGAACCCCCGGGGGAACTAATGGGCCACCATGGGCCTTAGTGGAGAGAGAGGAGCACTGCCAGGGCAGGCCGCATGCCCCCCTTGCAGTCTGAATTGTACATGGGAAGGAGGGGTACCCCCTTTCCTACTCCCTCTCCCTCTCCTTCCTTCCCCCTCTCTTCCTTGTAGGAGAATCCTACTAGGACTGGTAGTCCTAGTAGGACTCCTCCTCTTGGGCGCGCCCCCTAGAGCCGGTTGGCCTCCCCCTCCCTCCTTTATATACGGGGGCAGGGGGCACCCTAGGACACACAAGATTTCTCTTAACCGTGTGTGGTCCCCCTCCACAGTTACACACCTCGATCATACCATCGTAGTGCTTAGGCGAAGCCCTACACCGGTAACATCATCATCACTGTCGCCATGTCGTCATGCTGACGGAACTCACCCTCGTCCTCAACTGGATCAAGAGCACGAGGGACGTCATCGAGCTGAACATGTGCTGAACATGGAGGTGCCGTACGTTCGGTACTTGGACCGGTTGGATCGTGAAGAAGTTCTACTACATCAACCGCATTGCTAAACACTTCTGCTTTCGATCTACGAGGGTACGTGGACACACTATCCCCTCTCGATGCTATGCATCTCCTAGATACATCTTGCGTGATCATAGGAAATTTTTGAAATTACCATGTTCCCCAACAGTGGTATCACAGCCAGGTTTATGCGTAGATGTTTTATGCACAAGTAGAACACAAAGAGTTGTGGGCAATAATAGACTTACTGCTTACCACCAACGTCTTACTTTGATTCGGCGGTATTGTTGGATGAAGCGGCCTGGACCGATATTACATGACCGCGTTCATGATACTAGTTCTATCGACGTGCTTTTGCACATAGGTGGCTGGCGGGTGTCTGTTTCTCCAACTTTAGTTGAATCGAGTTTGACTACGGCCGGTCCTTGTTGAAGGATAAAACAACACACTTGACGAAAAATCATTGTGGTTTTGATGCGTAGGTAAGAATGGTTCTTGCTAGAAGCTCGTAGCAGACACGTAAAACTTGCAACAACAAAGTAGAGGACGTCAAACTTGTTTTTGCAGGGCTTGCTATGATGTGATATGGTCAAGAAATGATGTGATATAAATTTTTGTATGAGATGATCATGTTTTGTAACAGAGTTATCAGCAACTGGCAGGAGCCATATGGTTGTCGCTTTATTGTATGCAATGCAATCGCCATGTAACTGTTTTACTTTATCAGTAAGTGGTAGCGATAGTCGTAGAAGCAATAGTTGGCGAGACGACAATGATGCTACAATGGAGATCAAGGTGTCGTGCCGATGATGATGGAGATCATGACGATGCTTCGGTGATGGAGATCATGAGCACAAGATGATGATGGACATATCATGTCACATATTTTGATTGCATGTGATGTTTATCTTTTATACATCTTATTTTGCTTAGTACGGCGATAGCATTGTAAGATGATCCCTTACTAAAATTTCAAGGTATGAGTGTTCTCCCTGAGTATGCACCGTTGCGACAGTTCTTTGTGCTGAGACACCACGTGATGATCGGGTGTGACAGGCTCTACATTCACATACAATGAGTGCAAGCTAGTTTTGCACATGCAGAATACTCGGGATAAACTTGACGAGCCTAGCAAATGTAGATATGGCCTCGGAACACTGGAGACCGAAAGGTCGAGCATGCATCATATAGTAGATATGATCAACATAGAGATGTTCACCATTGAAAACTACTCCATCTCACGTGATGATCGGACATGGTTTAGTTGGTATGGATCACGTGATCATTTAGATGACTAGAGGGATGTCTATATAAGTGGGAGTTCTTAAGTAATATGATTAATTGAACTTTAATTTATCATGAACTTAGTCCTGATAGTATTTTGCAAATTATTTTGTAGATCAAAAGCTCGCGTTGTAGCTTCCCTATGTTTTTCATATGTTCCTAGAGAAAACTAAGCTGAAATATGATAGTAGCAATGATACAGACTGGGTCCGTGATCTAAAATATGATAGTAGCAGATGCAGACGTTATGAACGTTTGCCTAACTCAATATGATGACAACTTGATAGTTTGGTGTGCCATGCTTTATGGCTTAGAATCGGGACTTCAAAGACGTTTTAAACGTTATGGACCATATGAGATGTTCCAGGAGTTGAAGTTAACATTTCAAGTAAATGCCTGAGTTGAGAGATATGAAGTCTCCAAAAAGTTCTATAGCTAAAAGATGCAGGAGAATGGCTCAAGCAGTGAGCATGTGCTCAGATTGTCTGGGTACTACAATCACTTGAATCAAGTGGGAGTTAATCTTCCAGATAAGACAGTGATTGATAGAGTTCTCTAATCACCATCACCAAGTTACTGGAACTTCGTGATGAACTATAATATGCAAGGGATGACGAAAGAAATTCCAGAGCTCTTCGTGATGCTGAAATCGATGAAGGTAGAAATCAAGGAAAAAACATCAAGTGTTGATGATTAAACAAGGCCACTAGTTTCAAGTAAAGGGCAAAGGGAAAGAAAGATAACTTCAAGAAGAATGGCAAGCAAGTTGCCACTCCCGTGAAGAAGCCCAAAGCTGGACCTAAGCCTGAAACTGAGTGCTTCTACTGCAAAGTAAATGGTCACTGGAAGTGGAACTACCCCGAATATATGGCGGATAAGAAGGATGGCAAAGTGAACAAAGTCATATTTCATATACATGTTATTGATGTGTACCTTACTAGTGCTCATAGTAGGTCCTTGGTATTTGATACTTCTTCAGTTGCTAAGATTAGTAACTCGAATTAGGAGTTATAGAATAAATAGAGACTAGTTAAGGGTGAAGTGACGACGTGTGTTGGAAGTGGTTCCAAGGTTGATATGATCATCATCGCACACTCCCTATAATTTCGGGATTAGTATTGAACCTAAATAAATGTTATTTGGTGTTAGCGTTGAGCATAAATGTGATTAGATCATGTTTATTGCGATACGATTATTCATCTCAGACATAGAATAATTGTTATTATGTTTACATGAATAAAACCTTCTATGGTCATACACCCAATGTTGATGGTTTATTAAATCTCGATCGTAGTGATACACATATTCATAATATTGATGCCAAAAGATGCAAAGTTGATAATGATAGTGCAACTTATTTATCGTACTGCCGTTTGTGTCATATCGGTGTAAAGCGCATGAAGAAAATCCATAAAGATGGACTTTTGGAATCACTTGATTATGAATCATTTGATACTTGCAAACCGTGCCTTATAGGCAAGGTGACTAAAACTCCGTTCCCCGGAACAATGGAATGAGTTACTGACTTATTGGAAATAATACATACTGATGTATGTAGTCCAATGAGTATTGATGCTCGTGGCCGGTATTGTTATTTTCTGACCTTCACAGATGATTTGAGCAGATATGGGTATATCTAAATGAAACACAAGTCTGAAACATTTGAAAAGTTCAAAGAATTTCAGAGTGAAGTGGAGAATCATTGTAACAAGAAAATAAAGTTTCTACGATCTGATCGTGGAGGAGAATATTTGAGTTATGAGTTTGGCCTTCATTTAAAACAATGTGGAATAGTTTCACAGCTCACGCCACTTGGAACACCACAGCGTAATGGTGTGTCCGAACGTCGTAACCACACTTCATTATATATGGTGCGATCTATGATGTCTCTTACCGATTTACCACTATCGCTTTGGGGTTATGCATTAAAGACAGTTGCATTCACGTTAAAAAGGGCACCATCAAAATCTGTTGAGACAACGCCTTATGAACTGTGGTTTGGCAAGAAACAAAAGTTATCATTTTTTAAAGTTTGGGGCTGCGATGCTTATGTGAAAAAGCTTCAACCTGACAAGCTCGAACCCAAATCGGAGAAGTGCGTCTTCATAGGATACCAAAAGGAAACTGTTGGGTACACCTTCTATCACAGATCCGAAGGCAAGATATTCATTGCTAAAAATGGATCCTTTCTAGAGAAGGAGTTTCTCTTGAAAGAAGTGAGTCGGAGGAAAGTAGAACTTGATGAGGTAATTGTACCTTCTCCCAAATTGGAAAGTAGTTCATCACAGAATTCAGTTACAGTGATTCCTACGCCAATTAGTGAGGAAGCTAATGATGATGATCATGAAACTTCAGATCGAGTTACTACAGAACCTCGTAGGTCTTCCAGAGTACGGTCCGCACCAGAGTGGTATGGTAATCCTATTCTCGAAGTCATGTTACTCGACCATGATGAACCTACGAACTATGAGGAAGCGATGATGAGCCCAGATTCGGCGAAATGGCTTGAGGCCATGAAATATGAGATGGGATCCATGTATGAGAACAAAGTATGGCCTTTGGTGGATTTGCCCGATGATCGACAAACCATAAATGGATCTTCAAGAGGAAGACGGACGCTGATAGTAGTGTTACTATCTACAAAGCTCGACTTGTTGCGAAAGGTTTTCGACAAGTTCAAGGAGTTGACTACGATGAGACTTTCTCACCCGTAGCGATGCTTAAGTCTGTCCGGTAATGTTAGCAATTGCCGCATTTTATGATTATGAAATTTCGCAGATGGTGTCAAAATTGCATTCCTGAATGGATTACTGGAAGAAGAGTTGTATATGATGCAGCTAGAAGGTTTTGTCGATCTAAAGGGTGCTAACAAAGTATGCAAGCTCCAGCGATCCATTTATGGACTGGTGCAAGCCTCTCGGAGTTGGAATAAACGTTTTGATAGTGTGAGCAAAGCATATACATACTTTTGGAGAAGCCTGTATTTACAAGAAAGTGAGTGGGAGCTCTGTAGCATTTCTAATATTATATGTGGATGACATATTATTGATTGGACATGATATGGAATTTCTGGATAGCATAAAGGGATACTTGAATAAGAGTTTTTCAATGAAAGATCTCGGTGAAGCTGCTTACATTTTGGGCATCAAGATCTATAGAGATAGATCAAGACGCTTAATTGGACTTTCACAAAGCACATACCTTGATAAAGTTTTGAAGAAGTTCAAAATGGATCAGTCAAAGAAAGGGCTCTTGCCTGTGTTACAAGGTGTGAAATTGAGTCAGACTCAATGCCCGACCATAGCAGAAGATAGAGAGAAAATGAAAGTCATTCCCTGTGCTTCAACCATAGGTTCTATCATGTATGCAATGCTGTGTACCAGAACTGATGTGTGCCTTGCTATAAGTATAGCAGGGAGGACCAAAGTAATCCCGGAGTGGAGCACTGTATAGCGGTCAAAGTTATCCTTAGTTACCTAAGAGGACTAAGGAAATATTTCTCGGTTATGGAGGTGATAAAGAGCTCATCATAAAGAGTTACATCGATGCAAGCTTTTACATCAATCCAGATGACTCTAAGTCTCAATCTGGATACATATTGAAAGTGGGAGCAATTAGCTAGAGTAGCTCAAGCAGAGCATTGTAGACATAGAAATTTGCAAAATACATACGGATCTGAATGTTACAGGCCCGTTGACTAAACTTCTCTCACAAGCAGAACATGATCACACCCTAGTACTCTTTGGGTGTTAATCACATAGCGATGTGAACTAGATCATTGAATCCAGTAAACCCTTTTGTTGTTAGTCACATGGAGATGTAAACTATGGTTGTTAATCACATACAAATGTGAACTATTTGTGTTAAAATCACATGACAATGTGAACTAAATTACTGACTCTAGTGCACGTGGGAGACTGAAGGAAATATGCCCTAGAGGCAATAATAAAGTTATTATTTATTTCCTTATTTCATGATAAATGTTTATTATTCATGCT
Source organism: Triticum dicoccoides (assembly GCF_002162155.2). NCBI lineage: Eukaryota > Viridiplantae > Streptophyta > Magnoliopsida > Poales > Poaceae > Triticum > Triticum dicoccoides. The sequence continues at coordinate 138,727,838 of NC_041389.1, forward strand.
AGAATTGTATTAACCAGAAACTTAGTACATGTGTGAATACATAGACAAAACATAGTGTCCCTAGTATGCCTCTACTTGACTAGCTTGTTAATCAAAGATGGTTATGTTTCCTAACCATAGACATGTGTTGTCATTTGATGAACAGGGTCACATCATTAGGAGAATGATGTGATGGACATGACCCATCCATTAGCTTAGCATGATGATCATTACAGTTTCATTGCTACTGCTTTCTTCATAACTTATACATGTTCATCAAACTATGAGATTATGCAACTCCAAAATAACGAAGGAACACCTTGTGTGCTAACAAATGTCACAACGTAAATGGGTGATTATAAAGATGCTCTACATGTGTCTCCGAAGGTGTTTGTTGGGTTGGCATATATCGAGATTAGGATTTGTCACTCTATGTTTCGGAGAGGTATCTCTAGGCCCTCTCGGTAATGCTCATCACTATAAGCCTTGCAAGCAATGTGAGTAATGAGTTAGTTGCAGGATGAAGCATTTGGTAACGAGTAAAGAGACTTGCCGGTAATGATATTGAACTAGGTATGATGATACCGACGATCGAATCATGGGCAAGTAACATACCGATGACAAACGGAACAATGTATGTTGTTATGTTGTTTGACTGATAAAGATCTTCATAGAATATTTAGGAGCCAATATGAGAATCTGGGTTCCGCTATTGGTTATTGATCGAATATGTGTCTCGATCATGTCTACATAGTTCTCGAACCCGTAGGGTCTGCAGGCTTAATGTTCGATGACGATATGTATTATTAGTTATGTGTTTTTGATGACCGAAGTTTGTTCGGAGTCCCGGATGAGATCACAGACGTGACGCGGAGTCTCGAAATGGTTGATACATAAATATTGATATATTGGACCATGTTATTCGGAGACCGGAAGAGTTTCGGGTG
>NC_041389.1:138729174-138764790 GCF_002162155.2 Triticum dicoccoides
GGGGGAACTAATGGGCCACCACGGGCCTTAGTGGAGAGAGAGGAGTGCTGCCAAGGCGGGCCGCACGCCCCCCTTGTAGTCCGAATTGTACAACGGAAGGAGGGGCGGCGGCCCCCTTTCCTACTCCCTCTCCCTCTCCTTCCTTCCCCCTCTCTTCCTTGCAGGAGAATCCTACTAGGACTGGTAGTCCTAGTAGGACTCCTCCTCTTGGGCGCACCTCCTAGGGCTGGTCGGCCTCCCCCTCCCTCCTTTATATACGGGGGCAGGGGCACCCTAGGACACACAAGATTTCTCTTAACCGTGTGTGGTCCCCCCTCCACAGTTACACACCTCCATCATACCATCATAGTGCTTAGGCAAAGCCCTGCGTCGGTAACATCATCATCACCATTGCCACGCCGTCATGCTGACAGAACTCACCCTCGTCCTCAACTGGATCAAGAGCACAAGGGACGCCATCGAGCTGAACGTGTGCTGAACATGGAGGTGCCGTACGTTCGGTACTTGGATCGGTTCGATCGCGAAGAAGTTCGACTACATCTACCGTGTTACTAAATGCTTCCACTTTTGGTCTACGAGGGTACGTGGACACACTCTCCCCTCTCATTGCTATGCATCTCCATGATAGATCTTGCGTGATCGTAGGAAATTTTTGAAATTACCACGTTCCCCAACACTTTGGCGTCCGGTCTATTGGATATGGGCCGGACTGATGGGCCGTCAAGATACAAGACAGAAGGTCACCTCTTGTGTCCGGTAGGGACTCCTGTATGTGTGGAAGGCAAGTATAGGTATCCGTATATGTTATTTCCTTTCTGTAAAACCGACTTCATACAACCTTAGGCCCCTCCGGTGTCTATATAAACTAGAGGGTTAGATCGGAGGCAGGAACACAACATTGCAAGGCTAGCCAATCTAGGGTTAGCTAACACGATCTCATGGTAGATCAACTCTTGTAAATCCTTTACCCTTTGAATATAATCAAGTAGGAGTAGGGTTTTACCTCCATTAAGAGGGTCCAAACCTGGGTAAACATTGTGTCCTTTGTCCATAGTTACCGTCGGTCCTTAGACATACAAGCTTGGGCCCCCCTACCCGAGATCTGCCAGTTTTGACACCAACACCTACCTTAAAAAACACCGAGAAAAAGAGTGCTCCATCATCCCAGGATGGAATCCACCGCGCCTCCATGGCCATAAGGTCATAGGAGACAAGGCAGATGGGCAATGGTGCCGATGAGAAGCAGAGCAACATTATCACCTATGCTCCTGAGAGTCACTAACAAAGTGGTACATGAAAAATTATCCTAGTTTAACTATGAATTTGATCGCTTGTCTATGTTTATTTTTCTCAAGGTTTTTCATGTCTAAAAGCTATGTTTGGCAATTTTTTGTGTGTTTCCAGAGAATATCGTATGTTTTTTTATAAATCATGATTAAAAATACTTTGATGTGTTTCAAGAGAATATCATGTTTTTTTATAAATACAACAATTTTATAAATATACAATTAGTATCTTCCATACGATGTTTTTCTTGTAGTATTCTTTTAATTGGAAGTGTTGTCTTTTATTCAAAATGCTTCCTTAAATCAAAGGCTACAATGTGCGAAATATAGTCCGGGGGTGATGAGGACATGACTACCTTGGATACAATAAAAAATATCGCATACATGCATATTCGTGAGGTGATTTCTAATGTAAACTATGCAATAATTTATTTGGAAGCAACTCCCCTCACGTACTGCACATGCCGTTGGGGGCACTGACGTATGGGCCTGATTCCCAGCGGGCCCACCTGTCAGTGGCCAAACGGTACCCTGCCGCACGTCAGAGGATCCTCGTCCAATTTATGTATGTTATTCAGGACAAAAATACTTCACAGACTTTTGTGCCATGTCTAATTGCAAGTGTATGCGACATTTGTACAATCCACATATGAAGATAAGGGAAAACAGAAGTTTAAGTGCTGTTCAAAAAGTCCTCTCACGTCACTTTTGGGCCAAGAGAAGATAGAGTCCAAGTCCCCCATGTTCTGGACTCATATTCGGACTGCACATACATACCCGACTCAAAACGCCAAAATCTCTTTAATCCGGATTCCGAATTGGGTGATTCTTTTTTTGTTGGAAAGTTTATTTCGTGCACTTTCCAACCCAATTGGAATCACCTTCAAATTCATCCAGAGCATTGAGATATTGACGAAATAATCTAACATAGCAGCAGCATCCGAGTCAAATTACAAGTCCAAAGGTGTTGCATCACCTCCACTTGGGCCCATGAGGCTTGTACGACCTAGGGTTAGTTTTCAGCTGCCTTGGGACGTCCTCCCACCTCCTTGGCTGCCACCCCTTGCTCCTATATAAGTAGATCAATCTATTACTCCCTTCATTCCAAAATATAGTGATTCCTCTATTCCCGTGCTTCAACTTTGACCATAAATTCAGCCAACGAGACCGACTGCGGCAGAAGCAAAAGTTATACCAGTAAATTCGTATTCAAAAGAAGTTTTCAATTATATAATTTTGTCTCCCGCCGCAGTCGGTCTTGTTGGTTAAATTTATGGTCAAAGTTGGACCTTGGGAAGCATGGGCGCACTATATTTTGAATTGGAGGGAGTAGCTTTTTCCTTGGGTTTTGTTTAGTTAAAAGTTAGCCACTGCAACTTCGAGTACTTCGTCTGTGTCCAACGAGTAGACCAGGACCGCTTTCGGATCCCCACCTTTATCAATACTTAATCTATATTCACAATATTCAGATTGCATTATCATATTCTTGCTTATTCTTTGATTGCGTGCAGGAATAGACCTTCGTGGTCAGGCTGATCGTGTTTTCAGCATCATTACTAACCTCAGGAGATGGTTTAACGATTACTAAGGCACAACGTCGCACACGTTTGTAGTCGTATCATCAAAGTAGGCTCCACCAAATCAATAGTTATCATCTCATTGAAAGATCGGGACCCCGCCTCTATCAGGGGGGACATGGCGACATATCTTACACAACTTTTTTCCCTGAATATACCACGTTTCTTTTTAGTTGAAAGTGTTGCCATTTATTGAAGATGTGTCTTTGTCGTATATCAAAAGGGGGTCTCCCCTATTTTACTGGCTGAGAAACCCAGACTTTTAGAAAAACTGAGTTATAGAAACTCTAGTGTTCATTCCTCATGCATTAAACTATCGAGATTTAGATTATTACTACGGTTTTGGAAAATTGGTACTGCCAAAAGTGGAAAAAGTTGAATTTAAGAAGGCAATTTTAGTTTACGAATTTTCATTGTGAGGAAACATAAGATTAGCAAAAAAACATTGAGATTCATAAACAACAATAACTTTTGTATTTTAAGTATTTCATTATTAACCTAGTTGGTCAACAAGAACATGTCTATATATAGTTTTGGTCAATATTTTAAATCATTGATTACCAATAGTAGCGTATAATTAAATCAGTGTTGCACATTCTGACTGATTTCTCAAAGACTGTCAGGTCATTGGTCGTGCGATTTGTCCAACGCTAATCGCCAAATCACAACATCGATGAGTTGTAGTCACCCACTGCAACATAGACAATGTTGTTGGGCAACGTTGCATGGAAAACAAAAAAAATATATGCACACGCAAGATCTATCCATGGAGAAGCATAGCTACGAGTGGGGAGAGCATCTACATACCCTTGTAGATCACTAAGCGGAAGCGTTTATCACATGGTTGATGTAGTCGTACTCTTCGCGATCCGATCATGATCCAACCGATCTAGTGCCGAACGGACGACACCTCTGAGTTTAGCACACATGTGGCTCGATGACATCTCCTCATTCTTGATCCAGCAAGCGGGAGAGAAGAAGTAGATGGGATCACAACCAACATGACTGCATGGTGGTGATGGTGGTGGTGGAGCACCGACAATGCTTTCCTAAGCATTGCAGGGACGAGACGGTGGAACTACGGAGTAACAGGAGAGAGAGGGGCGCCAAGGGCTTGGTGTCTCCTCTTGGGGAGCCCCTCCCCTCTATATATGGGTGGAGGGGCGTGGGTGTCGGTGTCAAAACCGGCAGATCTCAGGTAGGGGGGACCCAAGCTGTATGTCTGAGGACCAAAGGTAACTATGAACAAAGGACACAGTGTTTACCCAGTTTCGGGTCCTCTTAATGGAGGTAAAACCCTACTCTTGCTTGATTATATTTGAGGGTATAGGGGTTACAAGAGTTGATCTACCTCGAGATCAATTTGGCTAACCCTAGATCAGCTAGCCTAGCAATGTTATGATCCTGCCTCTGATCTACCCTCCGGTTTATATAGACACCGAAGGGGCTTAGGGTTGTACAAAGTTGGTTTTACAGAAAGGAATAACATATCCGAACACCTATTCTTGCCATCCACACATACTGGTGTCCCCACCGGACAAGAGAGGTGATCTTCTGTCTTGTATTTTGACAGCCCATCAGTCCGGCCCACATCCAATAGACCGGATTCCCGAGGACCCCCTAGTCCAGGAATCCCACAGTAGCCCCTGAACCAGTCTTGAATGATGATATATTCGGCGTTCAGATTGTCTTCAGCATTGCAAGGTGAGTTCCTTGAAGAATACACATCGGCCTTCCTCTGTAAAAGAATTGTATCCGGCTTTGCATAATAAACACAACCCATAGCCGTGAAGGCAGGATATACATAAGAAATAAGAATAGTGTCCTTTACTGACAACTTTTTCGGTGAAGCGTTAGACTTGACCCTTCGGCATTTTGAACCATTTTCCTACCCCGCGTTCCGTGTTTCGAGGCCATTACTCATTGGCACGTCCTGTCAAAACAGAGACCGTGCCCACTTAATACGGATTGCACGTCAACGATATTTGGGTAATCCAACCGTGTGCGGCGCACGCTTTTATTGGGAATAGGCGAGATTCAAGGCATGAGTGGGGGACAGTTGGCATTTTTTATTGCCCATAAGATAGCAATGGATCTTTACTTTCTCCCCACGCCTTCGCATCTCCTCAACCTTCCAATCTCCCAAGCTCTCTGCGCCCGCAAAGTTTCCATCTTTCTCACCACCACCACCACCTCCTCCGACCATGGCCGGAGATGGCTCCAAAGGCAAGTGGGAGACCTCCTCCATCATGGAGAAGGAGATAAAAGATCTCCGGAGTGCGGGGTATCTTGACGCCAACATCAAGCATAGGCTTCCCCCCAAAGGTCAAGTCATTCCCACTCCGGAGCCCGACGAACTGGTCGTCTTCCATCCCCACTTCCTTAGAGGATTAGGTTTTCCACTCCACCCATTCGTCTGTGGACTCATGTACTCTTACAGGCTAGATTTCCACGATCTAGCCCCGAACTCTTTCCTCCACATCTCGGCGTTCATCGTCGTGCGTGAGGCTCTCCTGCGCGTCCACCCACACTTCAGCCTATGGCTCAGGGTCTTCAACATGAAGCTGAAGCTGGTCGAAGGGAAGCACGCGGACTTCGGTGGAGCTATGATCAACAAGAGGCCGAACATTGGACCAAGATGCATTATACGAAGACCCATCTGGAGGACTCGGCGTACAAAATGAAGCTACCAGAGTCATGAAGGACTCTATACCCACTGATGATAAGCCGACTATATATGATTTGTAACCCTAGGCCCCAAGTATGTTATAGAAGCCCGGGGGCTAGTTCATCGATAGTACACACACACGCACAATGCTTGGTATTCACGTGTACTCTGTACACATCCCTATCACAAATATACAGTACCAGGAGTAGGCTTTTTCCTCAACTGCAAGGGCCCGGACTTGGGTAAAACTTTGCCTCGTATTACCATCCAGCCTAACAGTCAGGGATGTCCTACCAAATGATCCGATGGAATCATATCTGCCAACTACTAAGAGAGGTGTGTGGGCGGGGGGAATGTGTGCTAGAGATGCCTAAAGATAATGTGCGTGCGAGAGACACGTAGGCACATATATGTGCCTATAGAGGGCTAGTAGAGACCGTGCGTGTGTATATATGCATGTGAGAGAAATAGTGTTTTCCAACTAAGATTAGTGAAAGAGTGGTACATAGTATTAAGAAAGAGAGAGAGGGTTATATATAGAGAGTGTGTGCGTGAGACACCCCGACACCTCGGGAGAGATTGTGAGCATGTGTGAGAGAGAAATGCTGATGTATATAAAGTGTGTGCACTTATGCGTTAGATAGAGAGATATATAGCACGTGTGTGAGAATGGGCTGAGGCATAGTGCATCTACGTGTAAAAGGTGGTTCTACGCATTAAATTAAAATATAAATGGCATTATTATTTTTGGATGAGATCATGAATTTTGCAATTTGCGTATGAATGAACATCGGTCTATCAGACACCCATACTCTATTGAATTCTAGCATGTGCATGCGTTTATTTTATATTATCGATCCATAGAGTGAGAGTGGTTTGAAATCCAGACACTGCATTGCTTTTGCAATTCATATATAAACATTAATTAGTGCACTCCATGTTGTTAGCGTGAAGCACTTTATACATTAGTCACTTACATGGATACATTCCAAATTGCTAGCTACGAAATACAATACATGTTGAATTCAACATAAAGGGGGTTTCAAAGATTCGAATTCATAGGAAGTGCACTCATCTATTGGAATCCAAGATAATGGCATTTGTAAATCAGGTCTAAAAGGGGCATCAATCTTTGTTGTGCATTTGAACATGATATATATTCATACGCATGTCTAACTATTTTTTGCAACCAAGGAGATTATATCTGGAACCATGCATGAACTGAGGTAAGATGAATATTTTTTAATATATACTCGTGTACAATGTATATTCAAATGTACCCCCTCCATTCCAGAATAATCATAGTTTTAGGATTTTCAGGAGTCAAGATTTGTGAAGTTTGACAAATCCTAAAAGTTCAATTCAAGAGAACAGAAAATGTTAATGCTTCTGCTCCCAAATATTGGACGAATCGCCAAATAAGCCTTTGGTCACCCGAAACTGTGTGAGACTAATGTTTGGTGGTAGGAAATTATTGTCCTGACTCTGGACCGTGTAGCCTATCAGCCCGATGTCCAAAGGTCTAAACCGGGGTAGGTTTGTAACTTCACCAAGACGCCAGTGTCGGAGTAATGGGCCACGGGTAGGCTAACCCGAGCCCCAGAACCTTTCAAGACATCGGGACAGACTGCGCCCCTCAAGTACCTGCGACGATTCCAAGATAAGCCGAGTCCCAGAAGGCGACTCCAAGACGAGCCGAGTCCCAGAGGCGACTCCAAGAAAAGACGAGTCCCGAAGGCGACTCCAAGACAAGCTGAGTCACAGAGGCGACTCCAAGAGGGCCGACTATGGAAGTCGGCCTGCGACTCCAACCACCCTGTTATTTAAGGGCAGGTATGGCCACAGTACGCCGTACTCATGGAGATCTCCGCCCGGCGCGGCACTGTTGCCATGCCGTCCCTGACATCAGCTCCTGGGGGCGGGGCCCTATGCCCACGATGGTCTGTCTGTACGGCCCAGAGACGGCGGGCCCACCAGTCAGCGAGGGTACTGAAGACGGCAAGAGCACCAAGAGACAGACCCGCTGGGAGTCGGCCCCCAGGAGTTGGCCGGCCCCTCCCACGGGCCCCACAAGCCATTAACGAGACGCGACAGGGGAATGGCGACAGTGATCGCCTGACAGGCGGCGGCACTGTTGCCATGACCCCATGACCAAACCCGCGTCATTAGAAGCACGACTACAGTAATCTGCAGCCGGCACGACCCGCCCGCGGCGGACAAGGGCTGACGCCCTCGTACCAGGCCAGTCGGTGGGACCCACCAGTCGGCGGGCCCCAGGAGTCGGCGGAGAAGACGGCGCCTGAGAGACAGACGGTTGGGACCCGCGCCCAGCCGGTTTTACCATTGTACCCCTGGGGGGAAAGCCTATATAAACCCCCCAGAGCACCCATGCAAAGGGTTCGCATCCATTAGCATTACACAGATCCCATAGGAAGGAGAGAGCTAGCCTTGCCCTCTCCTGCCTCCAGAAACAGCTCTAGGAGCAAGCTTGTATTCACTTTGCCATAGTGACCATGCGGAGACCCCGTAGAGCAGCAGTAGGGGTGTTATCTCCTCGGAGAGCCCTGAAGCTGGGTATGATCCGCCGGCGTGCATGTCTTCGCCTCATCCCGTTTCCAGGCACCGGCGACGTCCTACTCGCCCCCACCATGATAAGCCATCCCTTGGCATATGTCGCTCCCAACCCCCGACATTTGGCGCCCACCTTGGGTCCTGGTGCACCGTCATCCGGAGATCTGTTCTGGATGGGAACCCTCTTCCTCCCTGGCGAGCGCAGCCAGCCAGGCTCGCCAGACGGAGTCCGCATTGATGCGCTGCGCGGCGCTGAGGCCGCCTGTGCAGCGAGCTGCCTCGCTGAACTTGTCGGCGAGGTTCGCCTCTCCGACGAGCCTGCATCCGACACAGGCACGGGTGGCCCCGAGAGCCTCCTCGCGGGCCTCCTCGACCAGCTCCACGTCACCAGTGAGCCTGCCGTGGACTTGGAATCCGTAGGCTCCACCGACCCGATGCTGGTCGACTCCGACGCCGTGTCGCTTGACACTTTCCCCACCAACGTGGTGGTCTACAACGAGCCGCTTCCTCACGAGGAGAGCGGTGGAAGCGCCGTCACGGAGGTGCTCGTCATCAGTCACGATGAGCGCTCCGGTGAGGGAGCTCAGGACCCGCTCGACGCGGCCCTGCAAGACCTAACTACGCCCATTCCAGAGAACGCAGATGCCGAGACGCTGGAGACACGCCGCCTTCAGATCATCGAAGGCGCCAAGAAGCTGGCGAGCATGAGGCGCTTGTCAGAAACCTACCAGCGCGAAATGGATCGCACCGTGGGTGGCTCGCCGGCTCCGACTGGGCCTAGCTGCCTAGGCGCGGTCTGGCAACGCGGCGCGACCATCGCCGACTTGTTCGGGGCCAATCGCCCCGTATACGCCACCCCTGCGAAGAACATCCGCGCCGCCCAAGCGGCGACTGACGAGCTGAAGAACTTCGAGGGCGAAGAGCGCCGCATGATGACGGAGCGAGTCCAGTAGCTCCTCGACGCGGTTGCTGCGCAGAACGCGGCCGGCGACCGCACGGATGCGTTGTAGCAACCAAATGACGACTTGCCTCCCCGCCGAGATCAACGCGCGACATCTCGGACGCCGACAGGCGGAGTCCACGGAAGGAAAGAAAAAGAGCCGGCTGTCAGCCACAGTCGGACTCACATCACCATCGAGCGCGACCAAGACGGCCGTCCGAGAGCAGTGGAACGGCAGGGCGACTACCTGCCTCCCCCACCGAGAAGAGAACGGCGAGTTTCCTCGCCGCCTGTTGAGCATCCGACTCTCGGTGGCCGCCTTGGCCGTCGAGAGGGAGTCAGAGAAAACGACGCTCGCCACCGGATCGACCGACTCCAACGATCCCTGGCGCTGGAAGAAGAAGATGAGGTGGGTCCGCCTTGCTTTGGACCCCGCATCCGAGGCGAGCCTTTTCCCAAAGGGTTCACGCTTCCCCGAGACACACCCAAGTACACCGGCTCTGTGAAGCCGGAAGACTGGCTAGTTGATTACTCCACGGCCGTCAACATAGCGAACGGAAACAAGCGAGTCGCCGTGAAGTATGTTCCACTCATGCTCCAAGGCACGGCCCGGACATGGTTGAACAGTCTGAAGCCCCGCAGCATCAACAGCTGGATCGACTTCACCGAGGCTTTCATCCGCAACTTCACGAGAATGTACAAGCGACCTCCCAAGCCGCGCCAGCTTTCCTTGAGCGTGCAAGGCCCCGATGAATCAAACGCGACTACCTCACGCGCTGGGGCGAGCTCCGGAACTCCTGCGAGGGCATGCACGAGGTGCAGGCTATCGAGTACTTCACCGCCGGGTGCCGAGAAGGCACCCTCCTCAAGCACAAGCTCCTCTGCAACGAGCCGGAAACCCTCGACGAACTGCTGGTCATAGCAGACAAGTACGCCACGGCCGAATCCTCCATGAGGACGGAAATTCAAGTCAATGCGGCTGGCAAAGTGGCCCCTCAGGCTCCCAGAACTGCAGTTGGAGACACCAGTCGGCGACAACAACAGAACAACAACAAACGCAAGGCCCAACAGCCGACTTCCAACAGTCGGCAGGTTGCGTCAGTCGATGATCAACAGCTGGAGGGGCAGCCTCCGTCCAAGCGACAGAAAGGCGGCAAATCCAACTGGTTGCTGGCCTTCTCTTACGAGCAGACTCTGGATGGTCCCTGCAAGTTCCATAGCGGCGCAAAGCCGTCAAGCCATGCCACCCGAAAGTGCCACTGGCTTACCAAACTCGCCAAGGGAGACGGCCTCCTTCCTCCCCCGCCCGCTAGGCCGCCACCTCCACCGCCACCCCAGCAGCCGGCTGCACGGCCAGTCGGCGCAGTACAAGACGAGTACCCAGAAGAGCATGGAGCCTATGTGGTGTTCACCAGTGTGGCTGATGATCGGCGTAGCAGATGGCTGCAGCAGCAAGAGGTGAACACTGTGGCGTCAAATACTCCAGAGTTCATGCATTGGTCCGAGAAGCCTATCAGTTGGAGCAGAGCGGATCACCCAGAGGTGATGCCGAATCCGGGCTCCTATGCCCTGGTCCTAGGTGCCACCTTGGCCACTGATAGGCGGGCCGCCCGCTTTTCGCGAGTGCTGATAGATGGAGGAAGTGGCATCAACATCCTGTACAAGGACACCATGGAAAAATTAGGAATCAAGCAAAGACAGCTGCAGAGCAGCCAGACTGTGTTCCACGGCATCGTGCCTGGCCTGTCCTACTCACCAATCGGCAAGATCCTGATAGACGTTCTCTTCAGAGACAAAGATCATTTCCGCTGAGAGCCAGTCTGGTTTGAGGTGGTGGACCTTGAAAGCCCCTACCATGCGTTGCTTGGCCGACCTGCACTGGCCAAGTTCATGGCGGTTCCCCACTACGCCTACCTCAAGATGAAGATGCCGAGTTCCAAGGGGATTCTGACCGTCACTGGCGACTACAGGAAGTCGTCCGCCTGCGCGCCTGAGAGCAGTGGGCTGGCCGAGTCCCTGGTGATCGCAGCTGAGAAGCGGCTCCTTGACCGGGTCGTGGCGATGGCCGGAAAGCAGCCAGAGATGTCGCCTGACCCCAAGGAGTCAGAAGCTGAAGGTTCGTTCAAGCCGGCCAAAGAGACTAAGAAGATACCCTTGGACCCAGAGCACCCAGAGAGGTACGCTGTCATAGGTACAAACCTTGACAGTAAATAAGAAGGCGAGCTCGCCGATTTCCTCCGTGAGAATCGAGACATCTTTGCATGGTCCCCTAAAGACATGCCAGGTGTACCGACGGAATTCGCCGAGCACAAGCTACATGTCCGACCTGATGTGAAGCCCGTCAGGCAGCCCTTGCGCCGCCTGTCAGAAGAGAAGAGAAGAGTTGTTGGAGAAGAGATAGCCCGGCTCCTGGCAGCCGGCTTCATTATGGAGGTGTTTTTTCAGAGTGGTTAGCAAACCCGGTCTTGGTACTGAAGAAAAACAAACAGTGGCGGATGTGCATTGACTACACAAGCCTCAACAAAGCTTGCCCGAAGGACCCCTTTTCTTTGCCAAGAATCGATCAGGTGATAGACTCCACAGCCGGATGCGAGCTGTTGAGTTTCTTAGATGCATATTCAGGATATCATCAGATCAAGCTGAACCCGGCAGACAGACTGAAGACCGCCTTCATCACGCCGTTCGGAGCCTTCTGCTACCTGACCATGATGTTCGGCTTGAGGAATGCCGGCACCACCTTTCAGTGTTGCATGCAGAAGTGCCTCCTCAAGCAACTCGGCAGAAACGCCCACGTCTACGTGGATGATGTAGTGGTGAAGACGGAGAAGCGTGGGACACTGCTGGAAGACCTCAAGGAAACCTTTGAAAACCTACGCCGATTCCAGATCAAGCTCAACCCTGAGAAGTGCGTTTTCGGAGTACCAGCCGGCCAACTCCTTGGCTTCTTGGTCTCTGAACGTGGCATAGAGTGCAACCCCGTGAAGATCAAGGCCATCGGGAGGATGGAGGTACCCAGCCGGCTGTTAGATGTGCAGAAGTTCACCGGCTTCTTGGCGTCCATCAGCCGATTCATCAGTCGGCTGGGCGAGAAAGCTCTCCCTTTGTATCAATTGATGAAGAAGACCACCTTTTTTGAGTGGAACCACAAGGCGGATGAAGCATTTCTCCAGCTAAAGAAGATGTTGACTACTCCCCCTGTGTTGGCGGCTCTGACTCCCAAAGAGCCCATGCTCCTGTACATCGCCGCCACCAGCCGAGTAGTCAGCACAGTCATTGTAGTCGAACGCAAAGAGGAAGGCAAGGCGCTCCCTGTCCAGAGACCGGTGTATTACCTGAGCGAGGTATTGTCGACCTCCAAGCAGAACTACCCCCACTACCAGAAGATGTGCTACAGTGTGCATTTTGCCGCCAAGAAGCTGAAGCCTTACTTTCAAGAGCATCGAATTACGGTGGTTTGCACAGCACCACTAGCCGAGATCATCGGGAGCCGAGATGCTTCTGGCTGAGTACCAAATGGTCCATAGATTTGGCTCCCTACACGATCTACTACTAGCCCCGCACCGCCGTCAAGTCGCAAGCACTGGCCGACTTCCTCGTCGACTAGGCCGAGACCCAGTACCTGCCGCCAGCGCCCAACTCCACCCATTGGCGGATGCATTTCGACGGCTCCAAGATGCGCACCGGCCTGGGAGCCGGCGTCGTCCTCACCTCCCCTAAAGGCGACAAGCTCAAGTATGTGTTGCAGATCCACTTCGCCGCCTCCAACAACGTCGCCGAATATGAGGCGCTCATTCGTGGGCTCCGGCTTGCCAAAGAACTCGGCATTCGCCGGATCCTGTGCTATGGCGACTCCGATTTGGTGGTCCAGCAGTCATCTGGTGACTGGGACGCCAAAGATGCAAACATGGCAAGCTATCGCTTCCTGGTGCAGCAACTCAGCGGATACTTCGAGGGGTGCGAGTTCCTTCACGTGCCAAGAAACAACAACGACCAAGCAGACGCCTTGGCACGAGTCGGCTCCACCCGCCAAGCAATACCATCCGGCGTCGCTCTTCAGCGCCTCCTTAAGCCGTCTATCAAGCCTTCACCAGAATCAGACTCCATCTTTGTGCCGGCTCCTCCCGAAGAAGTTGGATCCGACTCAAGAGCCCTAGCAGACGGCCCCAAGAAAATCATAGTTGAAGCCTGCCCGGGTACTGCGCCAGTCGGCCCGGGGACTTCAAAACCCGGCCCGGGGACTGTGTCAGTCGGCCCGAGGACTGCGCCAGTCGGCCCGGGGACTTCAGAACCCGGCCCGGGGACTGCGCCAGTCGGCCCGGGGACTTCGTCAATCCAGCAAGCGGCCGCAGACTCCAGCCCGCCGCCTCCCAGCCCAGCCGCCCTTGTCCAAGTCGTTGTGGTGGCGGTTGAAGAAATAGCAGCACCCTCATGGGCGCAGCCCATCCTCAAGTTTCTAGTGAACAGAGAGCTGCCAACTGATGAAATCTTGGCTCGGCAAGTGCAACACCGAGCGGCAGCATACACCATAATCAACAGAGAGCTGGTTAGGTGCAGTGTCACTGGTGTCTACCAGCGCTGCGTGGAGCCAGAGCTAGGCCAAGCAATTCTCAGAGACATCCACCAAGGCGAGTGCGGCCACCATGCGGCTTCAAGAGCACTCGTCGCCAAAGCCTTTCGGCACGGTTTCTTCTGGCCGACTGCCCTGGAAGAGGCCAAGGAATTAGTCCAAAAATGCAAGGGGGGCCAGAAGTTCCGCTCCAAGCCGCTTCAGCCGGCTTCCGCGCTGAAGACAATCCCCATCGCCTGGCCCTTTGCAGTTTGGGGCCTGGACATGGTGGGACCATTCAAGACGGCCCGAGGCGGCCTGACTCATCTGCTTGTCGCGGTGGACAAGTTCACCAAGTGGATAGAAGCAAAGCCCATCAAGAAGTTGAACGGTCTGACTGCGATGACTTTCATTGCCAACATCACGGTGCGGTACGGCATACCGCACAACATTATCACCGACAATGGCACAAATTTTGCCAAAGGCGCCTTGGCCCGTTTTCGCGCGACGCAGGGCATCCGACTAGACTTAGCGTCCGTTGCCCATCCGCAGTCAAACGGCCAGGTGGAGCGAGCAAACGGCCTCATCCTGTCCAGCATCAAGCCTTGACTGGTCGAACCACTCGAGCGTTCGGCCGGCTATTGGCTTGAGGAGCTGCCAGCCATCCATTGGAGTCTGCGCACGACTCCAAACAAGTTAACCGGCTTCACGCCTTTCTTCCTCGTCTACGATGCCGAAGCCGTCATCCCAACGGACATAGAGTTCGACTCTCCACGAGTCACCATGTACACCGAAGAGGAAGCTGAAGAAGCATGTCAAGACGGCGTCGACCTGCTGGAAGAGGGCCGACTGTTGGCACTCAGCTGGTCCGGCATCTACCAGCAGAGTCTGCACCGATACTACAACCGGAAGGTCAGGCTGAGATCTTTCCAAGAGGGCGACCTTGTGCTCCGGCTGATCCAGCGAACAGCCGGTCAGCACAAGTTGTCGGCGCCTTGGGACGGCCCCTTCATCATCAACAAAGTGCTGGGCAACGACTCCTACTACATAATCGACGCTCAGAAACCCCGAGCACGCAAGAGGGACGAATCCGGCAAGGAGTCGGAACGACCATGGAACACAAATCTTCTCCAAAGATTTTACAGTTGATGCAATATGTACCACGCTATCCTTTGTATTAAAGTACCGAGACTTTGGGCCCCCCGAGACGAGCTCAGGGACTGCCCCTTTTTGTTATCTGTATGATAAGAATTATGCCCCCGAGTATGTTACTCTGTGTTATGCCGCTTGGCACCGGGTTCGGCTAGTCGGCCCGGGGACTCGCCGTCTTGTGCTATGAAATGCCTCCTGCAGTCGGACAAGTAGTGTGCCACGCTTAAGCTGTCTCCTGTCGGAAGCCGCAGCTCGCAGAGCGACTGTTGGTAGGCAGAGAGTAAGCAAGAACGAGCGCACACACAAAAAATGGCTAAGGACTCAAAGCATAGGCATAGCCCAAGCCGGCTTCCAGCCTCTCTTTACAGAGCCGACCCTCGAATAGTCGGCTTGCCGCCTTCTATCCGACTTTTTAAAAAACTCTAAAAAGGCCAAGTACTTGCCTTCCCTAAAGTAGCCAAGCATTTGACCTGCGGCAGTCCGCGGAGCGGCTGTTCGTCTGGCAAAGCAGCGACTATGGAAAGGCGGCAAAGGAAAAAGCCAAAAAGAGCAATGAGCAAGGAAAGATAGAAGGCAGATAGATATTTACATAACAAAGGCCTCTGGCCAAGTTCAAGATACACCCCGCGGGTGGAATTGTGCAAATTAACAAGTTCTTCAAAGACTATGAAAGCAGATAAAGTGGAAGACAGGACGGAAGCCTAAGGAGCGGCAGGCGGGTTCGGAGGGTCGGCGGAGACGGCGGTGTCAGGCGCCGGAGCAGCCGGCTGGGCAGTCTCGGCTTGATCGTCTCCGGCGGTAGCCGGCCCGGTCGGACGCGGCTCGTTGCTGGAGGCGCGATCGAGCTGAGGCTGGTCGTCCGCCCTGTCTTCTGGCGCCTCTGTCTCGTCTCCGTCCCCCGCCTTGTCTTCCTCCTCGGTGCTGGAGCCGATCACCTCCGCCGAGTCCTCGTCGTAGTCGGGGTTCATCCCGAACCACTCCGGAGGCACCTCCTCGCCGTTCGCGGCCCGCTCAGGAACAAAGACACTGGTGTCGGTGTAGTCGGCGATCGCCGCCGCACGCTCGATGAGGGCGCCTTCCACAGCCGCCAGTTCTTCCTGGGCCTCTGACCGAAACGCAGCCAGCCGGTCCAGGTCCAGCCCTGGATACCAAGCCTTGACGAATTCCAAGGCCCGGCGCGCTCCAGCCCGGGCCGAGGAACCCTTCCAAGCCTCAAGACGGCCGGCCGCGACCTCCAGCTAGTCGGCAGTCCGACTAGCAGTGCGCAGAGCCAGCATGCCTGGCCACAGGGCGGAGACCGCTTGGGCCCCGGCGCGTTGAAGCCGGCGCAGCAGCTGATGGGCCGGCCGCAGACGGGTCTCGATGCTCAGGAGCTGCTCATCGACGGTCAGGGGGGCGTTGGCAGCGATCTCCTCGCCATTCGGCCTCCGCACCTCGCGATCAGCCTCAATGGCTCGGGTGACCACCTGCGAGTGGCCAGGGAAGAAGTCTGCCCAAAACAGAAAGAAGCAAAAAGAGAAAATCAGGAGTCGGCCTGACCTACAGTCGGCAGCTCGAAGAAAGAAAGCAAGAAACTCACCATCGACAATGTCTTCGATCTCGTGGAAGCCGGAAGTCAGCATCGCCTCCTTGTCAGTCCAGGAGGAGCGCTCGATCTCGAACTCGGCCAGGAGAGCGGTCTCTTTCTTCTCCGCCTCGTCCTGAGCCGCCTTGAGTAGCTCCTTCTGCTCCGCCAATTGTGCGGCCAGCAAGTCGCGCTCTGTGGCGAGCTTGCCGCACTCCTCCTCCTTGGCGCGAAGGGCCGTGCTGACTTCACCCAACCGTTCCTGAAGAGCGGCATTGGCCTCTGAAAAACAAAGAGAGATGCTAAGTCGTAAACAACAAAGGTCGCCAGGAAGATCCGGCCAGATTGCTCAGCAATCGGCCCGAATCTCGGGGACTACAGCCCGCGGGTGCGCCAGCGCGCCACCGTGAAAAGGAAGAAGAACTTACTCCGGCTCTCCGACAAGTCAGCAGTCCGCTTCCCCAGCTGCTCAACATTACGGTTGAAGGCGGTGACGCGGAGGTTGTGATACTCCTGTGATAAAAAGTCGGACAAAGACAAAAATGAGGAACTCGCCAGATTGAGTTCCGGGCCGCCTGCGTAGCAGCCGGCCCGAAACTCGGGGACTACACCCAGTGGGTGCGCTAGCGCGCCCCCACAGAGAAGAACGAGAAGAGACAAAGTCAAAAAGAAAAACATACCCGGATAGACGCTCGCGACGCCAGATGCGCCCTGGTGCAGCCCTGGATGGCTTCGCCCTATGCTTGCAGCTTCGCCTGCACGTCTAGGAGCGCCTGGTTCAGCGGACCGTCGCCGCCTCCTCGCACCCATCCAATAGGCGCAGCACTTGATGCCTCAGCGTCTGGAATGGCCGAGCTGGCTGCGCCGGCTTCCAAGGGGCGTGGTGCCGAGACCGCCTTCGCAAGGCGGCGGCGCGCTGCTGAGGCGACTTGAAGGAGCAGCCTCGCTACCGCCTCGTCCTCAACCGGCGGCACTGGCGGGCCCGCCGGTTGCTTGCCGTGCGGCGGAGGCGGCGGTGGCGGCGTGGCCGTGCCTGACGCGGAGGCCTCGCCCCCGTCCTTATCCACGATGGAGTGCTCCCCGCCGACTTCTCCAGTCTGCCTCGTGAACTCCGGGGGCGGCGGCGCGGAGTTCAGCGGGACGACAAGCAGCGCCGACTGGCGGCACGCGGTCTCGTTCGCCCGCTGTTTTGCTGTGGCGGCGGCTTCGCCCTCCTCCAGCTTCTTCTGGGCAGAGGCTGCCGCTTTCTCGGCCTCCGCCTTCTCCAGACGGTCGGCCTCTTCCTCGTCGCGCTTCTCCCACGCATTGCGCTCCGTCGCCTCCCGGAGGTCGGCGGCGGGGTCAATCCGCCGAGTGTTGGCGGACGTCTCGACCGACCCCATGACAGAGGGGACGGCAACCCTCTCAAGAGAAAGAGGGGCCCTGAAGCAAAGAAGGAATGAAAAAGACTCGGAAAGAATTCATCGAAGAAAACAAGACAAAGGCAGTCAACACTTACGCAGAGACTAGCGGCGGCTTCTTCACTTCCTTGCGGAAGCGGTTGGCCTTCGCGATCGCCTCCTCCCGCTTTGTTGCGGCGGACGCCCCCTTGAACTTCTTCAGCCGACCGCCGAGCGAACTCGGCGCGGCCCGGCGCTTCTTCACGCCGACTTGACCGGCCAAGCCGGCGGAGGAACTCGCGCCTGGATGGCCGACTTTCGGTTGGCGGCGCGGGACAACTTTCCTTCGGCGTCGTTGTCGGTGTCAAAACCGGTGGATCTCGGGTAGGGGGTCCCGAACTGTGCGTCTAGGTGGATGGTAACAGGAGACAAGGGACACAATGTTTTACCCAGGTTTGGGCCCTCTTGATGGAGGTAAAACCCTACGTCCTGCTTGATTAATATTGATGATGTGTATTACAAGAGTGGATCTACCACGAGATCAAGGAGGCTAAACCCTAGAAGCTAGCCTATGGTATGATTGTTGTAATGGTTGTTGTGTCCTATGGACTAAAACCCTCCGGTTTATATAGACACCGGGGAGGGCTAGGGTTACACAGAGTCGGTTACAATGATAGGAGATCTACATATCCGTATCGCCAAGCTTGCCTTCCACGCCAAGGAAAGTCCCATCCGGACACGGGACGAAGTCTTCAATCTTGTATCTTCATAGTCTTGGAATCCGGCGGACGATGATAGTCCGGCTGTCCGGACACCCCCTAGTCCAGGACTCCCTCAGTAGCCCCTGAACCTGGCTTCAATGACGATGAGTCCGGCGCGCATAATGTTCGGCATTGCAAGGCGGGTTCCTCCTCCGAATAATCCATAGAAGATTGTGAACACCATGATAGTGTCCGGCTCTGCAAAATAAATTCCACATAGCACCATAGAGAGAATAATATGTACACAAGTTCAATCTGCTGACGTTTTCCGTGGCATGACGTCACACCACCACCAAGCCTTTACTTGAATCGTTTTTTATTATACCACCTCAGCACGTTTAGCGAAGCGGTTTCCTTGGCACATCTTGTCGAAGCAGAGATCGTGTTCCCCTTATTCCGGGATTCTCATCAATACGGACGTGGGTAACCCAACCGCGCCCGTCGCCACGCCTCCTCTATCGAAGGCGAGTCCCGAACGGTCATGGAGACGGCTCTCGGTATTCTCCCTCTTTATAACGGGACCAAGGCTTGTTTCTTTTCTTCAATCCTCCATCGATCCCTCTCCTTGCTCCAAGTTCCAACACCCAGAGCCCTAGATTCGAGCACTTTGGACCTTCAACAATGTCCGGTTCCGGCCTTCAGGGCCAGTGGATGCCTTCCTCCGTCACGGAGGAAGACGTGCTAAAGCTGCGGGAGGCCAGGTACCTGTCCTACGAGATTTCGCACAGGCTGTCCGCCGAAGGGCAGGCCATCCCCACCCCCGAGCCCGGCGCGTATGTCGTCTTTGTATCCCACCTCCGTCGGGGTTTAGGCTTCCCGATGGATCCTTTCGTGAGAGGGCTCATGTTCTACTATGGGTTGGAATTCCATGACCTGGCTCCGGAGTCTATCCTCCACATTTCCGCGTTTGTTTTTGTCTACGAAGCCTTCCTCCGTGTCACCCCCCACTTCGGCATGTGGCTGAAGACCTTCAATGTGGAGCCGAAGATGATCAGGGGCGTCAAGTAGAGTGCGGCGGGGCGGCCGTAAGTAGGAGGGCCGATGCCCCGTGGCCTGAGGGATCCTTCCAAGAGGAGCTCGGCTTGTGGCAGCAGGAGTGGTTCTATATCACCGCTCCGAAGGGCAGCAAGCAGAAGCCGTCGCCCGTATTCCGCTCGGGACCTCCTCGACGGTTGATGTTGTGGGTCAACCAAGGGCTCAACTGGGGGCCGTCAAAAGATGTGCCCCTATTGCAGGGCCGGAGTCGAGACCTCCAGGCGAGGGAGATCGATCTGGTCATGGTGATGCAGGTTATGCTGATTAGGCGTCTCCTGCCCTGCAAATGCCGTCCTCCCCGACTATGGCAGTTTAATCTGGAGGGACCACAGATTCTCCAACACTTCATGGGTATGACACCCGTGGAGATGTACAAATTATTCTTCGGACCACAAGTGGCGTGTCCGGAATTGACCGAGGACACCGGCCTGAGCTACAATCGCCCGGATACACAAGTAAGTAGCTCCGAGTCCGGACATACCGTTTGTTTGCCTTTCCATGATTCGCCTTTTGACCGATGTCCTTCTAAACAGGAGTGGATAGCGCAAGCAAAACTGATACGGTGTCTGGCCCCCCTCCCAGAGACCGTGCCGGATCCCATGCTGGTCAGGATGTTGGAGGTTGCGCCTTCAGAAGGAGGTGAAGGGGAAAATAGGGGAGCTACCGCCTCACCCAAGGAGGCTCTTAAAGAAGGGGGGGATCGAGAATCCCTCCCTCCAGGGGGAGAAGAGGACCGCCTCCGAAGATCCGGAGGCCAAGCGAGCCGTAAGTAGAAAGAAGGGAGTTCGGTGGTAAGAGAGATCCCTATTTGCGCTTCTGAGGATAACCGAAGTTTTTACCTTGTAGTTCGGATCTCCGACCTTCTCAGATGAGCTCCTCTTCGGGGGACCTTCGTCCGGAGATGATGGAGAGCGAGATGCCTCCGTCTGCTGCGCCGTGGATAGGGCGGACGAGCCTGAAGTGTCATCACGGAGGGTATCCCCGAGCCCGGCAGAGCCGAAGAATTCGGCACCGATTGGTGTTCGGCCGGGGGAGCTGAAGGATCTGCTTGAGAGGGCGTCCATCTCAGAAGATCACCATGCATTGATGAATATGGTGATTGGAAGGATTTCGTCCGCCGAAAGCGGATTGCATAATGCTGTCAGGAGTTTGCTGGCGGGGTTTGAGGTACGTAAAAGTGACACACCTTTTGACAGTTTTGCACATAGAAGTGTGCCCTGTATAGATAGTAGCCCCTGAGACTCGGTAGGTTGTCGAAAGTGACAGCGTGCCGAGGATCAAAATCACAGGTTTCAATCTTCGCCGTTCCTATGCAGGTGGCGGATCGTCCGGGGGCCAGCCGGACTGATGGAGTTGCCGAACTAAAGCGGCAACTCGACATTGCGGATGCGGACATCGCGCTAATCAACAGGCGACTTGACGAATCACAAGGTAAGTTGTTTTTTTTCCCGCAGTCACCTAGTAAGGGAGCCGAAGCTCATCTCTTATAATATGTGTGCTTGACGCAGATGGTGCTGCTGCTGTGGAGAGCCTTCGGGCCGAACTTGCTCAAGCCAAGGAGCAAGCCAGAAGGAGTAATGCGGCGGCGTTGAGGGCGGCCGAGGAATTAGAAGCCGAAAGGGCTGCGCACTACCGAAGCAGGGAGGAGATGGCCGAAATGGCCGTGAAGTTAAAAGATGCTACCGACCGCACTGAGGCTCTTGAAAAAGAAGCGCCTATCGGAGCGAGAAGACCTGGGGAAGGCCACGGCCGAAGCTAAGGACGCCCGATCTGCAATGCGGGCTAGAAAGGAGGAGCTGCGCCAAGCCGGAGAGATTGTGGCTGGCAAGCCCTTTCTGCTGCGCCGAAGGTTTACGGATCCTAAGTATGCTCAACTTGGCCAGCTGTGGGGTCCGAAGGATCCTTATATGGACTTAGCGGCAAGTGCGGCAGATGTCGTTGTGCACTTCCGGAGCCAGAAGGATCACAAGACGGAAGAGCTGTTTTGGTCTCAATTCCATAGTCCGGATCGTTCACTTCCGCTGACCGATCGGTTGGCCGAGTGGGCAGAGCTGAATAGGTTGTCCGGGCTTGCCATGACGGATATCGTGACTCATGTCTGGCCGGATAGGCCCAAGCCGAAGAGCTATTTTGGCTTGTTGCAGCAATTTCTTGGGGCGGTGCCGCATATCAAGGCGATGAAGCGGTCGGCCTGCATAGAGGGTGCACGGATGGCACTCGCCCGTGTGAAGACACATTGGACGGAGATGGATGTCGCCGCTGTTGCGACCCAGGATTCGGACGAGAGCTGGTTACCCGCCGAGCACTATTTTGGGGAAGTTCTGCGTGGTGCTCGTATAATAGAGTCGCAGTGCTCGAAAAATGTCACGTTCAAATGAACGTTTTATTTTGTAAAACAATGTTTATGATATAGGCGCTTTTTGTACTTGTGCGTTCAAGTATTGAAATATCTCCTGTGAGGCCGTTTATGTATACGTGTGTATAACCTGAAAGATGGCAGTCGTCGGCTTCAGCCCCCATGCACAAGGTGCGGGGGTGTTCGCAAAAATAGCGCATTTTCACACTTAATCCGACGTCTCGGTCCTGTTAAGGAGGTGGTAGCGTAGCAAACGAGGCAACCGGACTATAACGCTTTATCACTTTCACTTAGCCATTGGAGCTCGAAGGTGGGGCTACGATATAGCCCCTGGGGGCACCGCGCTCTCCGAATTCGGGGAGTGTATGTGCCTGACCGGGAAACGGTCCTTCGTCAAAGGGAAGGAATTCTAAACATTCCTGTGGTCGATCGAGTGGTTGACCAGTCTCTCGCTGTATCATGACAGTCAGTTTTCGGCTTTCTCTATTGAGGTGCTCGCCCAGCCGAACTGGGGCACAATCGCAGTAGTTCTCCTGGTGCCGCGTTAGCCGATGATACGGAACGTAAGGCAGCAAAACACAGGAGCCGGGCAAACCCAACATTTGACCAAAGACATGATTCAGAGCTGATGCATATAAGGCCAAACTCGAGATGCCGAACACTCCCTAAGGTGTTCGGTATTTATAATAACGGGCGAAACAATGCCCTAAGCCCCTTGTGTCCAGGTACGGGCGAGGTCCTCTGACGCGGCCGATGCCAAAACGTCAGTCTCCTCTCTGGTTATTATGAAAAACCAGGGGATTATAGCAACAAGAGACAGTAAAAAAGGTTTACGCAGGGTCTTAATCTGAAAAGAATCCTTGCAACGGGTCCCTACTGCACGTCTGCGCCTGTGTCTCCGTTGTGCCGTTATCCTGGACGGGTGTGCACGGTGTTCATCTGTAAAAAGAGAGGAACCTAGTTTGAAAAGAAATCGTGCGAAAAGTGCATAAAAATTAAAATGTTAATAAATTAATAAAGCTGAGTCTATATTAGCTCATTGTTGCTTATATGCCCAGCCCCTTGTGAAGGGGTGCGCGGCTGGGGAGCCCCTAGCTTATTTATGCCGGACTCGTCTAGCCGTGTCCGGGGTCTTTGAATGACCCTTTTAATGAAATGATGCCTCGTGGACCGGGCATTTTGAGTGTGAGAGACGCGTAATGTGGTATTGCGTTAAAGCGGACAAAAGCTTCCCGTCCCAATAGTGCTTGATAGCTACTTTTGAATGGGGCGACATGAAAGATTAGCTTTTCGCGTCGGAAGTTGTCCGGTGACCCGAACACAACATCCAGTAGTAAGGAGCCTGTGCACATGGCGTAAGGGCCTGGCGTCACTCCTTTGAAGGAAGTGCGGCTGTGTCGAATTTTCGTAAGGTCTATCCCCAACCTGCGGATTATGTTCGGATATAGCAGGTTTAAATCGCTGCCGCCGTCCATCAGGACTTGCGTAAATTGTAGTCCGTCGATTATGGGATCCAATATCAGAGCAGTCCATCCTGCGTTTCGATTGCTTCTGGAGTAATCCAGGTGGTCGAAAGTGATTGGTTTTGACATCCAACTTCGAGGTTCCGCTGGGGTGGACCGTGCGGCACTTATTTTAGCGGGTGCCGCATTGTTTTTCCGTAATATCACATGAAGTGAATTTACTGTTTTGACTTCTTGTGGGAAAGTCTTTTGTTTTCCGGTGCTCTGCTGGTGGGGTTCGTCATCGTCCTCGCTTGGCGCGTCGAGCCCCTTGTGTTCGGCATTGAGTCTGCCGGACTGCTTAAAAACCCAACAATCTCGGTGGGTGTGGTTTGCAGGACTTCCGAAGGTACTGTGGATTTGACATATCCGATCCAAAATTTTGTTTAAGTTGGATAGCTCCTCACTATTGTCCTTAAGAGGCAGTGTTTTGTTGTTTGGCCGCGAGCTTTTGAATACGGCGTTGACCGCCGTATTCTTTGGGCTTTTTTCTTTATTCCGGCGCTGATCCTTTCTACGCCGTGATTTGCCGTTTCCATCTCTGATCTCGGATGTACTCGGGTCGCTGGTGCTGCATCTTGCTAGCCAGCTGTCCTCCCCTGCGCAAAAGCGGGTCATGAGGCTTGTTAGCGCGGCCATTGTCCTCGGCTTCTCTTGGCCGAGGTGTCTGGCAAGCCATTCGTCACGGACGTTGTGTTTAAAAGCTGCTAAGGCTTCCGCGTCCGGACAGTCGACTATTTGGTTCTTTTTGGTAAGGAACCTGTTCCAGAATTTGCACGCTGACTCTCCGGGCTGTTGAGTTATATGACTTAGATCATCTGCATCCGGAGGCGGACATAAGTCCCTTGAAAATTTGCTCTAAACGCGTCCTCGAGCTCTTCCCAACTTCCAACAGTGTTTTCTGGGAGGCTTTTGAGCCAATGCCGAGCTGGCCCTTTGAGCTTGAGGGGTAGATATTTTATGGCGTGGAGATCATCTCCTCTAGCCATGTGTATGTGTAGTATGTAATCCTCTATCCAGACTCCAGGGTCTGTTGTTCCGTCGTATGCCTCTATGTTTATGGGTTTGAACCCTGCTGGAAATTCATGATCCAGCACCTCATCGGTGAAACATAGTGGGTGTGCGGCGCCCCTGTATTTGGGTGTGCCGCTGTCTTCGAACACTTGGCGTGCTGTGTTGCTTCCTGGGGCCCTCTTTTTTGGCCCGTAAACGGACCTGGCTGGGCCATCTGTTTTCCCAGGGTGATGAGTCGGCTTGAGTGTGGCGCCGCTTGTCGCTTTTGGCCTGTCATCTGGTCATCTATCCGGCCAGGCGGCTTCTTTAATTTTTGACTGTGGTGGCTCTATGGCTTCCTCGTCAAATTCTGGTAGCAGCTTGCGCTTCGGGTAGCTCTTTGATTGATGGCCATTGCCATATTTGTCTGCGGTCTTGAGTACTTTGCTCCACCTCATTCTGAGTATGTCTTCCGCTGTTTTGAGCTTTCATTTTTCCTCCTTCAAGCTTATTGCGGTGGCGACGAGTCTTTCGTGAAGGTTCTTATGCTCCGATGGTGTGTCTGGCATGAGGTCGTCCGGACTGTTGGTTTCACCGGGAATGGATTGATTATCCGATTCGTCCTGTTCGGACGGTTGCTTGGTTGCATGTTCGTCGTCCACTTGTTTGCCCTGCTCTATTGCTGGGTCATTAGGAATGCTGTTTTTGTCGAGGCGGGGCTTAGGGCGGCGCTTGCGTCACCGTTTTGGTTGTTTATCGGCGGGATTATCGTTTGCCGCGCCCCGTTGTTCCTCGTCATCACTTCCTTTTGGGGTATCCACCATATATACGTCATGTGTTGGGGTGGTCCTCCAGTGCCCTGTAGGCGCTGGTTCTTGATCGTCTCTGGCATCGTCGTCCATACCGCTGATGTGCTCGGAGTCGTAGTCTAGCATGTCGGTTAAATCGTCGACAGTGGCTACAAAGTGGGTGGTGGGTGGGCTTTGAATTTCTTCGTCGTCCGCATCCCAACCATCCTGGCCATAATCCGGCCAGGGCTCTCCAGATAACGAGAGATGCTTTAGCGAATTTAAGATGTCGCCAAAGGGCGAGTGTTGAAAGATGTCCGCAGCGGTGAACTCCATGATCGGCGCCCAATCAGATTCGATTGGCAGGGGCGCAGGAGGTTTGGAGTCCGGCACCTCGGAGTCACGAGCTTTATAAGGGACGGGGTCAGTGTTCGGCTCCATCGCCTTGGACATCGCAGCCCCCGAGGCGGTGTCCAGCCACCCGTCCTCGATCTGCGCAATCGGCTCCGGACTATGGGTCGGAGCGGATTCGTGTGCGGCCTCCAAGGTACTGTCCTGTGGCAGAGTTAGATCATGCCCATCGTAACAGTGCGGCACGCTCGGCTGCGGCTCGGATCCATCGAAGATCAAGTCTCTGCGGATATCCGCCGTGAAGTTTAGGCTTCCAAATCTGACCTGACGGCCAGGGGCGTAGCTTTCGATCTGCTCCAGATGGCCAATTGAATTGGCCCGCAGTGCGAGGCCGCCGAACACGAAGATCTGTCTGGGGAGAAAAGTCTCACCCTGGACAGCGTTGTTGTTGATTGAAGAAGCCATCAAGCCTATCGGTGACGACACAGAGGAACTCTCAATGAAAGCACCAATGTCGGTGTCAAAACCGGCGGATCTCGGGTAGGGGGTCCCGAACTGTGCGTCTAGGCGGATGGTAACAGGAGACAAGGGACATGATGTTTTACCTAGGTTCGGGCCCTCTTGATGGAGGTAAAACCCTACGTCCTGCTTGATTAATATTGATGATGTGTATTACAAGAGTGGATCTACCACGAGATCAAGGAGGCTAAACCCTAGAAGCTAGCCTATGGTATGATTGTTGTAATGGTTGTTGTGTCCTACGGACTAAAACCCTTCGGTTTATATAGACACCGGGGAGGGCTAGGGTTACACAGAGTCGGTTACAATGATAGGAGATCTACATATCCGTATCGCCAAGCTTGCCTTCCACGCCAACGAAAGTCCCATCCGGACACGGGACGAAGTCTTCAATCTTGTATCTTCATAGTCTTGGAGTCCGGCGGACGATGATAGTCCGGCTGTCCAGACACCCCCTAGTCCAGGACTCCCTCAGTCGTCTTCTGGCCAGTCGGCGAAGGTCGCCGAGGGCTGGAGGCCGCCTTCCGCTCCTCCTCCTCCGCCTTCGGCGTCGCCTCCATCGCCGCCGCCCCCAAGTCGGGGTCGTCGACATCACTCTCCGCTCAGTCTAGAGCGAACTCGCGGGGCTGTCTAGTGGCGCCGGCTGCGGGCGGGATGAGGGGGTTCTGACTCGAAAGAAAACCAAGAAGATCAGAAGTCAGATTCGGCTAACAAAGAAAAACAGAAAGTAAAATATACGACTAACCGCAGGCGGGGGGTTGGCATGCGAGTACGGCTCCTTGCCGAACTGCCAATCTTCCGCGAGCTCGCAGTTCGCGATGTGATTCAACATTTTTGCCACCTCCGCGTGGGGCATGTCCCAGGTGCACATCCGACTCGGGTCTCGGCGGCCGCTCATCTGACTAATCAGATGAGGTCGGCCTTGGAGAGGGAGGATTCGGCGTGCCACGAAGGCCGCCAGCAAGTCGGCCCCGAACAGGCCTTCCGACTGTGTCAGCACCCGGAGTCGCGCGATGGCGGCAGCGCCGGCGGGAGTAGGCGTCTGGGCCCGGTGGGACCAACTGGGAAGCCTCCCAGCCGGCGCGCCGGCTTCATAGGGCGGCAGGTTGACCCAGTCGCCATCCGCGGCGATGTTCTTCACGTAGAAGTACGACCGCTGCCACATCTTCACCGACTTGATCAGCGTGATGGGAGGGAATGGGTTGTCGGCGATCGACCTGCGCATTGCGATGAAGGCGCCGCACTGAGCCGGCACGCCGGCGACGTGCGTGCCGAGCTTGTATTGGAAGAGCTCTCCCCACAGCTCGATGGTGGGGAGAACGCCAAGGAAACCCTCGCACAGGGTGGCGAAGGCGGCCAGCAGCACCACTGTGTTTGGAGTGAGGTGGTGCGGCTGGAGTCCGTTGAACTCCAAGAAGGAGCGGAGGAAGCCGCTCGCCGGCAGGCCCAGGCCGTGCATAAGGTGCGAGCGGAATATGACCCGCTCGCCCTCCTGCGGCGCCGGCCTTATTTCCCCCGCCAGCGGGGCGCGGGCTCGCACCAAGTTCGCACCGGGGAGCCGACGCGTCTTGCGGAGGTGCTTGATGGCGTCGTCGTCCACTTCAGAGCCGTCCCAAACGCCGGAACGAACGGCAGGAGTCGTGGCGGAGGAGGAGCTCATCACTGCGGTGCGGTGCAGCGTGGTGTGGCGAAGGCAGGAAGAAGAAGGAGGAAGCGGGGGAAGCAGGGAAGAACGAGCGTGCGCTTCGCCATCCCGCTCCCCCCGCCTATTTATAAGCCCGCAGGCTGAGAAGCCGATGGGGCGGCGTGGGATTAACTGCGCGTGAGACCCCATGCCCCCCACGATTAAACCCACGAAGTTACTGCGCGCAGTAACGACGTGGGGAACCCAACCGCCCGCACGGCCATAGCGGATCCGTTCGCGTGCCGAGGCGCGGTAGTGGCGGGCCCCGCCTGATGGCCTGTCCCGTCGCGCGCGTGGGCAGGCAGACTGCCCCTGCCACGTGGCACCGCGCGACGGGGTCGCGGCGGGCGACTGCGGGAAGCGTATCAGACACGCCGCCTGGTTCCCGCCGTGATGTTCGAAACTCCTCAAAGGGCAGGACGGCCCTCGGTGAATCCGACTCCAGCTAGTCGGCTTGAGCAAGACGGCCCTCAGCGAATCCGACTCCAGCTAGTCGATTTGAGGCAGGACGGCCCTCTGTGAGTCCGACTCCGGCCAGTCAGCTCGAAGGAAGACGGCGAGCAAGGCCAAAAATCCTACCACCGGAAGAAAGAAACTGTTGAGGCCCGCGACTTATCATCCTCGGAGCCTCACCAGCTTCGGGGACTACTATCGGAGTAATGGGCCACGGGTAGGCTAACCCGAGCCCCAGAACATTTCAATACATCAGGACAGACTGTGCCCCTGAAGTACCTGTGGCGATTCCAAGATAAGCCGAGTCCCAGAAGGCGACTCCAAGACGAGCCGAGTCCCAGAGGCGACTCCAAGATAAGCCGAGTCCCGAAGGCGACTCCAAGACAAGCCGAGTCACAGAGGCGACTCCAAGAGGGCCAACTACGGAAGTCGGCCTGCGACTCCAACCACCCTATTATTTAAGGGCAGGTATGGCCACAGTGCGCCATACTCGCGGAGATCTCCGCCCGGCGCGGCACTGTTGCCATGCTGGCCCTGACATCAGCTCCAGGGGGCGGGGCCCTGTGCCCACGACGGTCTGTCTGTACGGCCCGGAGACGGCGGGCCCACCAGTCAGCGAGGGTACTTAAGACGGCGAGAGCACCAAGAGACGGACCCGCTGGGAGTCGGCCCCCAGGAGTCGGCTGGCCCCTCCCATGGGCCCCACAAGCCATTAACCAGACACGACAGGGGAATGGCGACAGTGATCGCCCGACAGGCGGCGGCACTGTTGCCATGACCCCATGACCAAGCCCGCGTCATTAGAAGCACGGCTACAGTAATATGCAGCCGGCACGACCCGCCCGCGGCAGACAAGGGCTGACGCCCTCGTACCAGGCCAGTCGGCGGGACCCACCAGTCGGCGGGCCCCAGGAGTCGGCGGAGAAGACGGCGCCTAAGAGACAGACGGCTGGGACCCGCGCCCAGCTGGATTTACCATTGTACCCCTAGGGGGTAAGCCTATATAAACCCCCCAGAGCACCCATGCAAAGGGTTCGCATCCATTAGCCTTAGACAGACACCATAGGAAGGAGAGAGCTAGCCTTGCCCTCTCCTGCCTCCAGAAATAGCTCTAGGAGCAAGCTTGTATTCACTTTGCCATAGTGATCATGTGGAGACCCCGCAGAGCAGCAGTAGGGGTGTTATCTCCTCAGAGAGCCCTGAAGCTGGGTAAGATCCGCCGGTGTGCATGTCTTCGCCTCATCTCGTTTCCAGGCACCGGCGACGTCCTACTCGCCCCCACCATGATAAGCCATCCCTTGGCATATGTAGTTCCCAACCCCCGACAGCCAGTCTCAACCACCTCTGAGAAGCATTCATACGCCGTGGGCGCCTAAACACCCATGCGCTCAGCTGAAATCTATCCCGCCCACCATTTGGGGCACCTAAGATTACTGTCCTACCCCCGACCCGCAATATGTCCGAAATTTTAGATGGGGGCAAAGTTTGTAACTTTCCCCAAATTTCAAACAAGCGCGTCCCAAACCGAAACATTATTCCCCCTTAGTTCCTCCCTCCCTCCATTTCCCCATTTCATACTCTGTGGGTGCCAAAATGCCCTCTCCACCAGCCGTGAAACCCGAGCCTCCTCCGTCCTCCACCCCATCGCGCCCAATCCACTGCCGCCCTCCTCCATCACGCAACCGCAACCGCAATGCCCTCAAGGACTTAGCAGCTGAAGCTAAGGCAGAGCTGCTTGCACGACACCGACGCCGATGTGTGCCCTACTAGAACCACTTCCACCACGCCGTCCTGTGCCTCACCGTTGTTGCTCCACTATCACAGTCGTCCACCGCACCGGAGCTGTTCCGCTACGTCGGTGTTCGCCGCCTCGGATCTGGTTCCCTGCCGCCAACTGACGGCCACCGCACCACACTCAACAACTTGGCCATGGGTTCATCCAAGGCTCCACCGTCCTCCACAACTTCTCATTTCCAACGAACCACAAGAAGATCATTGGAAAAACAGAAGGAGGACACGGCACTGCCAGTAGAAAGAGGTACTCCTCTTCCCTTATTCGTGCAAATCTTACGTCTATGCTCACACCGTATTCGTCCGACAAAAGAAACTCGTTGAGCGCTTCTTACTCCATTTTCTCCGTGATACTAAATGCACAAGGTTTCCTCCCATTTACTATTTCACCTTGTCTACAGGTCGGTAGCCTGCTTGGATTTCAATTCAGGGTCAGTTGATTCGCAATTAAAAGAAGCAGCACCCGCTTAGGCGCGCGGAGCACCTAGTCCGCATGTTCACTGGGGAAGCGGCGCATCGGTGTCTATCATAGGGGTGTGGGGCGCAGGAGCTGCTTGCGCCTGATCTGGAGGTTGGCAGGCTTGAAGGGATTGCCGGGGGTGGTACCAAGCACGGTGGTGCGATGAGGTCGAGGGGAGGGCGGAGGCAGGGGCTGGGCCGGTGGTCGCTGGCGTTTCGAGGAAGATTGTCAACACTGACTGGCTGGAGGGAGATAAAGGCGATATGCCCGTTCATTGTACATCGGACAGTGCAGAAAAAATGGACTGACCTATTTGTTTTCAGTCGACTATTATTTTCATAGGACCACACCTTGTGGTGTGCTGGAGGATCATCTGCATTTCCCAGCCATCCCTGTGCTCATATTTCAAAATCCTAGAGTCTAGGAATTTCATGTGCCATGCATGTTGTAGAGCTATCATATGTCTCCCGTCATTTATTTCACACCGACCTGCCATCTGCTACTTTTACACTATACTACTTATGCACACACTTCACCCATACTCACACTACTTTTTTTATGCATGGGTATTACAGACTCTGACGCGGTGTTGATGAATACACAAAAGAAAAGACAGAAGTCGTTCTAGTGTAATTTGAAGATAAGCACTAAGCGTTTCAGCGCACTAATGGTGTAGTGTTAACAGATGGAGACAGTAAACGTACCTCCGCAGTCGATGATCTCAATTGCCACACATAACCAACCCAGGTGCTTGTTTTAACTTAGCACTGTCAAATGTGGTTGCATGTTGCATATGGTGCCTAGCTTGTACTGCTTCCAATTTGATTAAATTGCATCTGCTTACTTTACACATTATACCTTTGATAGTGACATGCTAAAAATGCAACTAATCCCTGGGTGGTTTTGGTAATTCCTAACAACATATAGCTCATTGAACTAATACTCTTTCAAGATGATCATTTCAAAAAGTTTAATGATTAGCATGGCATGGACTAGAGATGTGGACCACTCAAAATTCTAAGGACACATATTGGCAAAAAGCTCAAGACTCTACATTTTCATTTAAGTGATCCAAGATCACATTGAGCCCATAGGAAAGCCAATACTATTAAAAGGGGATGAGGTGTTGCTTAATGGCTTACTTCCTCAAAATGCTTAGTGATATGGTCCAAAAACCCTCAACCACTTTCTCATATCCACATATGTCCTAAACCTAAAGTCAAACTCGGCCCCACTGATTTGATCTATCCGGCGCCACCGAGTTCATTTGACATAGCCACTGCCACAAACCCTAATCACTTCGGTCTCTCTGATAGGGATCTCGGTCTCACTGAGATCGGATTGCAAACTCTCTGTTTCCCTTCGTAACATTTCGGTCTAACCAAAATGAGCGATCGGTCCCACCCAGTTCGCAATGAAAACTCTTTGTTTCCTTTTCATAATGTTTCGGTCTCACCAAAATGAGCGATTGGTGCCACCGAGTTTGCCTGACCAACTCTCGGTTTGCCTATTACTGAAATCGATTCCACCGAGTTCATGTGATCAGTCTCACCGAGATCAACTTATTCCCTAACCCTAGCACATCGGTCCCACCGAGTTGATCATGTCGGTCCCACCGAAAAGCGTAATGTTCACATTTTGAACCAGATTGGTCTGACCGAGTTTCACTATTCGGTCTCACTGAGTTTTGTAATCTGTGTGTAATGGTTGATTTTGTGTGGAGGCTATATATACCCTTTCACCCATTCACCATTCGTGGATAGAGCCATCAGAACGTGCCTACACTTCCAGCATTCATTTTCTGAGAGAGAACCACCTACTCATGTGTTGAGACCAAGACATTCCATTCCAACCACAAGAATCTTGATCTCTAGCCTTCCCCAAGTTGCTTTTCACTCAAATCATCTTTCCACCATAGCCAAATCTGTGAGAGAGAGTTGAGTGTTGGGGAGACTATCATTTGAAGCACAAGAGAAAGGAGTTCATCATCAACACACCATCTATTACCTTTTGGAGAGTGGTGTCTCCTAGATTGGTTAGGTGTCACTTGGGAGCCTCCGTCAAGATTGTGGAGTTAAACCAAGGAGTTTGTAAGGGCAAGGAGATCACCTACT
Source organism: Triticum dicoccoides (assembly GCF_002162155.2). NCBI lineage: Eukaryota > Viridiplantae > Streptophyta > Magnoliopsida > Poales > Poaceae > Triticum > Triticum dicoccoides. The sequence goes on from NC_041389.1 coordinate 138,761,665, forward strand.
TCGTGAAGATCTACCCAAGTGAGGCAAGTGCTTCGTGGGCGATGGCCACGGTGGGATATACAAGGTTGCTTCTTCATGGACCCTTCGTGGGTGGAGCCCTCCATGAACTCGCGCAGTCGTTACCCTTCGCGGGTTGAAGTCTCCATCAACGTGGATGTACGATAGCACCACCTATCGGAACCACGCCAAAAATCTCCGTGTCTACATTGCGTTTGCTCCCTCCAAACTCCTCCCCTTTACCTTCATATGCAATGATTTACATTCCGCTGCTATACTCTTAGATTTGCATGTGTAGGTTGATTGCTTGACTAGTGCTAACTTGCTAAAATCTGCCAAGACTTCAAATTGGGAAAAGGCTAGATTTTTATTTGGTCAAGTAGTCTAATCACCCCCCCCCTCTAGACATACTTTTGATCCTACAAGTGGTATCAGAGCATTGGTCTCCAGTTGCCTTGATTTCCATAGCTTTGGTGATCATAGCCTTGGTTTCACAACCTAGGAGAGTATGGCGTCTAGCGAGGGAAATTACCACCGTAGAGGTCCTTACTTTGTGGTACTAATTTTGCTAGTTGGAAACATAAGATGAAAATGATTCTTGGACATAACCCTGCCGTTTGGGCTATTGTGTGCATTGGTTTGCAAGGTGAATTCTTTCATGGGAGAGAACCAAATCGTGAAGCTACCATGGAAGAATTGAAGATGTTGCAATATAGTGCTCAAGCTTGCGATATCCTATTCAATGGATTGTGCCCCGAAGAATTCAACAAAATCAGCCGTCTTGAGAATGCAAAGGAAATTTGGGATACTTTGATTGATATGCACGAAGGTACAGACTCCGTCAAGGAATCCAAGTTGGATGTGCTTCAAAGTTAGCTTGACAAGTTCAAAATAAAGGATGGTGAAGGTGTCTCTGAAATGTACTCTAGGCCTGCTCTCATCACAAATGAGATTGCCGGCTTAGGAAGTGAAGAAATGACCGACAAATTCATCATCAAGAAGATCCTAAGAGCCTTGGATGGAAAATTTGATACCATGTGCACTTTGTTCCAAATGATGCCAAATTACAAAGATCTCAAGCCAACCTAAGTCATTGGAAGAATTGTTGCTCATGAGATGTCACTCAAGGATAAAGAAGAGATTCACAACAAGTCTAGTGGTGCTTACAAAGCCTCATGTGATGCTCCTACATCATCAAGTGAGAAACAAGCCTTCAATGAAGAATTGAGCTTAATGGTGAAGAATTTCAACAAGTCTTACAAGAGTAGAAGCAAGGAAAGGAGTTCCAAGTCAAGGTTCTACAATGACAAAAGATCTTCTAGTCGTGAGCGAAATTGCTACAATTGTGGAAGACCTAGACACTACTCCAATGAGTGTATGGCTCCCTACAAAAGAAGAGAAGACTCACCTAAAAGGAGAAGCAAAAGAGAAGAATCACCTCCAAGAGAGAGAAGGAGTAGAGATGATCGCTATGAACGAAGAACCTCTTGAAGAAGCAAGAATTCGGAAAGGAAGGACAAGTCATCAAGGAGCTACACAAAACAAAGACATCAAGCTCATGTTGGTGAATGGGTATCCGGTTCAGACTCCGACCACCACTCCGAGAGAAGTTATCACTACGACTCCGAATATACTCAAGATGAAGGTGTTGCCGGTCTAGCACTTGTGTCAACCAACTACTATGACATATTTGAGTCACCAAATGAAGGAATTGGAAGGTGCTTCATGGCTATAGGCCCCAAGGTATCACACCCCGAGTATGTTGATTTCAAAAGTGATGAAGATGATTTGCTAGGTGATGATGATTTACTTGTCGACAACTCTAGTGATGAATACTATGATGAAATTGCTATTAATCATGCTAATCAAGATGAAACGAATGATAATGATAATAAGGACATTGAGTGTCTAACTAAAGAACCAAACACTCTTAAGTTAGCTCATGAAACTACTTTAGAAGATCATCGAGAACTTTTAAAAACTCACGACAAGCTACACTTCGAGAAGCTCAATCTAGAGAAAGAACATGGGTTCTTAAAAGCCATCAATGATGATCTTCATAAGAAAAGTTCTTCTTACATTGCCAAGCATTTACTCTTGTCTACTTACATGCCACAAGTAAAATCTAGCAACAAGAGTAAGAAAGATTCTTCTTCTAGTAGTAACAATAATCATGCTAAATCCAATATTGTTGCTTCTAGTAGTTCTGTTGATTCCACTAATGATTCTCTTAGCCAAGTTACACTTGAGCAAGAACATAACTTATTTAATGGAATTATAGAGAAAGATGTTTACAAGAGCCTTGCTGGAAGTAACCAATTTGAGGAAATTGTACGTAAGCAAGGAAGGCACCGGAAGAATCAAGGTGTTTGTTTTGAACGAAAGTTCAAAGCAAATAGAGTTGAGTGGGAAGAAGATCAATACCCCAAGATGAAGTTTGTCCCTCAAGAAGAGAGGTATGATCCTACTTCTTTCGAGGGGACACAAGCTCAAGATGATCTTCCAGCACGAGACCACAAGCTAAAAGGCAAGGATAAGCTTGAAGAAGAGATTGATGCATTTGAAGAAGCTCCTAAGGCCTTGGTGCTACGTCTTGAGCTTGCGTTGGTTTTCCTTGAATAGGAAAGGGTGATGCAGCAAAGTAGCGTAAGTATTTCCCTCAGTTTTTGAGAACCAAGGTATCAATCCAGTAGGAGGCTCCTCAAAAGTCCCACGTGTTGGGGAACGTTGCAGAAAATTAAAAATTTTCCTACGGTTTCACCAAGATCCATCTATGAGTTCATCTAAGAAACGAGTGATAGGAGTGCATCTACATACCCTTGTAGATCGCGAGCGGAAGCGTTCAAGAGAACGGGGATGATGGAGTCGTACTCGCCGTGATCCAAATCACCGATGACCAAGTGCTGAACGGACAGCACCTCCGCGTTCAACACACGTACGGAGCGGATGACGTCTCCTCCTTCTTGATCCAGCAAGGGGGAAGGAGAGGTTGAGGAAGAAGGCTCCAGCAGCAGCATGACGGCGTGGTGGTGGTGGAGATGCAGTACTCCGGCAGGGCTTCGCCAAGCAACCACGGGAGGAGGAAGAGGTGTAGCAGGGGGAGGGAGGCGCCAAGACTCAGGGTGCGGC
>NC_041389.1:138765081-138777266 GCF_002162155.2 Triticum dicoccoides
TTATATAGGCCCCCAGGGGGAGCCGGCCCTAGAGATGGGATCTCTAGGGGGGCGGCGGCCAAGGGGGGTGGAGTGCCCCCCAAGGCAAGTGGAGGCGCCCCCTCCCCTAGGGTTCCCAACCCTAGGCGCAGAGGGGGGCCCAGGGGGGCGCACCAGCCCACCAGGGGCTGGTCCCCTCCCCACTTCAGCCCACGGGACCCTCTGGGCTGGGTGGCCCCACCCGGTGGACCCCCGGGACCCTTCCGGTGGTCCCGGTACAATACCGGGTGACCCCGAAACTTTCCTGATGGCCGAAACAGCACTTCCTATATATAAATCTTCACCTCCGGACTGTTCCGGAACTCCTCGTGACGTCCGGGATCTCATCCGGGACTCCGAACAACATTGGGTAATCACATACAAGTCTTCCTAATAACCCTAGCGTCACCGAACCTTAAGTGTGTAGACCCTACGGGTTCGGGAGACACGCAGACATGACCGAGACGGCTCTCCGGTCAATAACCAACAGCGGGATCTGGATACCCATGTTGGCTCCCACATGCTCCTCGATGATGTCATCGGATGAACCACGATGTCGAGGATTCAATCAACCCCGTATACAATTCCCTTTGTCAATCGGTACGTTACTTGCCCGAGACTCGATCGTCGGTATCCCAATACCTCGTTCAGTCTCATTACCGGCAAGTCACTTTACTCGTACCATAATGCATGATCCCGTGACCAAACTCTTGGTCACCTTGAGCTCATTATGATGATGCATTACCGAGTGGGCCCAGAGATACCTCTCCGTCATACGAAGTGACAAATCCCAGTCTCGATCCGTGTCAACCCAACAGACACTTTCACAGATACCTGTAGTGCACCTTTATAGTCACCCAGTTACGTTGTGACGTTTGGTACACCCAAAGAACTCCTACGGTATCTGGGAGTTACATGATCTCATGGTCTAAGGAAAGGATACTTGACATTGGAAAAAGCTCTAGCAAACGAACTACACGATCTTGTGCTATGCTTAGGATTGGGTCTTGTCCATCACATCATTCTCCTAATGATGTGATCCCGTTATCAACGACATCTAATGTCCATAGCCAGGAAACCATGACTATCTGTTGATCAACGAGCTAGTCAACTAGAGGCTTACTAGGGACATATTATGGTCTATGTATTCACACGTGTATTACGATTTCCGGATAATACAGTTATAGCATGAATAAACACAATTATCATGAACAAGGAAATATAATAATAATACTTTTATTATTGCCTCTAGGGCATATTTCCAACAGTCTCCCACTTGCACTAGAATCAATAATCTAGTTACATTGTGATGAATCGAACACCCATAGAGTTCTGGTGTTGATCATGTTTTGCTCGCGAGAGAGGTTTAGTCAACGGATCTGTGACATTCAGATCCGTATGTACTTTGCAAATATCTATGTCTCCATCTTGAACATTTTCACGGATGGAGTTGAAACGTCGCTTGATGTGCCTGGTCTTCTTGTGAAACCTGGGCTCCTTGGCAAGGGCAATAGCTCCAGTGTTGTCACAGAAGAGTTTGATTGGCCCCGACGCATTGGGTATGACTCCTAGGTCGGTGATGAACTCCTTCACCCAAATTGCTTCATGCGATGCCTCCGAGGCTGCCATGTACTCCGCTTCACATGTAGATCCCGCCACGACGCTCTGCTTGCAGCTGCACCAGCTTACTGCTCCACCATTCAACATATACACGTATCCGGTTTGTGACTTAGAGTCATCCAGATCTATGTCGAAGCTAGCATCGACGTAACCCTTTACGACGAAATCTTCGCCACCTCCATAAACGAGAAACATGTCCTTTGTCCTTTTCAGGTACTTCAGGATATTCTTGACCGCTGTCCAGTGTTCCTTGCCGGGATTACTTTGGTACCTTCCTACCAAACTTACGGCAAGGTTTACATCAGGTCTGGTACACAGCATGGCATACATAATAGATCCTATGGCTGAAGCATAGGGGATGACACTCATATCTTCTTTATCTTTTGCCGTGGTCAGGCATTGAGCCGAGCTCAATCTCACACCTTGCAACACAGGCAAGAACCCTTTCTTGGACTGATCCATTTTGAACTTCTTCAAAATCTTATCAAGGTATGTGCTTTGTGAAAGACCTATGAGGTGTCTCGATCTATCCCTATAGATCTTGATGCCTAATATGTAAGCAGCTTCTCCAAGGTCCTTCATTGAAAAACACTTATTCAAGTAGGCCTTAATGTTGTCCAAAAGTTCTATATCATTTCCCATCAAGAGTATGTCATCTACATATAATATGAGAAATGCTACAGAGCTCCCACTCACTTTCTTGTAAATGCAGGCTTCTCCATAAGTCTGCATAAACCCAAACGCTTTGATCATCTCATCAAAGCGAATGTTCCAACTCCGAGATGCTTGCACCAGCCCATAAATGGATCGCTGGAGCTTGCATACTTTGTTAGCATTCTTAGGATCGACAAAACCTTCCGGCTGCATCATATATAGTTCTTCCTTAAGATGTCCGTTAAGGAATGCCGTTTTGACGTCCATCTGCCATATCTCATAACCATAGTATGCGGCAATTGCTAACATGATTCGGACGGACTTCAGCTTCACTACGGGAGAGAATGTCTCATCGTATTCAACCCCTTGAACTTGTCGATAACCCTTAGTGACAAGTCGAGCTTTATAGATGGTAACATTACCATCCACGTCCGTCTTCTTCTTAAAGATCCATTTGTTTTCTATCGCTCGCCGGTCATCGGGCAAGTCTGTCAAAGTCCATACTTTGTTTTCATACATGGATTCTATCTCGGATCGCATGGCTTCAAGCCATTTGTTGGAATCTGGGCCCGCCATCGCTTCTTCATAGTTCGAAGGTTCACCGGTTTCTAACAACATGATTTCCAAGACAGGGTTACCGTATAACTCTGGTGCAGAACGTGTCCTTGTGGACCTACGAAGTTCAGTAGCAACTTGATCCTAAGTACCTTGATCATCATCATTATTTTCCTCTCCAATTGGTGTAGGCATCATAGGAACATTTTCCTAAGCTGCACTACTTTCCTGTTCAAGAGGTAGTACTTCATCGAGTTCTACTTTCCTCCCACTTACTTCTTTCGAGAGAAACTCTTTTTCCAGAAAGGATCCGTTCTTGGCAACAAAGATCTTGCCCTCGGATCTTAAGTAGAAGGTATACCCAATGGTTTCCTTAGGGTATCCTATGAAGACGCATTTTTCCGACTTGGGTTTGAGCTTTTCAGGTTGAAGTTTCTTGACATAAGCATCGCATCCCCAAACTTTTAGAAACGACAGCTTAGGTTTCTTCCCAAACCATAATTCATATGGTGTCGTCTCAACGGATTTAGACGGTGCCCTATTTAAAGTGAATGTAGCTGTCTCTAGAGCGTATCCCCAAAATGATAGCGGTAAATCGGTAAGAGACATCATAGACCGCACCATATCCAATAGAGTGCGATTACGACGTTCGGACACACCATTACGCTGAGGTGTTCCAGGCGGCGTGAGTTGTGAAACGATTCCACATTTCCTTAAGTGTGTACCAAATTTGTGACTTAAATATTCTCCTCCATGATCTGATCGTAGGAACTTTATCTTTCGGTCACGTTGATTCTCTACCTCATTCTGAAATTCCTTGAACTTTTCAAAGGTCTCAGACTTGTGTTTCATTAAGTAGACATACCCATATCTACTCAAGTCATCAGTGAGAGTGAGAACATAACGATATCCTCCGCGAGCCTCAACACTCATTGGACCGCACACATCAGTATGTATGATTTCCAACAAGTTGGTTGCTCGCTCCATTGTTCCGGAGAACGGAGTCTTGGTCATCTTGCCCATGAGGCATGGCTCGCATGTGTCAAACGATTCATAATCTAGAGACTCTAAAAGTCCATCAGCATGGAGCTTCTTCATGCGCTTGACACCAATGTGACCAAGGCGGCAGTGCCACAAGTATGTGGGACTATCGTTATCAACTTTACATCTTTTGGTATTCACACTATGAATATGTGTAACATTACGCTCGAGATTCATTAAGAATAAACCATTGACCATCGGGGCATGACCATAAAACATATCTCTCATATAAATAGAACAACCATTATTCTCGGATTTAAATGAGTAGCCATCTCGTATCAAATGAGATCTAGATACAATGTTCATGCTCAAACTTGGCACTAAATAACAATTATTGAGGTTTAAAACTAATCTCGTAGGTAAATGTAGAGGTAGCGTGCCGACGGCGATCACATCGACCTTGGAACCATTCCCGACGCGCATCGTCACCTCGTCCTTCGCCAGTCTCCGCTTATTCCGCAGCTCCTGCTGTGAGTTACAAATATGAGCAACGGCACCGGTATCAAATACCCAGGAGTTACTACGAGTACTGGTGAGGTACACATCAATTACATGTATATCAAATATACCTTTAGTGTTGCCGGCCTTCTTGTCCGCTAAGTATTTGGGGCAGTTCCGCTTCCAGTTACCCTTCCCTTTGCAATAAAAGCACTCAGTCTCAGGTTTGGGTCCATTGCTTGACTTCTTCCTGGCAACTGGCTTACCAGGCGCGGCAACATTTTTGCCGTCCTTCTTGAAGTTCTTATTTCCCTTGCCCTTCTTGAACTTGGTGGTTTTATTGACCATCAACACTTGATGTTCTTTCTTGATTTCTACCTTTGCCGACTTCAGCATTGAAAATACTTCAGGAATAGTTTTCACCATCCCCTGCATATTGTAGTTCATCACAAAGCTCTTGTAGCTTGGTGGGAGCGACTGAAGGATTCTGTCAATGACCACCTCGTCCGGGAGGTTAATGTCCAGCTGGGACAGGCGGTTGTGCAACCCAGACATTTTGAGTATGTGCTCACTGACAGAACTATTTTCCTCCATCTTACAACTGTAGAACTTGTCGGAGACTTCATATCTCTCGACCCGGGCATGAGCTTGGAAAACCATTTTCAGCTCCTCGAACATCTCATATGCTCCGTGTTGCTCAAAACGCTTTTGGAGCCCCGGTTCTAAGCTGTAAAGCATGCCGCACTGAACGAGGGAGTAATCATCAGCACGTGATTGCCAAGCGTTCATAACGTCTTGGTTCTCTGGGATGGGTGCTTCACCTAGCGGTCCATCTAGGACATATGCTTTCTTGGCAGCTATGAGGATGATCCTCAGGTTCCGGACCCAGTCCGTATAGTTGCTGCCATCATCTTTCAGCTTGGTTTTCTCTAGGAACGCATTGAAGTTCATGTTGACATGAGCGTTGGCCATTTGATCTACAAGACATATTTGCAAAGGTTTTAGACTAAGTTCATGATAATTAAGTTCATCTAATCAAATTATTTCAATGAACTCCCACTCAGATTAGACATCCCTCTAGTCATCTAAGTGTTACACGATCCGAGTCGACTAGGCCGTGTCCGATCATCACGTGAGACAGACTAGTTATCATCGGTGAACATCTCCATGTTGATCGTATCTTCCATACGACTCATGTTCGACCTTTCGGTCTCTGTGTTCCGAGGCCATGTCTGTACATGCTAGGCTCGTCAAGTTAACCCTAAGTGTTTTTGCATGTGTAAAACTGTCTTATACCCGTTGTATGTGAACGTAAGAATCTATCACACCCGATCATCACGTGGTGCTTCGAAACGACGAACTTTAGCAACGGCGCACAGTTAGGGGAGAACACTTCTTGAAATTGTTATAAGGGATCATCTTATTTACTACCGTCGTTCTAAGTAAACAAGATGCATAAACATAATAAACATCACATGCAATTATATAGTAGTGACATGATATGGCCAATATCATATAGCTCCTTTGATCTCCATCTTCGGGGCTCCATGATCATCTTCGTCACCGGCATGACACCATGATCTCCATCATCATGATCTCCATCATCGTGTCTTCATGAAGTTGTCATGCCAACGACTACTTCTACTTCTATGGCTAACGCGTTTAGCAATAAAGTAAAGTAATTTACATGGCGTTCTTCAATGAAACGCAGGTCATACAAAAAATAAAGACAACTCCTATGGCTCCTGCCGGTTCTCATACTCATCGACATGCAAGTCGTGATTCCTATTACAAGAACATGATCTCATACATCACATATATATCATTCATCACAACTTTGGCCATATCACATCACAAGACACTTGCTGCAAAAACAAGTTAGACGTCCTCTAATTGTTGTTGCAAGTTTTTACGTGGCTTCTATAGGTGATCTAGCAAGAACATTTTCTTACCTACGTTAAAGCCACAACGTGATTTGTCAACTTCTATTTACCCTTCATAAGGACCATTTTCGTCGAATCCGCTCCAACTAAAGTGGGAGAGGCAGACACCCGCTAGCCACCTTATGCAACTAGTGCATGTCAGTCGGTGGAACCTGTCTCACGTAAGCGTACCTGTAAGGTCAGTCCGGGCCGCTTCATCCCACAATACTGCTGAAGCAAAATAAGACTAGTAGCGGTAAGAGAGTTGACAACATCTACGCCCACAACAAAATTGTGTTCTACTCGTGCAATAGAGAACTATGCATAGACCTAGCTCATGATGCCACTGTTGGGGAACGTTGCAGAAAATTAAAATTTTTCCTACGGTTTCACCAAGATCCATCTATGAGTTCATCTAAGCAACGAGTGATAGGAGTGCATCTACATACCCTTGTAGATCGCGAGCGGAAGCGTTCAAGAGAACGGGGATGATGGAGTCGTACTCGCCGTGATCCAAATCACCGATGACCAAGTGCTGAACGGACAGCACCTCCGCGTTCAACACACATACGGAGCGGATGACGTCTCCTCCTTCTTGATCTAGCAAGGGGGAAGGAGAGGTTGAGTAAGAAGGCTCCAGCAGCAGCACGACGGCGTGGTGGTGGTGGAGATGCAGTACTCCGGCAGGGCTTCGCCAAGCAACCGCGGGAGGAGGAAGAGGTGTAGCAGTTGGAGGGAGGCGCCAAGACTCAGGGTGCGACTGCCCTCCCTCCCCCTCCTTTATATAGGCCCCCAGGGGGGGAGCCGGCCCTAGAGATGGGATCTCTAGGGGGCGGCGGCCAAGGAGGGTGGAGTGCCCCCCAAGGCAAGTGGAGGCGCCCCCTCCCCTAGGGTTCCCAACCCTAGGCGCAGAGGGGGGCCCAGGGGGGCGCACCAGCCCACCAGGGGCTGGTCCCCTCCCCACTTCAGCCCACGGGACCCTCTGGGCTGGGTGGCCCCACCCGGTGGACCGCCGGGACCCTTCCGGTGGTCCCGGTACAATATCGGGTGACCCCGAAACTTTCCTGATGGCCGAAACAGCACTTCCTATATATAAATCTTCACCACCGGACTGTTCCGGAACTCCTCGTGACGTCCGGGATCTCATCCGGGACTCCGAACAACATTGGGTAATCACATACAAGTCTTCCTAATAACCCTAGCGTCACCGAACCTTAAGTGTGTAGACCCTACGGGTTTGGGAGACACGCAGACATGACCGAGACGGCTCTCCGGTCAATAACCAACAGCGGGATCTGGATACCCATGTTGGCTCCCACATGCTCCTCGATGATGTCATCGGATGAACCACGATGTCGAGGATTCAATCAACCCCGTATACAATTCCCTTTGTCAATCGGTACGTTACTTGCCCGAGACTCGATCGTCGGTATCCCAATACCTCGTTCAGTCTCGTTACCGGCAAGTCACTTTACTCGTACCGTAATGCATGATCCCGTGACCAAACTCTTGGTCACCTTGAGCTCATTATGATGATGCATTACCAAGTGGGCCCAGAGATACCTCTCCGTCATACGGAGTGACAAATCCCAGTCTCGATTCGTGTCAACCCAACAGACACTTTCGGAGATACCTGTAGTGCACCTTTATAGTCACCCAGTTACATTGTGACGTTTGGTACACCCAAAGCACTCCTACGGTATCCAGGAGTTACACGGTCTCATGGTCTAAGGAAAGGATACTTGACATTGGAAAAAGCTCTAGCAAACGAACTACACGATCTTGTGCTATGCTTAGGATTGGGTCTTGTCCATCACATCATTCTCCTAATGATGTGATCCCGTTATCAACGACATCTAATGTCCATAGCCAGGAAACCATGACTATCTGTTAATCAACGAGCTAGTCAACTAGAGGCTTACTAGGGACATATTATGGTCTATGTATTCACACATGTATTACGATTTCCGGATAATACAGTTATAGCATGAATAAAGACAATTATGATGAACAATGAAATATAATAATAATACTTTTATTATTGCCTCTAGGGCATATTTCCAACACCACGCACCTACACAAACAAACAAGAACCTTGCAACCAACACAATAAAGGGGTTCTCAATCCCTTGATGGCCACATGCGAAAGTGAGATCTTATAGAGATAATATGATAAGATAAATATTTTTGGTATTTTTATGGTATAGATTGGAAAAGTAAAGATGCAAATAAAAGTAAATGGTAAACTTATATGATAAAAGATAGACCCGGGGGCCATAGGTTTCACTAGTGGCTTCTCTCAAGATAGCATAAGTATTACGGTGGGTGAACAAATTACTGCCGAGCAATTGATAGAAAAGTGCATAGTTATGAGATTATCTAGGCATGATCATGTATATAGGCATCACGTCCGTGAAAAGTAGACCGACTCCTGCCTGCATCTACTACTATTACTCTACACATCGACCGACTCCTGCTTGCATCTAGAGTATTAAGTTCATAAAGAACAGAGTAACGCATTAAGAAAGATGACATGATGTAGAGGGATAAAGTCATGCAATATGATATAAACCCCATCTTTTTATCCTCGATGGAAACAATACAATACGTGCCTTGCTGCCCCTGCTGTCACTAGGAAAGGACATCACAAGATTGAACCCAAAGCTAAGCACTTCTCCTATTGCAAGAAAGACCAATCTAGTAGGCCAAACCAAACTGATAATTCGAAGAGACTTGCAAAGATAACTTAATCACACATAAAAGAATTCAGAGGAGATTCAAATATTTCTCATAGAAAAACTTGATCATAAACCCACAATTCATCGGATCTCGACCAATACACTGCAGAAAGAGTTACATCGAATAGATCTCCAAGAAGATCGAGGAGAACTTTGTGTTGAGATTCAAAGAGAGAGAAGAAACCGTCTAGCTAATAACTATGGACCTGAAGGTCTGTGGTAAACAACTCACAACACATCGGAAGGGCCTTGGAGATGATGTAGAGGCCCTCCGTGGTCGATTCCCCCTCCGGCGGAGCGCCCGCGAAGGCTCCAAGATGGGATCTCGCGGATACAGAAGGTTGCGGTGGTGGAAATAATTTTTCGTGGTGCTCCTCGATGGTTTCAGGGTACGTGGGTATATATAGGAGGAAGAAGTAGGTCGGTGGACGCTTGAGGGGCCCACGAGGGTGGGGGGGACGCCCAGCCCTAGGGGACGCGCCGGGCACCCTTGTGGCCGCCTCCTCTGTTGCTTGACGTCCACTCCAAGTCCCCTGGATCATGTTTGTTCCAAAAAGATCGCTCCCGAAGGTTTCCTTCCATTTGGACTCTGTTTGATATTCCTTTCCTTCAAAACACTGAAATAGGCAAAAAACAGTAATTCGGGCTGGGCCTCCGGTTAGTAGGTTAGTCCCAAAAATGATATAAAAGTGTAAAGTAAAGCCCATAAACATCCAAAACGGGTAATATAATAGCATGGAACAATCAAAAATTATAGATACGTTGGAGACGTATCAAGCATCCCCAAGCTTAATTCCTGCTCGTCCTCGAGTAGGTAAATGATAAAAACAGAATTTTTGATGTGGAATGCTACCTAGCATAAATCTCAATGTAATTTTCTTTATTGTGGCATGAATGTTCAGATCCAAATGATTCAAAATAAAAGTTCATATTGACATAAGAAATAGTAATACTTCAAGCATACTAACTAAGCAATCATGTCTTCTCAAAATAACATGGCATTAGAAGGTTTATCCCTACAAAATCATATAGTTAGGCTATGTTTCATTTTCATCACACAAAATACTCCCATCAAGAACAACCCCGGTTTCACCAAGCAATTGGTTCATACTTTTTAACGCACTTCAGCCTTTTTCAACTCTCACGCAATACATGAGCGTGAGCCATGGATATAGCACTATGGGTGGAATAGAGTATGATGATGGAGGTTGTGTGGAGAAGACAAAAAGGAGAAAGTCTCGTATCGACGAAGCTAATCAACGGGCTATGGAGATTCCCATCAATTGATGTCAACATGAGGAGTAGGGATTGCCATGCAACAGATGCACTAGAGCTATAAATGTATTAAAGCTCAACAAAAGAAACTAAGTGAGTGTGCATCCAACTTGCTTGCTCACGAAGACCTAGGGCATTTTGAGGAAGCCCATCGTAGGAATATACAAGCCAAGTTCTATAATGAAAAATTCCCACTAGTATATGAAAGTGACAACATAAAAGACTTTCTATATGAAGAACATGGTGCTACTTTGAAGCACAAGTGTGGAAAAGGATAGTAACATTGCCCCCTTTTTTATTTTCTTTTTTTTCTTTTTCTTTTTTTTCTTTTTGGGCCTTTCTTTTTTTCTTTTGGACTTTCTTTTTTTTTTCTTTTTTTCTTTGACCTTTCCTTTTTTTCTTTTTTTTATTTGGGGACAATGCTCTAATACTGATGATCATCACACTTCTATTTATTTACAACACATGAATTACAACTCAAAACTAGAACAAGATATGAGTCTATATGAATGCCTCCGACGGTACTGGGATGGGCAATGAATCAAGAGTGACATGTATGAAAAATTATGCATGGTGGCTTTGCCACAAATACGATGTCAACTACATGATCATGCAAGGCAATATGACAATGATGATGTGTGTCATGATAAATGGAACAATGGAAAGTTGCATGGCAATATATCTCGGAATGGCTATGGAAATGCCATAATAGGTAGGTATGGTGGCTGTTTTGAGGAAGATATAAGGAGGTTTATGTGTGATAGAGTCTATCATATCATGGGGTTTGGATGCACCGGCGAAGTTTGCACCAACTCTCAATGTGAGAAATGGCAATGCACGGTACCGAAGAGGCTAGCAATGATGGAAAGGTAAAAGTGCGTATAATCCATGGACTCACATTAGTCATAAAGAACTCATATACTTTTTGCAACAGTTTTATTAGCCCTCGAAGCAAAGTACTACTACGTATGCTCCTAGGGGGGAGGTTGGTAGGAGTTAACCATCGCGCGCCCCTAACCTCCACTCAAGGGAAGGCAATCAAAAGAGCACCCCATGCAATAAATTTGTTACACAACTTTTACCATACGTGCATGCTATGGGACTTGCCAAATTCAACATAAGTATTCTTTAAATTCATAATCACCCAACTAGCATGACTCTAATATCACCACATCCATATCTCAAAACAATTATCAAGTATCAAATTGATCATAGCATCCAATTCACTTCCTATGATAGTTTTTATTATACCCAACTTGGATGCCCATCATTCTAGGACCAACTTTATAACCATAGCAAATATCACGCTGTTCTAAGAAACTCTCAAAATAATATAAGTGAATCATGAGAGATTAACAATTTCTACAAAATCAAGCCACCGCCGTGCTCTAAAAGATTTAAGTGAAGCACTAGAGCAAAACTATCTAGCTCAAAAAGATATAAGTGAAGCACATAGAGTATTCTAATAAATTCCAATCAAGTGTGTTTCTCACAAAAGGTGTGTACAGCAAGGATTATTGTGGTAAACTAAATAGCAAAGACTAATATCATACAAGACGCTCCAAGCAAAACACATATCATGTGGCGAATAAAAATATAGCTCCAAGTAAAGTTACCGATAGACGAAGACAAAAGAGGGGATGCCTTCCGGGGCATCCCCAAGCTTAGGCTTTTGGTTATCCTTGAATATCTTGCGGTGCCATGGTCATCCCCAATCTTAGGCTCTTGCCACTCCTTATTCCATAGTCCATCAAATCTTTACCCAAAACTTGAAAACTTCACAACACAAAACTCAATAGGAAATATCATAAGCTCCGTTAGTGCAAGAAAGAAAAACCACCACATAAGGTACTGTAATGAACTCATTCTTTATTTATATTGGTGTTAAAGCTACTATATTCCAACTTATCTATGGTTCATACCG
>NC_041389.1:138777595-138870976 GCF_002162155.2 Triticum dicoccoides
AAACAGAATCTGTCAAAAACAGAACAGTCTGCAGCAATCTGTAACTCTAGAATACTTATGGAACTATACAACTCCTACCAAAATAGGAAGTCCTGGGAAATTTGTCTATTGATCTACATAAAAAAAGAATCAACGCAAAATCACATTTCTGTGATTTACTAAAATTATTTCTGTGCGCGCAAAAGTTTCTGTTTTTCAGTAGAATCAAATTAACTATCACCGTAGGTTATCCTATAGGTTCTACTTGGAAAAAATACTAATTAAAACATGAAAACACATCTAAACAGAAGCTAGATGAAATATTTATTACTAAGCAGAAGCAAAAAGCAAAAAACTAAAATAAAATTGGGTTGCCTCTCAACTAGCGATATCGTTTAACGCCCCTAGCTAGGCATAAAAGCGAGGATAGGTCTAAGTAGTGCCATCTTTGGCACTCAATTCATAAGTAGCTCGCATGATAGATTCTTAAGGTAATTTAACTTTCTTTCTTGGAAAGTGATCCATGCATTTCCTTAATGGAAATTGGAATCTAATATTCCCTTCCTTCATATCAATAATTGCACCAATCGTCCTAAGGAAAGGTCTACCAAGAATAATAGGACAAGAAAGATTGCAATCTATGTCAAGAAAGAAAAAATCTACGGGCACATAGTTCCTATTTGCAACAATAAGAACATCATTGGTTCTTACCATAGGCTTCTTAATGGTGGAATCCGCAAGGTGCAAATTTAAAGAGCAATCATCAAGATCATGGAAACCTAGAATATCACATAAAGTTTTTGGAATCGTGGAAACACTGGCACCCAAATCACACAAAGCATAGCACTCATGATCTTTAATTTTAATCTTTATAGTGGGTTCCCACTCATCATAAAGTTTTCTAGGTATCGAAACTTCCAAATTAAGTCTTTCCTCATAAGATTGCATCAAGGCATCAACAATATGTTTGGTAAAAGCTTTATTTTGACTATAAGCATGAGAAGAATTCAACACGGATTGCAACAAGGAAATACAATCTATTAAAGAACAATTAACATAATTAAATTCCTTGAAATCCATAATAGTGGGTTCAATGCTATTTAAAGTCTTGACCTCTCCAATCCCACTTTTACCAAATTTAGCATCAAGATCTAAAAACTCTGAATCATTGGGACGCCTTTTAACTAAAGTTGACTCATCTCCAGTCCCATCAGTATTAAGATTCATATTGCAAAACAAAGATTTAATAGGGGACACATCAATAACTTTTAGATCTTCATCATTATTTTCATGGAAACTAGAAGAACACGCTTTTACAAAGCAATCTTTCTTAGCATGCAATCTAGCGGTTCTTTCTTTGCACTCATCAATGGAAATTCTCATAGATTTGAGAGACTCATTGATATCATGCTTAGGAGGAGTAGATCTAAGTTTCAAAGAATCAACATCAAGTGAAAGTCTATCAACGTTCCTAGCCAAATCATCAACTTTAAGCAATTTTTCTTCAAGCAAAGCATTAGAATTCTTTTGAGAGATCATAAATTCTTTAACACTATTCTCAAAATCAGAGGGCATCTTATTAAAATTTCCATAAGAATCATTGTAGGAATTTCCATAATTATTAGAGGAATTACTAGCGAACAGTCTAGGATTAAAGTTTCCTCTATAAGCAATGTTACCAAAATTATTCCTACCAACAAAATTCACATCCATAGATTCATTATTATTCTCAATCAAAGTAGACAAAGGCATATCATTGGGATCAATAGGAGCACTCTTAGTAGCAAACAATTTAATAAGTTCATCCATCTTTCCACTCAAAACATTAATTTCTTCTATAGCATGCACTTTTTTACTAGTAGATCTTTCGGTGTGCCATTGAGAATAATTAGCCATAATGTTATCAAGGAGTTTAGTAGCTTCTCCTAAGGTGATTTCCATAAAAGTTCCTCCCGCGGCCGAATCTAAAAGATTTCTAGAAGCAAAATTCAATCCGGCATAAAAAAATTGTATGATCATCCACAAATTCAAACCATGAGTAGGGCAGTTGCGAATCATTAATTTCATTCTTTCCCAAGATTGGGCAACATGCTCATGATCAAGTTGTTTAAAATTCATAATATCATTCCTAAGAGAGATGATCTTAGCGGGAGGAAAATACTTAGAGATAAAAGCATCTTTGCACTTATTTCAAGAATCAATACTATTCTTTGGTAAAGACAAAAACCAAACTTTAGCACGTACTCTAAGTGAAAACGGAAATAACTTCAATTGAACAATATCATTATCCGTATCTTTCTTCTTTTGCATCTCACACAAATCAACAAAGTTTTTAGATGGGTAGCGGCATCTTCACTAGGAAGGCCGGAGAATTGATCTTTCATAACAAGATTCAGCAAAGCAGCATCGATTTCACAAGACTCAACATCATTAAGAGAAGCAACCAGAGTACTAAGGAAATCATTATTATTGGTATTGGAAAAGTCACACAATTTGGTATTATCTTGCGCCATCGTGACAAGCAATCCAACACACAAGCAAACAAAAAGGCAAGCGAAAGAGAGAGAGGTTGGGAAAGAGAGGGCGAATAAAACGGCAAGGGTGAAGTGGGGGAGAGGAAAACGAGAGGCAAATGGCAAATAATGTAATGAGAGGGAGATAAGTTTGTGATGGGTACTTGGTATGTCCTGACTTGAGCGAAGACCTCCCTGGCAACGGCGCCAGAAATCCTTCTCGCTACATCTTGAGCTTGCGTTGGTTTTCCTTAAAGAGGAAAGGGTGATGCAGCAAAGTAGCGTAAGTATTTCCCTCAATTTTTGAGAACCAAGGTATCAATCCAGTAGGAGGCTCCTCAAAAGTCCCACGCACCTACACTAACAAACAAGAACCTCGCAATCAACGCAATAAAGGGGTTGTCAATCCCTTCACGGCCACTTGCGGAAGTGAGATCTGATAGAGATAATATGATAAGATAAAAAATTTTGGTATTTTTATGATATAGATTGGAAAAGTAAAGATGCAAATAAAAGTAGATGGTAAACTTATATGATAGAAGATAGACCCGGGGGCCATAGGTTTCACCAGTGGCTTCTCTCAATATAGCATAAGTATTACGGTGGGTGAACAAATTACTGTCGAGCAATTGATAGAAAAGAGCATAGTTATGAGATTATCTAGGCATGATCATGTATATAGGCATCACATCTGTGACAAGTAGACCGACTCCTGCCTGCATCTACTACTATTACTCTACACATCAACCGACTCCTGCCTGCATCTAGAGTATTAAGTTCATAAAGAACAGAGTAACACATTAAGAAAGATGACATGATGTAGAGGGATAAACTCATGCAATATGATATAAACCCCATATTTTTATCCTCGATGGCAACAATACAATACGTGCCTTGTTGCCCCTGCTGTCACTGGGAAAGGACACCGCAAGATTGAACCCAAAGCTAAGCACTTCTCCCATTGCAAGAAAGATCAATCTAGTAGGCCAAACCAAACTGATAATCCGTAAGACTTGCAAAGATAACTTAGTCACACATAAAAGAATTCAGAGGAGATTCAAATATTTCTCATAGATAAACTTGATCATAAACCCACAATTCATCGGATCTCGACAAACACACCGCAAAAAGAGTTACATCGAATAGATCTCCAAGAAGATCGAGGAGAACTTTGTATTGAGATTCAAAGAGAGAGAAGAAGCCATCTAGCTAATAACTATGGACCCGAAGGTCTGTGGTAAACTACTCACAACTCATCGGAAGGGCGTTGGATATGATGTAGAGGCCCTCCATGGTCGATTCCCCCTCCGGCGGAGCGCCAGCAAAGGCTCCAAGATGGGATCTCGCGGATATAGAAGGTTGCGGCGGTGGAAATAGTTTTTCATGGTGCTCCTCGATGGTTTCACGGTACATGGGTATATATAGGAGGAAGAAGTAGGTCGGTGGACGCTCGAGGGGCCCACGAAGGTGGGGGGTGCGCCCAGCCCTAGGGGGCGCACCGGGCACCCTCGTGGCCGCCTCCTCTGTTGCTTGACGTCCACTCCAAGTCCCCTGGATCACGTTTGTTCCAAAAAGATCGCTCCCGAAGGTTTCATTCGGTTTGGACTCCGTTTGATATTCCTTTCATTCGAAACACTGAAATAGGCAAAAAAACAACAATTCGGGTTGCGCCTCCGGTTAGTAGGTTAGTCCCAAAAATGATATAAAAGTGTAAAGTAAAGCCCATAAACATC
The DNA here is from genome assembly GCF_002162155.2 of Triticum dicoccoides. Lineage (NCBI taxonomy): Eukaryota > Viridiplantae > Streptophyta > Magnoliopsida > Poales > Poaceae > Triticum > Triticum dicoccoides. The sequence goes on from NC_041389.1 coordinate 138,781,821, forward strand.
CAAAACGGGTAATATAATAGCATGGAACAATCAAAAATTATAGATACGTTGGAGACGTATCACTTGGTCAAGTGGGTTCCCAAGTCTACATCAAGTTCTACTTCAACAAGTACATCTACAACCCCAAGGATTCCCATCAAGATGATGTGGATCCCGAAGAAGAAGAAATAGAGAGTTCTTGAGGGTGAATCTGCCAACATTTTTCTCTCATATTCATTTTGGCAAGGACAAGTGCAAACAACTTCCACATCTTGCACTTGTTCAAGGAGTCACAAACCCTTGTGTTTGTAAGACAAGGGACAAGGTAATCTAATGCTTTCATGGACATCAAATGTGTGTGTAGTTCACTCTATGTCTATGGATATCCTTGTTTGTTCCTTGTGGGACTAACCCATGTAGGTATTGAAAGTGCAACTCACTCCAATGGATTGCTCCAAATGTTCTACATCAACAATGAGCATCCACATCTTCAACAACTACATGAAATCATCATCGACAAAACCTAAGGTTAGTTCGTCCCTCTTAGGGGGGATATCAAATCTAGGGGAGGTTTACTCTAAGAATTGGGCTAAAGCAACTCTAATGGTGTGAACACAACAATGCTTTATGTAAAAGTGGTAACCCCACTTGTGCTTAAACGATGAGTATGACCTATGATCAAATGTTCTCATTTGACTCCTCAGTCAATATACTCATATATAGATGACCTAGTCATCGCCAATTGCTTGATAGCTTCTAGAGTGATTGTGCAAGATTTGCCACATATTTCATTTTCCATTTTATTCTGTGAGCATGTTGATTGCATATTTTCTCTCATTCGAGGACATCCATTTGTTACTTTGATTGTTTGACTCTTTTTCTTTTGCCAAATGGATGGACAAGAATGCCTAAGAACTCCCTCTAGCTATCTATGTTTTTCCCGTCTCAAACTCTATTCATGCTACATCACAAAGTTTGATGAAGTCAGATTCAAACCCTCTGGTGAGGATGTCAGGACCCCGACTCGATGCCACATAGGTCTAGCATGTAACACCTCATATCACTTTGCGGCCTCACGCACGGTATTCCCACGGGGGTCGCCTTACCTTTGCCCGGGACCGTTTGCGTCTTTTGGCACACGTATAGGATAGTGTCGCTAGCACCCATATGATAAGGAGCCCGGGCTGACATGGCTAGTCGTAAACCCAAAGTGGCACAGACTTACAGGGACAGGCATCCATGACCCAGCATCGAACGTGTCGGTCATTAGCAAGTGGGTCCGGGCTGTAGCACTAGGCTAGCAGCACTCCGGTAAACCGGGCTGTAGCGGGCTAACAGGCCTCCGATACTCAATGCGTGACATTTCCCCCGAAGGGACAGACACAGGAACGAAGAAGGACACATGCCGGCCAGCCTAAGTGTTCCAGAGCAGTAGCAAGCTACCATGGCTCGGTGGAAACACTAGGAGACATTTCCCCGTAAGAGAGGCTACTAAAGATAAACAACTAGATGGTCAGATCCCACACATACCAAGCATTTCAATAACATACACACAATATGCTCGATATGTGCAAATACAACATGGCATCACAACATGACTCTATGACTCAAGTAATTTATTCAATAGGCTCCGAGGAGCGAGATATTACAAACATGGGTCTCATGACCCAACAATCAGAGCATACAAGTCAAAGCACAAGCGGAAGCTATCATGTCTGGGTACAAACATCTATAACTGAAAAAGGCTGAGAAGCCTGACTATCTACCAGATCCTGCCGAGGGCACAAGATCGTAGCTGAGGTATCAAGCTAAACGTCGAAGTCCACGCGGAACTACTAGCGAGACCGAAGTCTCTCTGCAAAAACATAAATAGGCAAACGTGAGTACAAATGTACCCAGCAAGACTTACATCAGAACTATCTACATATGCATCATTATCAACAAAGGGGATGGTGGGGTTTAACTGCAGCAAGCCAGCTTTGACTCGGTGGCTATCCTGAACTACGACTGCAAGTAACTCTTTTGAGGTGGCGCACACGAGTCCACATATTCACCATATCAATACACCACTATGGATCCGCTCCCGTCTCCCTACGAGAACGCCATCCATAGCACTCACGCTTATCTTGCGTATTTTAGAGTATCCACTTTCACTTGTCTATGAACTGATATAAGCAACCCAGAAGTCCTTTTCCGCGGACACGGCTATTCGAATAGATGATGATAACCCTGCAGGGGTGTACTTCTTCACACACGCTCTCACCACTTACCGCCGTTTACACGACATGTACTCGGCAACCTTCAAGCGGAAGCCCAACGTGGGTGTCGGCCACGGCCTACCTAATCACCTAAGTCTCTAGTCCAGGTTTATCGCCTATTCGGGTTCCATCCATGAGGAGATCCGGCCGGAGTTTCGCTCACAGCCCCAAACGATGTGAACAGGGTTCCCGAGACACCAAACGGGCGCCCGGTACACCGTGCCACGTGCCTACCGCATCACAGCCCACCCCTACGGTCAGCGCTGCGCACGGCCTCCAGCATACTACAAACACCAGAAACTACTTGCAACTCCTGGACAGAGGACAAGGGTGATTAAGAAGCCGAGAGGGTCCATTGGTTTCGGGCCCAATGCGTGGTAGTAGCTGAATCATGGATCACAAACACAGAACTCAGTTCCTGAGGACGGCTGCAATGAGACAACCCACCATGTACTCCTACATGGCCTCTCACCGCTACCTTTACCAAATCGTGTTCACACACTTAGCTCACACAAAGTAGGACAGGTTCACAAGCCTCTGATTCATCCCCGATGAATCAGACCTGACTCAACTCTAAGCAGTAGCAGGCATGACAAAAAAACATAAATGAGTAGGCACATCAGGGCTCAAACAACTCCTACTCATGCTAGTGGGTTTCATCTATTTACTGTGGAATGACAGGTCATGCAGAGGATAAAGGGGTTCAGCTACCGCAGCAAGTAACAGATGAATCGATGTTGTCCTAATGCAGTAAAAGAGAGCAGGGGCGAGAGAGTGGGATTTTATCGGAATGAACAAGGGGGTTTTGCTTGCCTGGCACTTCTGAAGATAACATTGAGTCTTCATCAGTGTCAACGATCACATCATCGGTATCACGTCTATCGAGAGGGTACAAATACCGGCAACACAGAAGGGAACACAATCAATGCGATGCACAATATGATGCATGATCATGACATGGCAAAATGAATGTGTTTTGGGCTAATGCAACTAGCAACAGATTAAATGAAGTTGGTTTGAATACAAGATTCAAATTCAAACTCCATATGTGATTATTCAAATGCCATTTAATTGATTTGTGCTAAACAGCAGCTATAAGTTGTTCTAACATGCATGAAAATGGTACAGATGGATTCCTTGAATTTTTCTGATAATTTTTCATATATAAATTATTTAATTTGGAGTTACGGTTGAATTTCTATGATTTATTGAAGTTTTAGCTATTTTCTGGAATTTCCTGATTATTTTTAAATCCAGAAAATACTTATTGCGTCAGCCCCACGTCACAGTGACGTCAGCAGGGTCAACTGGGCGCCCCAGGTCAAACCTGACGTGTGGGGGCCACACGTCAGTGACACAGGAGCTAATCCCGGTCAAACCCAGCGCTAACTGAGGTTTGACCAGGGGTGGGGCCCACAGTCAGTGGCCTAGGGGGTTGGTTAGGGCGTCATTAGCGCTAATTAAGCGTGCCACGTCGGCAGTCGCCGGAGTATCACCGGCGGCGACCATTCCGCACGGCGGCGCGGCTCGGATTCGAGCTAGGGGCGATGGTTTGGCGCGCGGTTTGGCTTATTGGAACGTCCGCGACGTGGCGCGTCCAGCGGTGGCTGTGGCCGCGGCTGGGGTGGCCGGAGCCGATGACGGCGATGGCAAGTGCGGCGGCCGGAGCTTCGGGTTCGAGCGGGGCGAGGCCACAGAGGACGGGAGGGATGGCTAAGGGGCTCGTCGAGCTCCTGAAGATGCTAGGAGCACGGTGCCGTGGTCGGTTTCGAGCCTTGCTGGCTGCAGTGACGGCGGCGACATCGCCGGCGGCGTGGGGTTCTCGGCTCGTTGTGAACGGCGGCTAGAGAGGGAGGTAGGGCACGGGGAGAGGGGGAATCGGGTCAAGGGCTCACCGCGGAGCTGCGGGGAGGGTTAGTGGGCTCGGGGGCGCGCCGGAGTGGCCGAATCGACGGAGAAGGGCGCCGGGGCCGAAGCTTGGAGATGATAACGATGGCGGCTGCTCGGGGCCCTCCTGGTCGCGTGAGACGTCGAGGAGGTCGAGGGAGGCACTGCGGAGCTCGGAGCGCGTCGGGGAGGAGAGGGGTGGTGGTGGCCGCGGCGGACGGCGTCGGTGGCGACGGGGCTCCGCTCGGTGGAGGAGAGAGGGAGCCAGAGAAAGGGGGGAGAAGGCACGGGGAGAGTGCGAGGCCTGGGAGGGTGCGTGGCGTCGCGGACGGGGTCCAGGGCGACGAGAGGAAGCAGGAGGTGGCCAGGGGGAAGCAGGAGGTGGCCGAGGCCTCTCGGGCGCGCGCCACGCCTCGCCTCTGTTCGTCCTCCTGGCAGAGGAGGAAGATGACAAGGGGGAGGAGGTGGGCTGGGCCGGCTGGGCCGGTCCTGTTGGGCCACCAGGTGGCCTTCACAGGTAAGTCCAGGTGGTTCTGCTCTCCCCCTTTTTTTATTTTTGTTCTGTTTGTTTTATTTAATTTATTTTGCCACTGTTTTGAATTTAAAATAATTCAAACAATGCCAAAAACTCCTCTGAATATTTTATATTGCTAGATCGAATTTTCCAAAAGCTTATAAAATATTTCAAGGGTATTTGAAATTATATTCTAATTATATGAATATAATTCAAATTCAAATAGCTAATGAATTAAATCGAAAGTCCCAAAATTAATTCCTTAAAAATGTTCAATATTTTGGTTGGGACCAGAACCCTTGCCAAAAATTATCAAACATTTAAGGAGAGCATTTTGGAGCAATGAATGAGATTTCCAGGGTTTTTGCCCCTCTTTTATTTAAGTTTTTGAGGCTTCCAAAATTCCTCAGTTCAAATTTCAGAATTTAAACATGATGCACACATGAAGCTAGCCTAGAGCATTACCAGAAGCTAGGGATGTGACAACTCACCCCCACTAAACAAAAATCTCGTCCCGAGATTCAAGCGTAGGGTAAGGTGAAAGGGGAACGCAACTAGTACAATCTTCACGATCCAGGTTGCACTTCATAGGAACGTTGATTCGAACACCATCATTGTCTTGAAGTCTTTCTCTGAGAACTCCAACTAACATGACAAGAAGAGGGAAGGAAAACTCTAGAAGAATTAATCTTCTCAAGGAACGAACAACTCAGGATTGACTCACGGAATGGGACATAGCAACATCTCTCGAGCTGAGAGACGAAGCACACCTCTAGAGGAATGGAGTGGAACAGATGACGAAGGTTCACTAGGTAGACAACGATTCCACACCTAAGAAGGTGGTGAACGGTTGTCAACGTAGCGAGGAGTTGAGTTGCCATGATACCACAACGAGACACCTTCGGAACCGTGACTCGTAGATAACTCCCCTTAAGTGGCAAAAAGAATTACCTTTGATTCAGAGATCATTGAGACTCTTTAAACCAACCTAAGGCAATTCTCGAGCAATCGTTTGGAGGGGGTCGGTAGAATGGCATACTCGGACTTGGATGATGTGGATTACCTTGTTGAAGACAACGTAATGGATGAATTTGCTTATCACCGGAAATGGAAGAGACCCATGGTAGAATGGCACATTGGCGGTGCAAGCTGGGAACAAAATGCAGATGCTGGGAATGATTCTGGTAACTGGGGAAGAACCCAACAATAGAGAGTGAATTCACTGTTTGAAAAGATCATAGCATTGCCGAGGAAACTGAGAGCAAACCCAGTTAGTGCCGATGATAACACCTAGCGCTTGTGCGTGCTCTCAAGAACTTGAGCATTTCCATATTCATCAAGGTTTTACCAACATCCGTGTCAAGGATCCTGGCAACACAACATACCACCATGATGAACAACGATGGATGATGTAGATGCATAGGAAGATAACATCAACTCAGATTTCACCCTAGCGAGGCCAAGGAAACAAAATCTGGATGATCGACCGAGAGACATTTAGCACTCCGCTTCTAATGTTCTCCTTGACGTGCTAGTGTAACCCATTCATAGATATGGTTTGATAACTAGAACATCAAGTAAAGGTCGGACTTCGGGAGCAATAGAATCCATAAGGAACAGTTACGGAGGTAAATCCTACGAAATCCTTATGGGGAGGTGGCCAACTTCCTCAAACAAGATACTACAATAATAGGTCTTCCGGCTGGGTGTGTTGGCCACGACATCCACCTTACCGGTTGTCGAGGGACCAATATTATAGTTCTTGGGAAATATTCCAACCATCATATCTGCCTGAGACTCAGATCTGGTTGGTGTCAGGATATTCCAGACTCATCGAGTCTAGGAAGAAAAATGAAAGTTTGCAACACAAATCGACGAGATGACGTTGCGAGATTCTCAGGAAATGAACTACGATAGCAAGCTCCAAAACATGAGTTGGTTCTGCTACAAACATGTGAACACGTTGTTCCAGACAAGCATGCCCACATGGTAGTCTTACAATAAAACACTACCGAGTTCTGGTTGGGAGCCATCATCGAGGACATCGAAGTCTTTACGCAAGTCCATGGATTAGATCCCAAGCATAGACTTCTTTTCCTTGAACGAGTCAATCAGTGGCTTGGTGTGCTAGGATATACATATGGAATGAAGATGATCAGTCTAACAGACCACAGAATTCTTCGCACGTGCATGACCGACTTGGGATGATTCCAAAGGAGCAAAAACAAACTTTCTCGAATTCACGACGGCAACTTACATCAAAATGCACGTGAATCAAAGGAAGTCACTCCTTTCATCAAACAAGTACTTCATGAGCTAGCATGAAGAAAATGCTTTCAAAAGTTTCCAACACTAACTTAATGTTCAACAACATCATGGAGGAGATAAGGATGTTGTCAATGGGCTCAACAACAACTCATCGGAATTTCCATATCACTGGACTTCCACCATCATGTGAACACGGTGATAGCATTGATCAGACCCAAAAGATATAATGGTGTATCCTCGAGGGATCAACCACGAGTAAGACAACATTACGAACATCGTTGGTTCTGACTTGATTTGACGATAGCCCACACTCAAATCAAAGGATTGATAAGACAATAGGTCCAGCAACTGATCACAGGGACCAATCGATGAAGATATCATCTTTCTTCAATACACACTACACAAGAATATCCCTTTGGAACGAACTAAGTCAGGCAAGCTTTTATCTTCCAACCCTCCAAGTTGTCGTTTAGCTTAACCAACTAGCTCAGGGATATCTAACACCGACTCTTGGAGAGAAGGTGTTTCACAAGAAACCAACTTGATCACGAGCTCAACATAGCGGTCAGGTGACAACCTGGTAATACTTCCGAGAAGATCTTCGGAAATCACGAACCACCGATATGTTACTAAGCTCGAAAACAATCTTGCTTTTCAGGGCAAGATGATATGATCAAATGAGCGAGGACTTGATAAAATCCTACTCATCAATCAAAGAGTGCACCAGGAAATAAGGACTAGGTAGCACGATCAATCTTAGAAGGATGATTCAAAAACCAACACGCTAAGAATAAGATTATTGTCCATTAACTACCAAGCAATGGGGTTGCTAGGAGTATTGAGTTCACACATCATGATTCACTTGTCGGCACTCCGGCTGCAACAGCACGGAACCGAGGAATGAAAAAGGATGGCGAGAAGTATCACTATGTCAAGAATTCACAAAAGGTGGTGCAATTCTCATGAAATTCCTGTCATAAAGAAGGTAATACTTCAGGGTAGAGCAAACCAGAAGCTGGATTGTAACTTGATCTGTGGAACACAACTACCTTGACCCAATCCTAAATATGGATGAGGTACTGGAGTTTGTTTCTCCAAGTCATTCAGGACAGAATGGCTTGACGGACCACAAGAGTAATAAGCATTGACAACACGAATGCACAATTACTCCTGACTATCAATTGATAGACGAGGGTCAGAATGCAACTAAAGAGAACAACTCAAAGGAACATATAATTTTCTGAGTTGTGGATGCATAGATTAGTATATCGAACCAAGGTCAACATATTTCTTCCGGATAACCCATGCAGAAGGGTAGAACTGGCAGAGCCACAATATAGAATGGAGAACCCATCGAGAGCACTTCTGTTGTGATCTTTTGATCCAACAAACTTCTGCCGTAAGTAGTTCATGGTATTTGGAAGAAGAAGATACCACGGACTTCAAGGACTATCGCAAAGGTTACTAATATCCTAAAGGCGCTAGCAATTACTATCAACATGAAGTAAGTAGAGTGAATCTCGGGTTCAAGAACCCAGGAATAGAATACCTACTACTAAGTAGCATCACAGGATGCTTTCGAGAATGATGACCAGAATCATCACACTGGGAACACAAATCATGGCTAAATTACTAGATGATCCCCTAAGACACCTAGGGTCATAATACTAGCTCCAACATATATGTCAAGGCAATAAAGTACCTCAACTCACTGATTTGTGTGATTAATCTGACCAAAGGCACATCGGAAACAGGAGGAAGGGATTTGCAAATGCATCCGACTATTTAGAAACCTGGGATGACTCGGACAGCATAACGGCTGTAAATGCTCAGAAAGATTTGAGACATTCACAAAAATGGTGGCATAACCACTCAGAAGCACAATATCAAGGTTTCGAGATCAACAATCAACATACGGAAGTGATAGGAACTGAAACGAGGCTTGAGTCCAACAGTCTTATAAGTCTACTGATTAGTAACACGTGATCCTGATAGAAAGAAGAGAAGGCCTAGTTTCTTAACCCCCGTAGAAGATAAGATGACTCAGATCAGAAGGGCATAAGGTATAAGGAGTAAAAAGAGCCTTACGTTCCATCCCACAATCAATTCCTCTACATATAACTAAAGAATTTCTAGACTCAACTTCGACCAGTTTGGCTTGGTAATCCTACAGGCAGTCAAGCTCTGATACCAACGCTGTCAGGACCCCGACTCGATGCCACATAGGTCTAGCATGTAACACCTCATATCACTTTGCGGCCTCACGCACGGTATTCCCACGGGGGTCGCCTTACCTTTGCCCGGGACCGTTTGCGTCTTTTGGCACACGTATAGGATAGTGTCGCTAGCACCCATATGATAAGGAGCCCGGGCTGACATGGCTAGTCGTAAACCCAAAGTGGCACAGACTTACAGGGACAGGCATCCATGACCCAGCATCGAACGTGTCGGTCATCAGCAAGTGGGTCCGGGCTGTAGCACTGGGCTAGCAGCACTCCGGTAAACCGGGCTGTAGCGGGCTAACAGGCCTCCGATACTCAATGCGTGACATTTCCCCCGAAGGGACAGACACAGGAACGAAGAAGGACACATGCCGGCCAGCCTAAGTGTTCCGGAGCAGTAGCAAGCTACCATGGCTCGGTGGAAACACTAGGAGACATTTCCCCGTAAGAGAGGCTACTAAAGATAAACAACTAGATGGTCAGATCCCACACATACCAAGCATTTCAATAACATACACACAATATGCTCGATATGTGCAAATACAACATGGCATCACAACATGACTCTACGACTCAAGTAATTTATTCAATAGGCTCCGAGGAGCGAGATATTACAAACATGGGTCTCATGACCCAACAATCAGAGCATACAAGTCAAAGCACAAGCGGAAGCTATCATGTCTGGGTACAGACATCTATAACTGAAAAAGGCTGAGAAGCCTGACTATCTACCAGATCCTGCCGAGGGCACAAGATCATAGCTGAGGTATCAAGCTAAACGTCGAAGTCCACGCGGAACTACTAGCGAGACCGAAGTCTCTCTGCAAAAACATAAATAGGCAAACGTGAGTACAAATGTACCCAGCAAGACTTACATCAGAACTATCTACATATGCATCATTATCAACAAAGGGGATGGTGGGGTTTAACTGCAGCAAGCCAGCTTTGACTCGGTGGCTATCCTGAACTACGACTGCAAGTAACTCTTTTGAGGTGGCGCACACGAGTCCACATATTCACCATATCAATACACCACTATGGATCCGCTCCCGTCTCCCTATGAGAACGCCATCCATAGCACTCACGCTTATCTTGCGTATTTTAGAGTATCCACTTTCACTTGTCTATGAACTGATATAAGCAACCCAGAAGTCCTTTTCCGCGGACACGGCTATTCGAATAGATGATGTTAACCCTGCAGGGGTGTACTTCTTCACACACGCTCTCACCACTTACCGCCGTTTACACGACATGTACTCGGCAACCTTCAAGCGGAAGCCCAATGTGGGTGTCGGCCACGACCTACCTAATCACTCAAGTCTCTAGTCCAGGTTTATCGCCTATTCGGGTTCCATCCATGAGGAGATCCGGCCGGAGTTTCGCTCACAGCCCCAAACGATGTGAACAGGGTTCCCGAGACACCAAACGGGCGCCCGGTACACCGTGCCACGTGCCTACCGCATCACAGCCCACCCCTACGGTCAGCGCTGCGCACGGCCTCCAGCATACTACAAACACCAGAAACTACTTGCAACTCCTGGACAGAGGACAAGGGTGATTAAGAAGCCGAGAGGGTCCATTGGTTTCGGGCCCAATGCGTGGTAGTAGCTGAATCATGGATCACAAACACAGAACTCAGTTCCTGAGGACGGCTGCAATGAGACAACCCACCATGTACTCCTACATGGCCTCTCACCGCTACCTTTACCAAATCGTGTTCACACACTTAGCTCACACACAGTAGGACAGGTTCACAAGCCTTTGATTCATCCCCGATGAATCAGACCTGACTCAACTCTAAGCAGTAGCAGGCATGACAAACAAACATAAATGAGTAGGCACATCAGGGCTCAAACAACTCCTACTGATGCTAGTGGGTTTCATCTATTTACTGTGGAATGACAGGTCATGCAGAGGATAAAGGGGTTCAGCTATCGCAGCAAGTAACAGATGAATCGATGTTGTCCTAATGCAGTAAAAGAGAGCAGGGGCGAGAGAGTGGGATTTTATCGGAATGAACAAGGGGGTTTTGCTTGCCTGGCACTTCTGAAGTTAACATTGAGTCTTCATCAGTGTCAACGATCACATCATTGGTATCACGTCTATCGAGAGGGGACAAATACCGGCAACACAGAAGGGAACACAATCAATGCGATGCACAATATGATGCATGATCATGACATGGCAAAATGAATGTGTTTTGGGCTAATGCAACTAGCAACAGATTAAATGAAGTTGGTTTGAATACAAGATTCAAATTCAAACTCCATATGTGATTATTCAAATGCCATTTAATTGATTTGTGCTAAACAGCAGCTATAAGTTGTTCTAACATGCATGAAAATGGTACAGATGGATTCCTTGAATTTTTCTGATAATTTTTCATATATAAATTATTTAATTTGGAGTTACGGTTGAATTTCTATGATTTATTGAAGTTTTAGCTATTTTCTGGAATTTCCTGATTATTTTTAAATCCAGAAAATACTTATTGCGTCAGCCCCACGTCACAGTGACGTCAGCAGGGTCAACTGGGCGCCCCAGGTCAAACCTGACGTGTGGGGGCCACACGTCAGTGACACAGGAGCTAATCCCGGTCAAACCCAGCGCTAACTGAGGTTTGACCAGGGGTGGGGCCCACAGTCAGTGGCCTAGGGGGTTGGTTAGGGCGTCATTAGCGCTAATTAAGCGTGCCACGTCGGCAGTCGCCGGAGTATCGCCGGCGGCGACCATTCCGCACGGCGGCGCGGCTCGGATTCGGGCTAGGGGCGATGGTTTGGCGCGCGGTTTGGCTTATTGGAACGTCCGCGACGTGGCGCGTCCAGCGGTGGTTGTGGCCGCGGCTGGGGTGGCCGGAGCCGACGACGGCGATGGCAAGTGCGGCGGCCGGAGCTTCGGGTTCGAGCGGGGCGAGGCCACAGAGGACGGGAGGGATGGCTAAGGGGCTCGCCGAGCTCCTGAAGATGCTAGGAGCACGGTGCCGTGCTCGGTTTCGAGCCTTGCTGGCTGCAGTGACGGCGGCGACATCGCCGGCGGCGTGGGGTTCTCGGCTCGTTGTGAACGGCGGCTAGAGAGGGAGGTAGGGCATGGGGAGAGGGGGAATCGGGTCAAGGGCTCACCGCGGAGCTGCAGGGAGGGTTAGTGGTCTCGGGGGCGCGCCGGATTGGCCGAATCGACGGAGAAGGGTGTCGGGGCCGAAGCTTGGAGATGATAACGATGGCGGCTGCTCGGGGCCCTCCTGGTCGCGTGAGACGTCGAGGAGGTCGAGGGAGGCACTGCGGAGCTCGGGAGCGCGTCGGGGAGGAGAGGGGGTGGTGGTGGCCGCGGCGGACGGCGTCGGTGGCGACGGGGCTCCGCTCGGTGGAGGAGAGAGGGAGCCAGAGAAAGGGGGGAGAAGGCACGGGGAGAGTGCGAGGCCTGGGAGGGTGCGTGGCGTCGCGGACGGGGTCCAGGGCGACGAGAGGAAGCAGGAGGTGGCCAGGGGGAAGCAGGAGGTGGCCGAGGCCTCTCAGGCGCGCGCCACGCCTCGCCTCTGTTCGTCCTCCTGGCAGAGGAGGAAGATGACAAGGGGGAGGAGGTGGGCTGGGCCGGCTGGGCCGGTCCTGTTGGGCCACCAGGTGGCCTTCACAGGTAAGTCCAGGTGGTTCTGCTCTCCCCCTTTTTTTATTTTTGTTCTGTTTGTTTTATTTAATTTATTTTGCCACTGTTTTGAATTTAAAATAATTCAAACAATGCCAAAAACTCCTCTGAATATTTTATATTGCTAGATGGACTTTTCCAAAAGCTTATAAAATATTTCAAGGGTATTTGAAATTATATTCTAATTATATGAATATAATTCAAATTCAAATAGCTAATGAATTAAATCCAAAGTCCCAAAATTAATTCCTTTAAAATGTTCAATATTTTGGTTGGGACCAGAACCCTTACCAAAAATTATCAAACATTTAAGGAGAGCATTTTGGAGCAATGAATGAGATTTCTAGGTTTTTGCCCCTCTTTTATTTAAGTTTTTGAGGCTTCCAAAATTCCTCAGTTCAAATTTCAGAATTTAAACATGATGCACACATGAAGCTAGCCTAGAGCATTACCAGAAGCTAGGGATGTGACAGAGGAGCACTCAGAGTCACCGTTTTTTCATAGACTTAAACTTCCAAAACCTCTCTATGCATTTCGGTCTGACCGATTTATTCCTTTCGGTCATACCGAGTTCATTGAGTTTATCTAGGTTTTCAATCTCGGTGCAACCGATTTGAACAATTCGGTCACACCGAGTTGCAATAACTGCTTGCGATTCTGCATCTCGGTGCCACCGAGTCGTTCCACTTGGTCACACCGACAGGGTCACGATATATATACCCAGGGGTCAAGTTTTGGAAATTCCTCCAAAAACCATTCGCCCGCGCGTATCCTGCTCTGCCGACTCAGGTCTCTGGATCGTGTCCTCGTCACCAGCGACCTCCTGCCGCTGGTCTCTGTCGCCATCAAAAGAAATCTCCGCCGCTATTGCCGCTGTATCGAGCTCATCAATTAGGGTAGGAGTTTGATCCTCTGTATTTTCTCACTCCAATTCTTAGCACAGAGACAATGCCATGATTCTTGACAATTTTAAGATTATCCTATCCAGCAAAAATTCCCTTTAGTTTAGATTTGATTCGAAAATTTAGGGTTAGGTTTCCGTCGATGTCATCTCGAACCGACTGAGTTGTTGAAATCGGTCTCACCGATTTGGCTTAGGCCATTGCACTTGTGATTTTCGGTCTAACCGAATCATACAAATCAGTGTGACCGAGTTCAGAACTTTGTGAAACCCTAGCAATATCGGTGTCACTGAACTGTGCCTCGGTCTGACTGAGATCACTAGTTTAGACACAGATTGTTACTTTGGTGTCACCGAGTTTACAAATCGGTAGCTCCAAAATGCTTTCTGTAGAAATCTAGAACTAAGTTTTTGACTCAATTGTTTTGCAAAAACTCTGCACTTTGTGATGCTCATCCACTCTACCTTATCTATAACTATTCGCAGGGTCAGCTTGCAGTGTTAGCCATGTCAGATCAGAGTGATAGCTGATAACCCGCAAGTATACGGGATAGTTGTAGCCTCTTTTGTTAAGTAAGAGTGTCGAACCCAACGAGGAGCTAAAGGTAGAACAAATACTCTCTCAAGTCCTATCGGCCACTGATACGACTCTACGCACGCTTGACGTTCGCTTTACCTAAAACAAGTATGAAACTAGAAGTACTTTGTAGGTGTGATAGGATAGGTTTGCAAGATAATAAAGAACAAGTAAATATAAACTAGGGGCTGTTTAGATAAAGATGCAATAAAGTAAATATAGCGAGTGTGGAAAAGTGGTGGTAGGAGTTGTGGAATTGTCCCTAAGCAATTGACTATGTTACTAGACCGGTAATCACTATTGCAATTCTATTTGAGGGAGAGGCATAAGCTAACATATCATCCCTTACTTGGAATTCTATGCACTTATGATTGGAACTCTAGCAAGCATCCGCAACTACTAAAGATTCATTAAGGTAAAACCCAACCATAGCATTAAAGTATCAAGTCCCATTTATCCCATACGCAAACAACCTACTTACTCGGGTTTGTGTTTCAGTCACTCACGCAACCCACTAATCATAAACATATTGCAAACCCTACAGCGGGAATCCCTCACGCTTGCGTGACACGGAGGTCACAATAGGACAGAACCAATAATAAAACATGCAACTCAAACCAATCTTAGCAATTCATCAATCACCGATAGGACAATAGAAATCTACTCAGACATCATAGGATGGAAACACATCATTGGATAATAATATGAAGCATAAAGCACCATGTTCAAGTAGAGGGTACAGCGGGTTGCAGGAGAGTGGACCGCTGGATATAGATGGGGGAAGGTGATGGAGATGTTGGTGAAGATGACGGCGATGTTGGTGAAGATCGCAGTGATGATGATGGCCCCCAGCGGCGTTCCGGCGCCACTGGAAGCAAGGGGGAGAGAGAGCCCCCCTTCTTCTTCTTCTTACTTGACCTCCTCCCTAGATGGGAGAAGGGTTTCCCCTCTGGTCCTTGGCTCCCATGGCGTGGGAGGGGCAAGAGCCCCTCCGAGATTGGATCTATCTCTCTATTTGTGCGTTCAGTTCTGGCTCTGTTTCACCATTTCGTGTATATATGGAGATCCATAACTCCGATTGGCCTGAAACCTTCGCCATGATTTTTTTCCGAATATTAGCTTTCTTGCGGCAAAAGAAGAGTGTCAATCGCCTTACGGTGGGCTCACGAGGGTAGGGGCGCGCCCAGGGGGGCAGGCGCGTCCCCCTGCCTCGTGACCACCTCGGGCACTGGTTCGCGTTGATTTTCCTTCCAAATTTTCCATATTTTCCAAAAATAAGCTCCGTCCGTTTTTATCCCGTTTGCACTCGTTTGATATTGGGTTTCTGCGAAACAAAAAAACATGCAACAGACAGGAACTGGCACTGGGCACTGGATCAATAAGTTAGTCCCAAAAATAATATAAAAAGTTGCCAAAAAGTATATGAAAGTGAATAATATTGGCATGGAACAATCAAAAATTATAGATACGACGGAGACGTATCAGCATCCCCAAGCTTAATTCCTGCTCGTCCTCGAGTAGGTAAATGATAAAAAAGATAATTTTTTATGTGGAATGCTACGTAGCACAATCTTGATCATATGTCTAATCATGGCATGAATATTAAGACACGAGTGATTCAAAGCAATAGCCTATCATTTGATGTAAAAACAATAATACTTCGAGCGTACCAATAAAGCAATCATGTCTTTTCAAAACAACAAGGCTAAAGCAAGCTTATCCCTACAAAATCATATAGTTTGAGGACGCTTCATTTTCGTCACACAAAATGCCCCCATCATGCACAACCCCGATGACAAGCCGAGCAATTGGTTCATACTTTTTAATGCGCTTCAGCTTTTTCAACCCTCACGCAATACATGAGCGCAAGCCATGGATATAGCACTATAGGTGGAATAGAATATAATGATGGAGGTTATGTGGAGAAGACAAAAAAGGAGAAAGTCTCACATCGACGCGGCTAATCAATGGGCTATGGAGATGCCCATCAATTGATGTCAATGCGAGGAGTAGGGATTGCCATGCAACGGATGCACTAAGAGCTATAAGTGTATGAAAGCTCAACAAAAGAAACTAAGTGGGTGTGCATCCAACTTGCTTGCTCATGAAGACCTAGGGCATTTGAGGAAGCCCATCGTTGGACTATACAAGCCAAGTTCTATAATGAAAAATTCCCACTAGTATATGAAAGTGACAACATAGGAGACAATCTATATGAAGAACATGGTGCTACTTTGAAGCACAAGATATGAGACTCACTACATGAAGAACATGGTGCTACTTTGAAGCACAAGTGTGGAAAAAGAGATAGTAACATTGCCCTTTTTTGGATGGGCTTCTTTGGCCCCCTTTTTTATTTAGGCTTCTTTGGCCTTCCCTTTTTTTTATGGGGCAATGTTCTATAATGATGATCATCACACTTTTATTTACTTACAACTCAATATTACAACTCGATACTGGAACAAAGATATGACTCTATATGAATGCTTCCGACGGTGTACCGGGATGTGCAATGATCTAGCATAGCAATGACATCAAAAAATGGACAAGCCATGAAAACATCATGCTAGCTATCTTACGATCATGCAAAGCAATATGACAATGAATGCTCAAGTCATGAATATGATGATGATGGAAGTTGCATGGCAATATATCTCGAAATGGCTAAGGAAATGCCATGATAGGTAGGTATGGTGGCTGTTTTGAGGAAGATATAATGAGGCTTATGTGTGATAGAGCGTATAGTATCACGGGATTTGGATGCACCGGCGAAGTTTGCACCAACTCTCGAGGTGAGAAAGGGCAATGCACGGTATCGAAGAGGCTAGCAATGATGGAAAGGTAAAAGTGTGTATAATCCATGGACTCACATTAGTCATAAAGAACTCATATACTTATTGCATAAGTTTATTAGCCCTCGAAGCAAAGTACTACTACGCATGCCCCTAGGGGGATATATTGGTAGGAAAAGACCATCGCTCGTCCCCGACCGCCACTCATAAGGAAGACAATCAAAGAAACACCTCATGCTTCAAATTTGTCACACAACGGTTACCATACGTGCATGCTACGGGACTTGCAAACCTCAACACAAGTGTCTCTACAATCCACAACCACCCACTAGCATAACTCTAATATCACAATCTTTATATCGCAAAACTATTGCAAGGAATCAAACATATCATATTCAGCGATCTACAAGTCTATGTAGGATTTTATGACTAACCATGTGAATGACCAATTATTGTCATCTCTCTAAAAAGATATAAGTGAAGCAAGAGAGTTTTATTCTTTCTACAAAAGATATGCCCACGCTCTAACAAATATAAGTGAAGCAAAAGAGCATTCTACAAATGGCGGTTTTCTATGTGAAGAGAAACAGGCAATCCAAACTTCAAAAGATATAAGTGAAGCACATGAAGCATTCTATAAAGCCACATTCAAAAGATTTAAGTGAAGTGCAATGAGCATTCTATAAATCAACCAAGGACTATCTCATATCAGCATGGTGCATAAAAGAAAAATAAAACCCTAATTGCAAAAGACGCTCCAAGACTTGCACATAATGCATGAACGAAACGAATATGAACCATACCGATACTTGTTGAAGAAAGAGGGGATGCCTCCCCAGCATCCCCAAGCTTAGACGCTTGAGTCTCCTTGAATATTTACTTGGGGTGCCTCGGGCATCCCCAAGCTAGAGCTCTTGCCTCTCTTCCCTCTTCTCACATCGAAACATCCTCGATTAGACACTACATCCACACAAAAGTTCAACAGAAAACTCGGTAAGATCCATTAGTGTAATAAAGCAAATCACCACTCTAAGTACTGTTGCAAACCAATTCATATTTTGTTTTTGCATTATGTCTACTGTAATATAACTTTTTCATGGCTTAAATCCACTGATATAAATTGATAGATTCATCAAAACAAGCAAACTATGCATCAAAAACAGAATCTGTCAAAAACAGAACAGTTTGTAGAAATATGAACAACCACCATACTTATGTTACCCCAAAAATTCTACCAAAATTATGAAAAATAAACAAGTTGTACAGAAAGACAGTGCAAAAGGAATCAGAACCATTTGACTTTCCAGTTAAAAATGTAAAATCGTGCACTACAGCCAAAGTATCTATCCTGCACCATACAAACCAACAAGCATTGTAAACATCCTAAAGGCAAACCTTGGCACATTATTTTTATAATACAATGGAGTTGTACAAGGGGATAATTATTTTTGATGAAAATTTTCTGTAATTAATATTCACAAAGTTCCCATGGGCATGAACAAAGTTCAAGGACGTCCCCCACTTTCACAATGCTCGTCTCTCTCACTTTCACTTCTCTTTTTGAAAAGTTTTGGGTTCCCCTCTTTACTTTTGTTGTTTTTAAACTATATGAAAGCACTCAACAGAAATAAATGACTCTCTAAAACTTCTGGGTTGTCTCCCTGGCAGCGCTTTCTTTAAGGCCATTAAGCTAGGCATTTAGTGCTCAAGTAATGAATCCACCCAGATCCCAAGGTATATCAAAGCTAATTTTAATTAACAATGATTTGTAATTTAGTAGTGAGCACAAAGTAACATATATCATGCAACAACGTAGTCTAACTCTCTTCCTATGCATCGGCATGTCATAAAAGAACAATTCATGCACACCAAGTAAAGGCCAATGCATAGTATAAACAGTTTCTTGCAATTTTATCGTGTGGGAAACATAGAGAGGTGGAGAAATAGTTCCTCTCGCATAATAATTGCAAGTAGGAGCAGCAAGCACATGCATATTATATTCATCAAAATCATCATGTGTAGTAGTAAAAGGCAACCCATCAATATAATCCTTAATAAGTGCAAGCTTCTCCGATATAGTGTAGTCAGGAGAATTTAAAAAGATAATAGGACTATCATGCGTGGGTGCAATAGCAACAATTTCATTCATAACATAAGGACCTATAGCAAGTTCATCTCCATAAGCATAATTCATATTGGCATCTTGGCCACAAGCATAGCAAGCATCATCAAAAAGGGATATTTCAAGAGAATCAATGGGATCATAATAGTCATCATAGTAATCATCCTTCGGTAAGCACGAAGGGGAATTAAATAGTGTATGAGTTGAAGAGTTACTCTCATTGGAAGGTGGGCATGGGTGATCAATCCGCTCTTCCTCCTTTTGTTCTTCGCTCTTCTCATCATCTTTTTCATCCAATGAGCTCACAGTTTCATCAATTTCCTCTTCCATAGGCTCCTGCAAAATATTAGTCTCTTCTTGGACAGCGAGGTAAGCCTCGATATATTGTTTAACATAGGAATTAGAAGCATAATTCTCATAACAATATTCAAGTATGGCAAAATTTTCAGAATTGTAAAGAGTAGCATCATACTTTTCAATCAAAGAAGCAATTTCCAAAGCACCCTTAAAAGCAAGAAATTCTTCAATTTGTTGAACATCATAGTAATTGTAAACACCCTTAGCATAGGAAGATACGATTCCATTATCACAAAACAAGCATTGATAGGGTAGGTGTTTCTTAGGGTCTTCAGAACAACAAGTAACATCATATATTTCACACAAATTCCAAGCATAGCATTGCAAACGTTGAATTTGACCCCATAATAGTTTCCTTTTTTCAGATATACGGTGTCGCACATAACAAGCATGCTCATCTAAAGATTTGCCCTCAACTAAGCTAGTTGGGGTTTCAGCACGAGCACATAGGGATCAAAGATGATCCAAGTAAAAAGCTTCAGTAGTGTGATAGATTTTGAGTAGTTCTTCAACCATTGGAGCAGTAGGTACAACTAATTTTTTTGGTATTTTGAGTTTCCTACCCATGACTAAAGATAGAAAACAACTAAGAACAGCAAATAAAAATTACTTAGTGATAAAGCAAACAAGCACACACGAGAATATTCACCCCACGCTATGACTCCCCGGCAACGGCGCCAGAAAAAGGTCTTGATAACCCGCAAGTATACGGGATAGTTGTAGCCTCTTTCGTTAAGTAAGAGTGTCGAACCCAACGAGGAGCTAAAGGTAGAACAAATACTCTCTCAAGTCCTATCGGCCACTGATACGACTCTACGCACGCTTGACGTTCGCTTTACCTAAAACAAGTATGAAACTAGAAGTACTTTGTAGGTGTGATAGGATAGGTTTGCAAGATAATAAAGAACAAGTAAATATAAAGTAGGGGCTGTTTAGATAAAGATGCAATAAAGTAGATATAGAGAGTGTGGGAATTGTCCCTAAGCAATTGACTATGTTACTAGACCGGTAATCACTATTGCAATTCTATTTGAGGGAGAGGCATAAGCTAACATATCATCCCTTACTTGGAATTCTATGCACTTATGATTGGAACTCTAGCAAGCATCCGCAACTACTAAAGATTCATTAAGGTAAAACCCAACCATAGCATTAAAGTATCAAGTCCCATTTATCCCATACGCAAACAACCTACTTACTCGGGTTTGTGTTTCAGTAACTCACGCAACCCACTATAAGCAAATCATAAACATATTGCAAACCCTACAATGGGAATCCCTCACGCTTGCGCGACACGGAGGGCACAATAGGACATCACCAATAATAAAACATGCAACTCAAACCAATCATAGCAATTCATCAATCACCGATAGGACAATACAAATCTACTCAGACATCATAGGATGGAAACACATCATTGGATAATAATATGAAGCATAAAGCACCATGTTCAAGTAGAGGGTACAGTGGGTTGCGGGAGAGTGGACTGCTGGATATAGATGGGGGAAGGTGATGGAGATGTTGGTGAAGATGACGGCGGTGTTGGTGAAGATCGCGGTGATGATGATGGCCCCCGGCGGCATTCCGGCGCCATCGGAAGCAAGGGGGAGAGAGAGCCCCCGTCTTATTCTTCTTACTTGACCTCCTCCCTAGATGGGAGAAGGGTTTCCCCTCTGGTCCTTGGCTCCCATGGCGTGGGAGGGGCGAGAGCCCCTCCGAGATTGGATCTATCTCTCTGTTTCTGCGTTCTGTTCTGGCTCTGTTTCACCATTTCGTGTATATATGGAGATCCATAACTCCGATTGGCCTGAAACCTTTGTCGTGATTTTTTTCTGAATATTAGCTTTCTTGCAGCAAAAGAAGAGCGTCAACCGCCTTACGGTGGGCTCACGAGGGTAGGGGGCGCCCAGGGGGGCAGGCGCGCCCCCTCCTCGTGACCACCTCGGGCACTAGTTCGTGTTGATTTTCCTTCCAAATTTTCCATATTTTCCAAAAATAAGCTCCGTACGTTTTATCCCGTTTGGACTCCGTTTGATATTGGGTTTCTGCGAAACAAAAAAACATGCAACAGACAGGAACTGGCACTGGGCACTGGATCAATAAGTTAGTCCCAAAAATAATATAAAAAGTTGCCAAAAAGTATATGAAAGTGAATAATATTGGCATGGAACAATCAAAAATTATAGATACGACGAAGACGTATCAATATCCAGAACAAGTCTGAGGAACAAGTCAACATGAGTGAGGGCGCTAATCCCTCTGAAAGCTATGAAGATGGAAGCAGAAGTACTCCTAGCAACCTGCCTAAGGCTGCTACTAGGTAGAGGAGGAAAAGAGACTCAGACTCTGAAGATGAAGACTATGTTGCTGAGGAGGAGGAGGTCAGCTCCAAGAAGGTTTTCAAGAAGGAGTTTGGCACAGCAGCTTCAACCAAGCCAAGCATGAACAAGAAAGCTCCTGCCAGAAGGATTCCCATGTCCAAAGCCAGAGCATTAACACAAGAAACTATGGAATTTACTCTTGAGCCAAGATAAGATGCTGATGGAAAGAAAAGAAAGGAAAGGGTCGGGAAAACCATTGCCAGAGTGATTGGAAAGCCATCTATGGCTAGAGATTCTGAATAAGAGGAGGAGGAAGAGCAAGATGCACCTCCTGCCAAGTCTCAGAAGCTGATGGGGGATGCCATCAAGTCTGGGGCTGCTCCATCAAAGCCCAAGACTGTCCCCAAAGCTCCAGCTCAAGCTTCCAAGTCTGCACCAAAGAGAAGCACCAGAAACATTCCTGCTGTAGAAAAGAACAAGGCCCCAGTGCCTGAAGTTGAAGAAGAAGAAGAAAAGTAAGCCCAAGTTCTCAGAAAGTTGAAGCCAAAAATTCCTGATCATGATGATAATCATCCAGTGGCTGAAAATATGAAGAAAATAAAGGATGCAGGTCTTAGATTGTGGAGACAACCAGATACCTATGATGTGAGGAGAAGAACGGCTATGGACTACAGGTTTCACACTAAGGAACAGCAGGACTTCTATTAGACTGTGCTCTTAGATAAGAAGCCCATTTTGTGTGACATGAAGTGGGTGGACTAGAAATATAATGATGCCTATAAAGATCATTTTCCTGGAGTACATGAGAGCTTCAGACTCAATGAAGTTGACACTTTTGTGGGTCACAAATTGACCAAGTGGAATGATGAGCTTATCATGCAGTTCTATTCAATATCTCACTTCTACCCAAATGGCAAAATAGTTTGGATGTCTGAAGGTTCTAGGTACCAGTCTTCTGTTGCTGAATGGGCCAAGCTCATTAGTGCCCCTGAAGAAGCTGAGAATGATATTGCTGTCTATGCTGAGCGCAAGAAAAATCACAACTCCATGGCCAATATGTACAAGGAGATACCTGACAAGGCCTTGGAGACACATAAGCTAGGCTCAGTATACTATCTGATGTCAGGATTGGCCACCATGAACACCATTTTGAGTCATACCTTGTTGCCCAAATCAGAGGCCACTCCATCAACTTGCTTCAGCTATTTGATTTGCCACAGAAATTCAAGGTGATGAGCTTGATAGTTGAAACCATCAAGAGAACAACAGCAGACCAGAAGAGATCATGTGGGTATGCTCCACACATCTAGATGCTCATTAACTCCAAGATGAGCAAAGGTGTGTATCTGTTGGACAAAGAGCACCTTCCCTTGAGACCTGACCTAGAAGACAACATAGTTGTGATGGATGCTTCAGATCCTACTTTAGTAGAGGCCCAGGAGAAGAGAGCAAAAGCAAAAGCTGAGAAGGCAGCCAAGATGACAAGTGCTGAAGAGGCATCTCAAGTTTTCTCAAGTACAAACAAGACCAACTTGGCTATATCATTCAAGCTACTTTGAGGATTGAGAAGGGATTGGCCACCCTGACTCGGAATCAAGAGAGTCTTGAAAGAATTTTTGAGACAAAACTTCATGACTTGGATGTCAAGGTGACAGAGATTCAGACTTCTGTGGAGAAGATCCAAGAAGAGCTTGAGGACAGGAGTGACAAGACCACCACAAATGTCAATCAAAGGGTGCCCAGAAGACAGAGGTCTGCAACAGTGCCAGTGAAAGACACTAGAGCTACAACTTCAGCTCCTGCAGCCACAACTTCAGTTGCCCCTCCGGTTGCAACTCCTCCAGTGCCTACAACCTCTTTAGAAGCATTTGTTGCAGGACTCCTCTCCACTCCACCTCCTGAAGATCAAGCTTAGAGAGCCGCATAGCACTATGCATTTTCAAGCTTTTTGGTAATGATACGTCTCCAAGGTATCTATAATTTTTGATTGTTCCATGCTATTATATTACCCGTTTTGCATGTTTATGGGCTTTACTTTACACATTTATATCATTTTTGGGACTAACCTACTAACCGGAGGCCCAGCCCATATTGTTGTTCTTGCCTATTTCAGTGTTTCGAAGAAAAGGAATATCAAACGGAGTCCAAACGGAATGAAACCTTCGAAAAAGTTATTTTTGGAACAGAAGCAATCCCAGGAATTTGGAGTGCAAGCCAGGGAAGTGTCGAGGAAGCCACGAGATAGGGGGGCACGCCCACCCCCCCTGGGCGCGCCCTCCACCCTCGTGGCCCCTCGAGGCTCCCCCGACCGACTTATTTCGCCTATATATTCCCATATACCCTAAAACCATCGAAGACGAAGATAGATCAGGAGTTCCGCCGCCGCAAGCCTCTGTAGCTACCAAAAATCTCTCGGGAGCCCGTTCCGGCACCCTGCCGATGGGGGGATCCCTCACCGGTGGCCATCTTCATCATCCCGGTGATCTCCATGACGAGGAGGGAGTAGTTCACCCTCGGGGCTGAGGGTATGTACCAGTAGCTATGTGTTTTGATCTCTCTCTCTCTCTCTCTCTCGTGTTCTCTCTATGGCACGATCTTGATGTATCGCGTGCTTTGCTATTATAGTTGGATCTTATGATGTTTCTCCCCCTCTACTCTCTTGTGATGAATTGAGTTTTCCTCTTGAAGTTATCTTATCGGATTGAGTCTTTAAGGATTTGAGAACACTTAATGTATGTCTTGCCGTGTTTATCTATGGTGACAATGGGATATCACGTGATCCACTTGATGTATGTTTTGGTGATCAACTTGCGGGTTCCGCCCATGAACCTATGCATAAGGGTTGGCACACGTTTTCGTCTTGACTTTCCGGTAGAAACTTTCGGGCACTCTTTGAAGTACTTTGTGTTGGTTGGATAGATGAATCTGAGATTGTGTGATGCATATCGTATAATCATGCCCACGGATACTTGAGGTGGCAATGGAGTATCTAGGTGACATTAGGGTTTTGGTTGATTTGTGTCTTAAGGTGTTATTCTAGTATGAACTCTATGATAGATTGAACGGAAAGAATAGCTTCATGTTATTTTACTACGGACTCTTGAATAGATAGAACAGAAAGGATAGCTTTGAGGTGGTTTCGTACCCTACCATAATCTCTTTGTTTATTCTCCGCTATTAGTGGCTTTGGAGTGACTCTTTGTTGCATGTTGAGGGATAGTTATATGATCCAATTATGTTATTATTGTTGAGAGAATTTGCACTAGTGAAAGTATGAACCTTAGGCCTTGTTTCCTACCATTGCAATACCGTTTACGCTCACTTTTATCATTAGTTACCTTGCTGTTTTTATATGTCAGATTACAAAAACCTATATCTACCATCCATATTGCACTTGTATCACCATCTCTTCGCCGAACTAGTGCACCTATACAATTTACCATTGTATTGGGTGTGTTGGGGACTCAAGAGACTCTTTGTTATTTTGTTGTAGGGTTGTTTGAGAGAGACCATCTTCATCCTACGCCTCCCACGGATTGATAAACCTTAGGTCGTCCACTTGAGGGAAATTTGCTACTGTCATACAAACCTCTACACTTGGAGGCCAAACAACGTCTACAAGAACAAGGTTGTGTAGTAGACATCAAGCTCTTTTATGGCACCGTTGCCGGGGAGGTGAGTGCTTGAAGGTATATCTTTAGATCTTGCAATCGAATCTTTTTGTTTCTTGTTTTATCACTAGTTTAGTTTATAAAAGAAAAACTACAAAAAATGGATTTGAGTTTATCTCATACGCTTCATCTTTTTAATATCTTTCGTGAGTATGATGGAAAGGAAAATTGTGCTCAATTGCTAGAAGAAGAATGCATTAAAATGCTTGGTACTAAATATTTGAATGATGAGCATGATTGCAATGTTGTTAGTATGAACTCTTTAAATATCCATAGTACTAATGATGATTGCACTAGTTATGATGAAAATATCTCTTATAAGCATGTCGATTTTTGTGGAGTAGATTGGGTTTGAAAGTACACACCAAATAGGGAAAATAGATATTGGAAGAGGCATAAGTATTTAGAAACTAAAGGGTTGCAAGAAAGGCTTAATGTTAGTGTTGAAAATTTAAGATATCTTTACCGTTGTGAACTTTGCAATGAACGTGGTCATTTAAATCTCCGATGCAAATTGTTTCATGATCGAATCATGTCCAAAAATTGTGATGACTTGATTTCCCTTGCACAACATAATGAACTTAGTTTGATTTTGGGTTATGAAGAATTGAAACGTGCAACTAAGCTTATTCCAAAATTTAATCTTGAGCATTTCCTTGATATTGATTTAGATGAAATTTATATGTATTGTGCGGTGAATTGCATTAAAAATCCTTATATTGCCAATTACATAAAGAAAAGAAAGCAAATAGAAGATGATGCGAATACTAATGAAAGGGAAGAGACTTCTCAATCTCCTCCTATTATTTCTTATGATGAATCAAGTAACGAGGAGGGGCTTTCTATTCAACCAATCTCATCAATAAGGAGCTCAAAGAAGAAGGTTGAACCCACACATAATGTGAAGAAGAACAAGAAAAGAAGGAGCAACAAAGGTAAAAAGGTATCCCTCCCAAATGATGTTGCTCCTACTACTCATTGTGATGATGATTATTGCTATACTATTGGTGCTATCCATACTATTAATGATGAGAGTGATTATGCTTATGATATGAAAAGGCCCAAGCTTGGGGAAGCTATGTTTGATGATAATGACATATTTGAGAATATATTTGCTGAAATTAATGTTTGTCCCAAGCTTGGGGATGCTATGTTTAATGAAAATGATATTTTTAGCATCCCAAGTTTTGATATGCAAAGTTGTTATGATGATAGCATGCCTCTTACCTATGATGATTATACTGATGAAATGGGTTTGGAAGAGTGTCAACTTTAGGAAGTAGTGATCCCACTATTTTGTAGGATGTTGAATCTTATTGTGATGAATATGAAAGTGGATTTGGAAGAGTGTCAACTTTATTTAGTGATGATTCCACTATCTTGGAAGAGGTTTCAATCGATTATGATGAGAACAAAGTTGCTACTTATGATGATTATTGTGATGAAACTTATGCTATAAAAAGTAGTGATGATTATATTTATAAAAGTTGTCATGATTATGATCACCCTTTTTCTGAAATTACTCTTTTAATGTGGAAACAATTTATAGTATTCAAGTCTCTTATGATACTCCCACTATTCCGAATGAGAAGAATTTTGCTTATGTGGAGAGTAGTAAAAATTCTATGCTTGTAGATCATGAAAAGAATGCTTTATGTGCCGGTTATATTGTTGAATTCATTCATGATGCTACTGAAAATTATTATGAGGGAGGAACTTATGCTTGTGGGAATTGCAATAACGTCAAGTTTCCTCTCTATGTGTTGAAAATCTTGAAGCTATGCTTGTTTTGCCTTCCTATGCTAGTTGATTATTGTTCCCATAAGTTGTTTGCTCACAAAATCCCTATGCATAGGAAGTGGGTTAGGCTTAAATGTGCTAGTCATATGCTTCATGATGCTCTCTTTATGTTTTAATTCTTATCTTTTATGTGAGCATCATTGTCATCATCATGCCTAGCTAAAAGGCATTAAAGAAAAGCGCTTGTTGGGAGACAACCCAATATTTATCCTTACTGTTTTTATGTGTCCACATAATTATGCTACTGTATTAATCATGTTTTATAGCTTTTATTTCAATAAAGTACCAAGTAAGACCTTTAGGATAGCTTACGGTGATAGTGGTGTTGATCCCGCTGAAAATCAGAAACTTTTGCACCCAGCAAATTAGTTTTGTTAATTCAAAGAAACGTGCTTCTGATCTGATTCTTTTTGCTCTGGATTGGTACACACATTTCTTAGGACTTCATAATTTGGTACAGAAGTATACGTTTGATATAGATTACTACAGACTGTTCTGTTTTTCACAGATTCTATTTTCTATGTGTTGTTTGCTTATTTTGATGAATCTATGAGTAGTATCGGAGGGTATGAACCATAGATAAGTTGGAGTATAGTAGATATTACACCAATATGAATTTAGAATGAGTTCATTACAGTACCTAAGTGGTGGTTTTATTTTCTTATACTAACGGAGCTTACGAGTTTTCTGTTGAGTTTTGTGTTGTGAAGTTTTCAAGTTTTGGGTAAAGACTCAATGGACTATGGAATAAGGAGTGGAAAGAGCCTAAGCTTGGGGATGCCAAAGGCACCCCAAGGTAATATTCAAGGACAACCAAGAGCCTAAGCTTGGGGATGCCCCGTATGGCACCCCCTCTTTCGTCTTCGTCCATCGGTAACTTTACTTGGAGCTATATTTTTATTCGCCACATGATATGTGTTTTGGTTGGAGCGTCTTGTATGATATTAGTTTTTGCTTTTTAGTTTACCACAATCATCCTTGCTGTACACACCTTTTGGGAAGAAGCCCACTTGATTAGAATTTATTAGAATATGCTATGTGTTTCACTTATATTTTATTGAGCTTGATAGTTTTTGCTCTAGTGCTTCACTTATATCTTTTAGAGCACGGCGGTGGATTAATTTTGTAGAAATTGATAGTCTCTCATGCTTCACTTATATTATTTTGAGAGTCTCTTAGAACAGCATTGTATTTGCTATGGTTATAAAATTGGTCCTAGAATGGTAGGCATCCAAGTTGGGTATAATAAAAACTATCATAGAAAGTGAATTGGATGCTATGATCAATTTGATACTTGATAATTGTTTTGAGATATGGAGGTAGTGATATTAGAGTCATGCTAGTTGGGTGATTATGAATTTAAAGAATACTTGTGTTGAATTTTGTGATTCCTGTAGCATGCACGTATGGTGAACCGCTTTGTGATGAAGTTGGAGCACAATTTTATTTATTGATTGTCTTCCTTATGAGTGGCGGTTGGGGACGAGCGATGGTCTTTTCCTACCAATCTATCCCCCTAGGAGCATGCGCGTAGTACTTTGTTTTTGATGACTTGTAGATTTCTGCAATAAGTATATGAGTTCTTTATGACTAATGTTGAGTCCATGGATTATACGCACTCTCACCTTCCACCATTGCTAGCCTCTCTTGTGCCATGCAACTTTCGCCGGTACCATACACCCACCATATACCTTCCTCAAAACAGCCACCATACCTACCTATTATGGCATTTCCATAGCCATTCTGAGATATATTGCCATGCAACTTTCCACCGTTCCGTTTATATGACACGCATCATCATTGTCATATTGCTCTTTGCATGATCATGTAGTTGACATTGTATTTGTGGCAAGGCCACCTTCATAATTTTCATACATGTCACTCTTGATTCATTGCATATCCCGGTACACCGCCGGAGGCATTCATATAGAGTCATATCTTGTTGAGTTGTAAGTAAATAAAAGTGTGATGATCTTCATTATTAGAGCATTGTCCCAGTGAGGAAAGGATGATGGAGACTATGATTCCCCCACAAGTCAGGATGAGACTTCGGACTTTATAAGAAAAAAAAGAGAAAAAAAGAGAAAGGCCAAAAGAAAAAAAAGGGGGGAAGGCCCAAAAAAAGAGAGAGAAAAAGAAAGAAAGAAAAAAAGAGAAAAAGAGAAAAAATAAAAATGAGAGAAAAAGAGAGAAGGGACAATGCTACTATCCTTTTTACCACACTTGTGCTTCAAAGTAGCACCATGATCTTCATGATAAAGAGTCTCCTATGTTGTCACTTTCATATACTAGTGGGAATTTTTCATTATAGAACTTGGCTTGTATATTCCAATGATGGGCTTCCTTAAAGTGCCCTAGGTCTTCATGAGCAAGCGAGTTGGATGCACACCCACTTAGTTTCTTTTGTTGAGCTTTCATACATTTATAGCTCTAGTGCATCCGTTGCATGGCAATCCCTACTCACTCACATTGATATCTATTAATGGGCATCTCCATAGCTCGTTGATACACCTAGTTGATGTGAGACTATCTTCTCCTTTTTGTCTTCTCCACAACCACCATTCTATCCCACATATAGTGCTATATCCATGGCTCACACTCATGTATTGCGTGAAAGTTGAAAAAGTTTGAGATTACTAAAGTATGAAACAATTGCTTGGCTTGTCATCGGGGTTGTGCATGATTAAATACTTTGTGTGATGAAGATAGAGCAACAGCCAGACTATATGATTTTGTAGGGATAACTTTCTTTAACCATGTTATTTTGAGAAGACATGATTGCTTTGATTAGTATGCTTGAAGTATTACTATTTCTAATGTCAATATGAACTTTTATTTTGAATCATTTGGATCTGAACATTCATGCCACAATAAAGAAAATTACATTGAGAATTATGCTAGGTAGAATTCCACATCAAAAATTCTGTTTTTATCATTTACCTACTCGAGGACGAGCAGGAATTAAGCTTGGGGATGCTTGATACATCTCCAACATATCTATAATTTTTGATTGTTCCATGCTATTATATTACCCGTTTTGGATGTTTATGGGCTTTACTTTACACATTTATATCATTTTTGGGACTAACCTACTAACCGGAGGCCCAGCCCATATTGCTGTTCTTGCCTATTTCAGTGTTTCGAAGAAAAGGAATATCAAACGGAGTCCAAACGGAATGAAACCTTCGGAAAAGTTATTTTTGGAACAGAAGCAATCCCGGGAACTTGGAGTGAAAGCCAGGGAAGCGTCTAGGAAGCCAGGAGATAGGGGTCGCACCCACCCCCCTGGGCGCGCCCTCCACCCTCGTGGGCCCCTCGAGGCTCCCCCGACCGACTTCTTTCGACTATATATTCCCATATACCCTAAAACCATCAAAGACGAAGATAGATCGGGGGTTTCGCCGCCACAAGACTCTGTAACCACCAAAAACCTCTCGGGAGCCCGTTCCGGCACCCTGGCGGAGGGGGGGATCCCTCACCGGTGGCCATCTTCATCATCCCCGCGATCTCCATGATGAGGAGGGAGTAGTTCACCCTCAGGGCTGAGGGTATGTACCAGTAGCTATGTGTTTTGATCTCTCTCTCTTGTGTTCTCTCTATGGCACGATCTTGATGTATTGCGAGCTTTGCTATTATAGTTGGATCTTATGATGTTTCTCCCCCTTTACTCTCTTGTGATGAATTGAGTTTTCCTCTTGAAGTTATCTTATCGGATTGAGTCTTTAAGGATTTGAGAACACTTGATGTACGTCTTGCCGTGTTTATCTATGGTGACAATGGGATATCACGTGATCCACTTGATGTATGTTTTGGTGATCAACTTGCGGGTTCCGCCCATGAACCTATGCATAAGGGTTGGCACACATTTTCGTCTTGACTCTCCGATAGGAACTTTGGGGCACTCTTTGAAGTACTTTGTGTTGGTTGGATAGATGAATCTAAGATTGTGTGATGCATATCGTATAATCATGCCCACAGATACTTGAGGTGACAATGGAGTATCTAGGTGACATTAGGGTGTTGGTTGATTTGTGTCTTAAGGTGTTATTCTAGTATGAACTCTATGATAGATTGAACGGAAAGAATAGCTTCGTGTTATTTTACTATAGACTCTTGAATAGATAGAACAGAAAGGATAGCTTTGAGGTGGTTTCGTACCCTATCATAATCTCTTTGTTTGTTCTCCGCTATTAGTGGCTTTGGAGTGACTCTTTGTTGCATGTTGCGGGATAGTTATATGATCCAATTATGTTATTGTTGAGAGAACTTGCACTAGTGAAAGTATGAACCTTAGGCCTTGTTTCCTACCATTGCAATACCGTTTACGCTCACTTTTATCATTAGTTACCTTGCTGTTTTTATATTTTCAGATTACAAAAACCTATATCTACCATCCATATTGCACTTGTATCACCATCTCTTCACCGAACTAGTGCACCTATACAATTTACCATTGTATTGGGTGTGTTGGGTAGACAAGAGACTCTTTGTTATCTGGTTGCAGGGTTGTTTGATAGAGACCATCTTCTTCCTACGCCTCCCACGGATTGATAAACCTTAGGTCATCCACTTGAGGAAAATTTTCTATTGTCCTACAAACCTCTGCACTTGGAGGCCCAACAACGTCTACAAGAAGAAGGTTGTGTAGTATACATCAGGTATCTTGTTGCCAAAGGGGGAGAAAGTGTATAGATCATAGGCTTCGAGAGAGAGAGAGAGAGTTTTGCTTCTTTTTGGCTCTTTTGCTACTTATTTGCTTGCTTGCTTGGATGATCTTTATGGTTATGTGTGTGAGATACTTGTATGGTCATATGTTTGATCATATCATACTTAATGTTTGTGCTTATATGATGATATTCTCTATCTCTTATGTATGATCATTCACATTTTGCTTGGTGATGAGTGCATATTCCATATTCTATCATTTTGAGCGCTCCACCAAGATGTATGTGACATGGAAGAGTAACCCATGATCCTAATTGATTGTGCATTTGCATTCAAAAGCAAATTTTAAATAATGCACAAATTTAGGTGGAGCTCTTGCTTATCACATACTTCTCAAAGTGACGATGTATTTCATTCTTATTATCATTTGTCGAAGCTTCAAAAAGGGCGAGATTGAAAGTGCAACTAATCCCTGGGTGGTTTTGGTAATTCCTAACAACATATAACTCATTGAACTAATACTCTTTCAAGGCGATCACTTCACAAAGTTCAATGATTGGCATGGCAAAAAGCTCAAGACTCTACACTTTCATTTAAGTGATCCAAGATCACATTGAGTCCATAGGAAAGTCAATACTATTAAAAGGGGATGAGGTGTTGCTTAATGGCTTACTTGCTTAAAATGCTTAGTGGTATGCTCCAAAAACCCTCAACCACTTTCTCATACCCACATATGTCCTAAACCTAAAGTCAAACTCGGCCCCACCAATTTGATCTATCTGCTGCCACCGAGTTCATTTGACATAGCCACTGCCACAAACCCTAATTACTTCGGTCTCACCGATAGGGATCTCGATCTCACCGAGATGGGATTACAAACTCTCTGTTTCCCTTTGTAACGTTTTGGTCTAACCGAAATGAGTGATCGGTCCCACCGAGTTTGCAATGCAAACTCTCAATTTCCTTTTCGTAACGCTTTGGTCTCACCAAAATGAGCGGTCGGTCCCATCGAGTTTGCCTGACCAACTCTCTGTTTGCCTATTACTGAAATTGGTCCCACCGAGTTCATGTGATCGGTCTCACCGACATCAAGTTATGCCCTAACCCTAGCACATCAGTCCCACTGAGTTGATCATGTCGGTCCCACCGAAAAGCCTAACATTCACATTTTGAACCAGATCAGTTCCCTAACCCTAGCACATCGGTCCCACTGAGTTGATCAAGTCGGTCCCACCGAAAAGCCTAACATTCACATTTTGAACCAGATCGGTCTGACCGAGTTTCACTATTCGGTCTCACCGAGTTTGGAAATTTGTGTGTAATGGTTATATTTGGTGTGGAGGCTATTGAGGGAGTCCTGGATTAGGGGGTATCCGGACAGCCGGACTATATACTTTGGTCGGACTGTTGGACCGTGAAGATACAAGATTCAAGACTTTGTCCCGTGTCCGGATGGGACTCTCCTTTGCGTGGAAGACAAGCCTGGCGATCTGGATATTATGTTTCCTTCTTTGTAACCGACTCCATGTCAACCCTAGCCCTCTTCGGTGCCTATATAAACCGGAGAGTTTAGTCCTTAGAGGGACGATCATAATCATAATCATCATAGGCTAGCTTCTAGGGTTTAGCCTCTACGATCTCGTGGTAGATCAACTCTTGTAATACCCATATCATCAATATCAATCAAGCAGGAAGTAGGGTTTTACCTCCATCGAGAGGGCCCGAACCTGGGTAAAACATCGCGTCCCTTGCCTCCTGTTACCATCAGCCTTAGACGCATAGATCGGGACCCCCTACCCGAGATCCACCGGTTTTGACACTGACATTGGTGCTTTCATTGAGAGTTCCTCTGCGTCGTCACTGCAAGGCTTGATGGCTCCTTCAATCGTCAACAACAACACGGTCCAGGGCGAGACTTTTCTCCCCGAACAGATTTTCGTGTTCAGCGGCTTTGCACTGCGGGCCAATTCGCTTGGCCATCTGGAGCAGATCGATAACTATGCCCCTGGCCACCAGATCAGGTCCGGAGACCTGAACTACGCGGACGATATCCGTGGAGACTCGATCTTCAATGGGTTCGGTCCTGTGCCAGGAGCGCCGGACAGTCACGATGAGCACGGCTTAGACATGTTGTCGGACAATGCTCGGGATATCGCCCCTGGAGGAGCCCCGGACCAAAATCCGGAGCAGATTGCGTCGCCCGAGGACGGGTGGATGGACCCCGCCCCGGAGGCCACACACTCACCGGCTGTAGAGCCGAACACAGGCTTCACCCCCAAGGAGGCTTGTGACACCAGACCCCCGGACTCATATCCGGTCGTAGGTTCTAGTCCGCGCGCCTCAAAGCCCGCCGAATCTGGTTGGGCTCCGGTAATGGAGTTCACCACTGCGGATATCTTCCAGCACTCGCCCTTTGGCGACATGCTGAACTCTTTAAAGTCTCTCTCTCTCTTTGTCAAGACACTCTTGGTCGAACTATGCCCGGCTCAAGGGGGAAGAAGGTGACGAAGAAATCCGTTGCCCACCCACCACCCACTTCATAGCCACTGTCGACGATGTATCAGACATGCTCGACTTCGACTCTGATGATACAAACAGTATGGATGTCGGCGCAGGAGACGATTCAGAACCAACGGGGCGCTGGACTGCCACCTCGTCATATGACATTTACATGGTGGATACGCCTAAAGAAGACGACGGCGACAAACCGGAGGATAAAACCCCTAGACAAAAGCCAAAACGACGGCGCAGATGCCGCTCCAAGTCCAGCAACAGTAAAAATAGCGATTACAGCGCTAGAAAGATCGACACCCCAGTCAACTCCGAAGGCAACAACGACCATATGGACCCAGCAATGGAGCAGGATGAGCCAGGTCACGCCGAACACAGCTCGGAGCAGACGCCCGATCACAATGATCCGAAGGGACGAATCCATCAAACCGCCCTGGGACAAGAACACAGTTCGGATGACGATGCATTCGTCATCCCGGAAACACGCTTGGAACGAGATAACCTCCACAGAAGGCTTATGGCCACTGCGAGAAGTCTAAAGAAGCAGAAGCAAAGGCTTAAGGCCGCACAGGAAACGCTCAAACGCAGATGGAATAAAGCGCTAGACACTTAAGAAAAGTACGGCGATGATCGCCACACAAAGAGCTATCCAGAACGCAAGCTGCAACCAGAATTCGATGATGAGGCGGTTCTGCCAAAGAACAACATGGCCAGGAGGCCGGACAAACCACTTCGTAACCGCAATAGAGCAGCTACCGACGCCGCACACGATTTATGCGAGCTCCTGGATAAAAAATCCGGCGCGGCTAGGTCCATCTATGGATCTAAAGGACATACCCCGGCGCAGGACTATGGTCACCAAAACGATCATACCGATCGGATACCAGTTCGGAATCAGCACCGGACACAATAATAGCCAACGGCATGCCACAACACGTCCAGATACAGAGGGGCTGCTCACCCCCTGTGCTTCACCGAAGAGGTGCTGGACCATGAATTTCCACAGGGTTTTAAAACTGTGAGCATAGAGGCATACGACAGAACGACAGACCGAGGGGTCTGGATCAAGGATTTTATCCTGATTATCCACATGGCTCGTGGGGACGACCTCCACGCCATAAAATACCTTCCCCTCAAGTTGAAGGGACCAGCTCGACACTGGTTGAAAAGCCTCCCCGAAAATTCAATTGGAAGTTGGGAGGAACTCGAGGATGCTTTCAGGGCCAATTTTCAAGGGACCTATGTCCGGCCTCCGGATGCGGACGATTTAAGTCACATAATTCAACAGCCCGGGGAGTCCGCCCGCAAGCTTTGGAACAGATTCCTCACTAAGAAGAATCAAATTATTGATTGTCCGGATGCCGAAGCCTTAGCGGCCTTCAAACACAGCATCCGGGACTAGTGGCTCCCAGACACCTCGGCCAAGAAAAGCCGAGGACAATGGCAGCCTTAACAAGCCTTATGACCCGCTTTTGCGCAAGTGAAGATAGCTGGTTGGCCCGTAAAGGCACCAGCGACCCAAGTACATCCGAAATTAGGGATGGCAGCGGGAAGCCACGGCGCAATAAAAACAAACGTCAAAACAAGGAAGAGAGTCCGGACAACACAACGGTCAATGTCGGATTCAGGGGCTCTCGACCCGATCAACAAAAGAAGCCATTTAAAGGCAGCAAAGAGGGACCGTCCGGCCTGAACAAAGTCCTGGACAGACTGTGCCAAATTATGGCACCCCCGACAAACCTGCGAACCACACTCACAGAGAATGCTGGGTCTTCAAGCAGGCCGGCAAATTAAATGCCGAACACAAGGGAAGGGAAACACCAAGTGAAGACGAGGATGAGCCTCGCTAGCCGAACACTGGGGGACAGAAAAAATTCCCACCAGAGGTAAAAACAGTAAACATGATCCACGTGACTCACACATCCACGAGAGGGCATGAATACGTGCTCAGAGACGCATACGCTATAGAGCCCGTCGTACCCAAACTTAACCACTGGTCGGCTTGTCCGATCACCTTCGGTCACACGGACTGCCCGACTAGTATTCGGCACGGAGGATCAGATGCCTTGGTGCTCGACCCAATAATCGACGGACACCATCTTACTCACGTCCTCATGGACGGCGGCAATAGTCTTAATCTAATATACCAGGACACTGTCCGCAGGATGGGGATAGACCCATCCAGAATCAGCCAAACTAACACCACCTTTGAAGGGGTGATACCAGGCGTTGAAGCCTACGGCAGGGGCTCCACCATACTGGAGGTAACATTCGGTTCCCCCGGCAACTCCAGAAGCGAAGAACTACTCTTCACCATCGCCCCCCTTCAAAGCGGCTATCACGCATTGCTTGGGAGAACGGCATTCGCCCCCTTCAACGCAGTACCGCATTACGCCTACTTTACACTCAAGATGCCCGGTCCATGTGGTGTCATCACCATTAACGAAAACACAAAGCGCTCCTCACGCACGAAGGAATACGCGACAGCTCCAGCGGCCAGGCTCTAAGCGGCCTCAAATACCAGAAAGCATGACTGGTCGTTAAGACCACGGACACGGTTAGACTAGTCCGGCAGCCCCGGATAAACCTGAGCTAGGGCACCATGTATGTAATCCCATAGAGGACACCAGGGGCTATGGATATTTAATAAAGCCCCACTGTTGGCTTGACCTTATTGACAGGCCAATGTCTTACACTTTTACTATCCATCGCACGCTTACGAGTTTTTATTTTTTACAGACACAATTCGTGTGATACCCTTCCAGGACACGGCACAACGGAGACAAAGGCGCAGACGTGCAGCAGGGCCCCGCTCAAAGGTTTCTCTTTAGATTAAGCCCCTGCGTAAACCTTTTTTATTGTCTCTTCTTGTTTACACATCCCATGGGTACTATACCCACAGAGGGTACTGCCGTTATTGGCATTTCGCCACGACAGACTAATACACGTACCTGGAAATACAGGGTTCATAATGAAAGGGCATTCTTCAGCCCATTTTATGTTGCAAAGTCCGAATACCTTCGGGAGTGTTCGGCGTCACGAGTTTGGCCTTATATGCATCAGCTCCGAATCATGTCTTTAGTCAAATGTTGGGTTTGACCGGCTCCTGGGTTTCCCGCCTTACGTTCCGTTCTTATCGGCTAAGGCGGCCAAATGAGAACTACTGCGATTGTGCCCTGGTTATTCTGGATGAGCACCTCAGTAGAGAAAGCCGAAAACTGACTATCATGATACAGCGAGAGACTGTTCAACCACTCGAAGACTTATCGGAATCTTTAGGATTCCTCCGCATTAATGAAGGACCGTTTCCCGGTCATGTACAAACGCGCCCGTATTCGGATGCACGTGAAGGTACCAGGGGCTACATAGTAGCCCCACCGTCAAACTCCTATGGCTAAGTGAAAGTGTTAAGCTATATAGTCCGGTTGCCTAGTTCGACGTGCGATCACCTCCTTAATGGACCAAGACGTTGGATCAAGTGTGATTATGCATATTCTCGCGAACACCCCCGCATTGTATGCGTGGGGGCTGAAGCCAACGACTGCTAACTTTCAGATTAAATTTATACATAAAACGGCCGCACAGGAGGCACCATAATACTTTCGGGCAAAAAATATAAAAATATCCTTCATAATTAAATATAGCATTGTTTTTACAATGAAATGATTTGTCACTCGAACATGACATTCTTCGAGCACTGAGCCTCTATTAAGCGAGCATCTTCTGTTACCTGCTCCAAGTAGTTCTCGGTCGGATCCTGGCCTCCCGCCGGATTCTTGGTCGCAATGATGGTGGCCTCCATATCTGTCCAATATACTTTAACGCGGGCAAGCGCCATCCGTGCACCCTCTATACACGCCGACCTCCTCATGGCATCGATCTGTGATATGGCACCAAGGAATTATTGCACTAAACCAAAATAACTCTCTGGCTTAGGCTCCTTCGGCCAAAGATGATCTATTATAGACCGCATTGCGAGACCGGACAGCCTATGAAGCTCAGCCACAGCAGCCATCTTCTCACTCATAGGCAATGGGCACGCGGGAGCATTGAATTGCGACCAGAACAGCTTCTCCACTTCTTTATCATCTTGATCCTCGAAAAACTTGGCTGCATCAGTCGTACTCTTCGCCAAGTCCGCGTACGCGTCTGCAGGGCTCCAGCGCCGATCCAGGGGAGCATACTTTGGATCTAAAAACTTCATCCACAATAAGTAGGGGTTTCCAGCCGCGATTTCTCTGGCCTGGCGAAGCTCCTCCCGTGCATCCCTGCTTTTAGACCGCATCTCCTTGGCCGTATCAAGTGCCTTCTTCAGGTCAGCCAAATTCACCTGATTCTCCTTATCAAGGAGATCATACCGGTTGGTGGCATTTTTCAGCTCCACAGCCATCTCGGCTATTTTGTCTTCGCTTCGGCGATGAGCAGCCTGTTCGGCTCTCAACTCTTCGGCCGCCTTTAGGGCAGCCGCATTACTAGCCCGAGCTTGTTCCTTGGCGAGGGCAAGTTCCGCCCTCAGGGCTTCCACGGCAGCAGCACCATCTGCAGTCCAAGCATATCACATCAATATTATACTCCTTTCAATTTTTCATATAAATAATAAGGAAAGCAAAGCACATACCTTGTGACTCGTTAAGCCGTTCATTCACAAGCGTGATGTCGGCATCGATAACTCCAATCTGCCTCCTCAGTTCGGAAACTTCAATGGACTGGTCAGCTGCCGGATCCTTCGACACCTGCGCATAAGTACAGCACAATCATTACTTAAAAATGTGATCCTCTGTTTGCCGCCTAGGGCTGGCAACCAGAGTTCTAGGGGCTATTATCCATATGGAGCACACCTAGCGCGCGTGCGTCACAGTCAAAAATTATGCATTACATTACTCAAGCCTCTGAGCAGGCTCGTAAAGGCTTCATTCAACCCGCTTGTGGCGGAGGAAATCTTCTCGAGCACCATGCTCATTAATGAACGGTGCTCCTCCGAGAGAGCAGCTCGCTCCAGAAAACCCGTCAGCGTGTCCGGCTGGACACCGAACTGTGCCGGACCCTTCTCATCGCCCCCCATGGGAGTCGAACGCTCCGGGCTTAGGGCGGCCGAAGGATTAGCCTTTAGCTTCGAAAGATCCGGATTCCCCCGTGACGACAACTCGGGGTCGCCCGCCTCATGAGGCAGAGAGGTTGGTGGGGTCTCACTCTCCATCATCTCCGGAAGGAGATCCCCCGAAGACGAACTCTGTCGGGAAGAGCTACTAGCCGGACTGCAAAAAATGGATCCTGGTTATTGTTCTCGGAGAAAAGCAGTACCTTCGTATTTACGATTAACTTACAGCTCGGTTGAGGGCTGGCCCGTTGGTGGGCATGACGCGGTGAGAACGCCCTTCGGGGCAGGGCCCCCTGGTGAAGCTTTCTTCCCCTGTTTGGGCACCTCCGTCTCCAAGTCTTCGGAGGCGGCCCTCTTCTTCCCGCAGGGGAGGAGGCCTTAGATTCCCCTTCTCGGCTATCCTTCTTTGGGGAGGTAGCAATTCCCCCGATTTGGATGCGCAACGTGTGAATTTCTGCTTCCCTGTTCTTCCCTTTGTCTTTCCCTAAGGGCATTTTGCTTAGCACACGACCAAGAATCTTGTCTATGGTGGGACTTGGTGAGCCTTCGGGAAGTGGCGCCGGACACCTGATTCTCTCCGCCTTGCTGAGCCATTCCTGGCCACGGAGGATTTTCAGAATAATGACTATGACAAAATAGACGAAGTGTTTGGTTTGTGGGTTACTTACCGGGGTATCTGGGCGATTGCAGCTTAGGCCCGCATCTTCGATGGTATCCGGACACTTTATTTGTGGTCCGAAGAATAATATACACATCCCTTCGAGCATCAGGTCGAAGAAGTGCAGAATAGTCCGTGGACCTTCCGGATTGAACTCCCACATCCGGAGAGGCCGGCGTTTGCACGGCAACATCCGTCGCATTAGCATTACCTGAATTATGCTGACAAGGCTAATGTCCCTCTCAAGAAGCTCCCGAATACGGCTCTGTAGTATTGGTACATCACTAGCAGATCCCCAATCCCGTCCTACATTGGTCCATGACGCCAGTTGAGAAGGAGGGCCCGGATGGAAGTCGGGGGCAGCCACCCACTTTGTGCCCCTGGGAGTCGTGACGTAAAACCACCTCCGCTGCCATAGATCGGACACCTCTGGGAAGGAGCCCTCTGGCCATGGGGCGTCGGCATTCCTGCTTATTACAGCACCTCTGCGCTCCTCCTGTCGCCCCTCAATCATCTTCGGCTTCACATTGAACGTCTTGAGCCATAAGCCGAAGTGTGGAGTGACGTGGAGAAAAGCTTCGCACACAACGATGAACGACAAAATATGGAGGATAGCGTCCGGGGCTAGACCATGAAAATCTAACCCGTAATAGAACATGAGCCCTCTCACAAAAGGATCAAGGGTGAAGCCCAAGCCACGGAGGAAGTGGGAAACAAATACGACGTTCTCGTTGGGCTCGGGAGTAGGGATAACCTGCCCTGGAGCAGGAAGCCTGTGCTTGATGTTGGCGGTCAGATATCCGACCTCCCTAAGCTTCGTAATGTCCTCCTCTGTGATCGAGGAGGCCACCCACCAGCCTTGAGGGTTGGATCCGAACATGATTGAGGATCCGAGGTGCTTGGACTTGGGTTTCGGGTGTTGGAACTCGAGGTGCGAAAAGGCATAAGGGTGGTGGAAAAGAGGGATAGGCCTCGGCCCTTTATAAAGGGGGTGAATATCAAGCGTCCTCAGCGTAACCGCTCGGGACTTACATAAAAACACAGAGTCATACCAACAGACGTCGTGGGGACGTGTGCACCTATATTAATGGAAGATCCCGCGCTAAGGGGAGCATGATCTCTGCTCTGGCATGGCATGCCAGTAAAACCGCCTCGCAACGCGTATCAGGGGAGGCCAAGTAAAACCGGTTCATGTTGGGCCGGGCCACGGGGTAGGAGTGCGCCGTGCAAAAATTGCCAGCAGATCAGATTTATGAAGTGCTATGCTGTGAAGATCATCTTGCAGATCCGGACACGGTTTAAGTGTTCGATAATTACTTCGGAGTATTCGGAGATGGAACCCGCCTTGCAATGCCGAAGATGAACTGCGCGCCGGACTCATCGTCATTGAAGCCTCGTTCAGGGGCTACTGGGAGTCCTGGATTAGAGGGTATCCAGACAGCCGGACTATATACCTTGGCCAGACTGTTGGACCGTGAAGATACAAGATTCAAGACTTTGTCCCGTGTCCGGATGGGACTCTCCTTTGCGTGGAAGACAATCTTGGCGATCCGGATATTATGTTTCCTTCTTTGTAACCGACTCCATGTAAACCCTAGCCCTCTCCGGTGCCTATATAAACCGGAGAGTTTAGTCCTTAGAGGGACGATCACAATCATAATCATCATAGGCTAGCTTATAGGGTTTAGCCTCTACGATCTTGTGGTAGATCAACTCTTGTAATACCCATATCATCAATATCAATCAAGCAGGAAGTAGGGTTTTACCTCCATCGAGACGGCCCGAACCTGGGTAAAACATCGTGTCCCTTGCCTCCTGTTACCATCAGCCTTAGACGCACAAATCGGGACCCCCTACCCGAGATCCGCCGGTTTTGACACCGACAGCTATATATACCCCTCCACACATTCTCCATTCATGGAGAGAGCCATCAGAACATGCCTACACTTCCAGCATTCATTTTCTGAAAGATAACCACCTACTCATGTGTTGAGACCAAGACATTCCATTCCAACCACAAGAACCTTGACCTGTAGCCTTCCCCAAGTTGCTATCCACTCAAATCATCTTTCCACCATAGCCAAATCTATGAGAGGGAGTTGAGTGTTGGGGAGACTATCATTTGAAGCACAAGAGCAAGGAGTTCATCATCAACACACCATCTTTACCTTTTCGAGAGTGGTGTCTCCTAGATTGGTTAGGTGTCACTTGGGAGCCTCCATCAACATTGTGGAGTTGAACCAAGGAGTTTGTAAGGGAAAGGAGATCGCCTACTTCATGACAATCTACCCAAGTGAGGCAAGTCCTTTGTGGGCGATGGCCATGGTGGGATAGACAAGGTTGCTTCTTTGTGGACCCTTCATGGGTGGAGCCCTCGGTGGACTCGTGTAGTCGTTACCCTTCGTGGGTTGAAGTCTCCATCAATGTGGATGTACGATAGCACCACCTATCGGAACCACGCCAAAAATCTCCGTGTCTACATTGCGTTTGCTCCCTCCAAACTCCTCCCCTTTACCTTCATATGCAATGATTTACATTCCGCCGCTATACTCTTAGATTTGCATGTGTAGGTTGATTGCTTGACTAGTTCTAAGTTGCTAAAATCTGCCAAGACTTAAAATTGGGAAAAGGCTAGATTTTTATTTGGTCAAGTAGTCTAATCACCCCCCTGTAGACATACTTTCGATCCTACACATGCCTTCCTATTTTTATACATACTACATATGTCTATTAACCATGTTCGTACATCAAACTAATACTCTTTTGTATCCCTCATCAATCACTTATGATGAGACAGTCACCCCAGTGGATTACTGTGAGATGCACTACTCATTTAAAGAGTGCAGGATCATCCTCCCCACATGATTCTCAAGAAACAGCAAGGCTAAATGAAAATAGTTAGCGTAGCTCTCAAGTTGATGACCGCAGTTCCCCTACACCACCATCGGAGGGGCTTGCTCTTACTTGCCAATGTGATATGTGGTTGCATGTAGCATATGGTGTCTACCTTGTAATGCTTCTAATTAGGGTAAATTGCATTAGCTTAGTTAACACATTATACCCGTGAATATGACATGCCTTCCTGTTTTTGGTACATACTACATCTTTCTATTAACCATGTTCTTACATCATACTACTTTTCTTGTGTATCCCTCATCAATCACTTCTGACGAGACACCTTCAAGCTAACAGTGTAATATTGTTTGCATCTTGCATATCATTTCAAATAGGTATTGCCTCTAATTTGTTGAAGTGCCACTTATAATGAGACACATCTAACTTGGTAGAGTTATTTCGGTTGGATCTTTCATATGGTGTCTAGATTGCATTGCTTCCAATTTGTTGAAATGCCTTCTGCTTAGTGTTTTTCGTACATATTCCATCCTCCTACAATGTGGTTTCCTTACATAAAAGTTGTGTTCGTTAATATCATGCATCAACGAATTTGGAAGTGTGAATTTCATTCCTTTTTCTTGTGTGTTTACTTGACAAGGCAAAAGCTAAAAGAACGAAGGCACGGAATGATGGTGGTCCTCTGGAGCAACCGAAACAGGTGATCTCTGCAGATTCTCCTGCTACTCCTACTGCAGTGCAAGTTCCAAATCTCATCTCCCCTACTCCACAGCCCCAGGTGCTTGCTCTAACATGGCAGTGTGATATCTGGTTGCATGTTGCATATGGTGTCTAGCTTGTATTGCTCCTAATTTGTTAAATTGCATCTCCTTAGCTTACACATTATACATGTGAATATGACACGCCTTCTTGTTTTTGGTACATACTACATCTACCTATTACACCATGTTCTTACATCAAACTACTGTTCTTGTGTATCCTACATCTATCACTTATGATGAGACAGTCACGCCCGTGGGTTAGTATGAGACGCGCTACTCTTATAAAGAGTGCAGTTTCATCCTCCCCACATGATTCTCAAGAAATAGCAAGCCAAAATGAAGATATTAAACGTAGCTCTGTACTTGAAGACCACATTTCCCCTACACCACCATCGCAGGTGCTTGCTCTAACTTCGCAGTGTGATATGTGGGTGCATGTTGCATATGGTGTCTAGCTTGTAATGCTTCTAATTAGGGTAAATTGCATCTGCTAAGTTTACACATTATACTTGTGAATATGACATGCCTTCCTATTTTTGGTACATACTACATCTATCTGTTAACCATGTTCTTACATGAAACTACCTCTCTTCTGTATCCTGCATCAATCACTTACGATGAGACACCTTCATTCCTTGCATATTGCATATTAGTTCTAGCCTGTTGCCATGTATTGCTTCTAATTTGGTCAAATACATTTATGAGGCCACCCTTTTAATTTGGTAGAGTGATATGGTTTCATCTTTCATATGGTTTCTAGCTTGCATTGCTACTAACTAGTT
Source organism: Triticum dicoccoides (assembly GCF_002162155.2). NCBI lineage: Eukaryota > Viridiplantae > Streptophyta > Magnoliopsida > Poales > Poaceae > Triticum > Triticum dicoccoides. Next base: position 138,826,457 of record NC_041389.1, read on the forward strand.
CAAACACCTTGTGCTTAGTTTACACTTTATACATCATACATGTCAATATGTCATGACATCCTGTTTTTCATACATATTCCATCCTCCTATCATGCGGCTACCTTACATGAAAGTAGTGTTCATCAGTATCATGCATCAATGAGTTCTAAAGAGCAAATTTTATTCCTTTTTCTTAAGGGTTTGACTTGACAGGGAAAAATCAAAAAAGAGGAAGGAAAATAGTAAGGAATGTGATGATGGTGGTCCTCTGCAGCAAGGTAAACGGAGCATCTGTATGGATTCTCCTCATACTGCTAGTGCATTGCAAGTTCCAAGTCACCGCTCCCCTACTCCACCATCCAAGGTGCTTGCTCTAACTTGCCAGTGTGATATCTGGTTGCATGTTGCATATGGTGTCTAGCTTGTATTGCTTCTAATTAGTGTAAACGGCATCTGCTTAGCTTACACATGGTACGTGTGAATATGACACGCCTTCCTATTTTTGGTACATACTATATCTGTTTATCACACCATGTTCTTACATGAAACTACTCTTCTTGTGTATCCTGCATTAGTCACTTATGATGGGACACCTTTAAGTTGGTAGTGTGATATTGGTTTGTGTCTTGAATATGATTTCTATCATGTTGTGCTTCTAGTTTGATGAACGCCACCTATAACAAGACAATTTTAACTTGGCCGAGTGATATTGATTGCACCTTCCATATGGTGTCTAGCTTGCAGTGCTTCTAATTTGTTGAAGTGCCTTCTGCTTAGTTTCCACATCATAGGTGTGAATATGTCAAGCCGTCCACTTTTTTGTACATATTCCATCCTCGTATCATGACTTTGCCTTTCATTAGAGTAGTGTTCGTCAGTATCATGCATGAATGAGTTCTAAAGAGCAAATTTTATTCCTTTTTCTTGTCGGTTTGACCTCACAATGCAAAATCAATAAAGCAGAAGGAAATTGGTAAGGCATTGGATGATGGTGGTCCTTCCGAGAAACTGAAATGAAGGGTCTCTACAGATTCTACTCCGCCATCCTCCCAACAAGATTCGCAAGACAACACAAGGCTAGACAGTCAACGTAGTTGTGTAGATGATGAGCACATCTCCCCTACTCCACCATCACAGGTGTTTGCTCTAACTTGGCACTATTATATGTGGTTGCATGTTGCGAATGATGTCTAGCTTGTATTGCTTCTAACTTTGTTGAATTGCATCTGCTTACTTTACACATAATGCATGTGAATATGACACGTGTTCCTGTTTCTAGAACATACTATATCTAATCACGCCATGTTCTTACATCAGACTACTGTTCTAGCATATCCCGCATCAGTCACTTATGATAAGGCACCTTTAAGTCGCCAATGTGATATTGGTTGCGTCTTGCATATGATTTCAAGCATATACTTCTTCTAATTTGTTGAAACGTCAGACAGTTTCAACTTGGTAGAGTGATATTGGTTGCATCTTTCATATGGTGTCTAGCTTGCAGTGCTTCTGATTTGTTGAAATGCCTTCTGCTTAGTTACCACATCATAGGTGTGAATATGTCACGTTGTACTGTTTTTCATACATATTCCATCCTTGTATCATGTGTTTGCCTTTCATCCGAGTAGTGTTTGTTAGTATCATGCATGAATGACTTCTGAAGAACAAATTTTATTCTTTTTTCTTATCGGTTTGACTTCACAATGCAAAATCAATACAACTAAAGAAAATTAGTATGGCAGTGGATGATGGTGGTCCTTCGGAGCAACTCAAACAAAGGGTCTCTACAGATTCTACTCTGCCATCCTCCCAACAAGATTCGCAAGACAACACAAGGCTGGACAGTCAAGGTAGCTGTGTAGATGATGAGCACATCTCCCGTACTCCACCATCACAGGTGCTTGCTATAACTTGGAATTGTTATATGTGGTTGCGTGTTTCGTATGATGTCTAGTTTGTATTGCTTATGATTTTGTTGAATTGCATCTGCGTAGTTTACAACTTATACCTGCAACAATCACTTACCCATAACACACATTTAACTTGGGAGTGTGATGTAGGTTGCATCTTGCATTGTCTTCTAGCTTGTACTGCTTCTAATTTCTTGAAATGGCACTTACGACGAGACACTTTTTACCTGATAGAGTGATACTGTTGCATGTTCATATGGTCCCTAGCTTCCATTTCTTCTAATTTTGTTGAAACGCCTTCTGCTTACTATTTTTCATACATATTCCGTCCTACTATCGTACCTGTGAATATACAATGCTGTCTTTTTTGTATATGTTCAATCCTCCTATCCTGCGATTTCCTTACATCAAAGTAGTGTTCGTCTGTATCATGCATCAACTAGTTATGCAGAGCTAATTTTATTAATCTTCTTATGGTTTTGACTTCATAAGGCAATATCAGAAAAGAGGAAGGAAAATAGTAAGTTAGGGGATGTAGGTAGTCCTCCGGACCGACGCAAACAGAAACTCTCTAGATTTGCCACTGCTACTGCTAATGCAGTTGAAGTCCCAAGTCTACATGAGTTCATGTCTCGTACTCTACCATCGCAGGTGCTTGCTCTAAGTTGACAGTGATAATTGGTTTCATGTTGCATATGTTGTCTAGCCTGTATTTCTTCTATTTTGATTAAATTGCACTTGTTGAGTATATACGTTATACATGTGCATATGACATGCCTTTCTGTGTCAAGAATACACTGCATCTATCTATCATACCATGTTCTTACATCAAAATACTGATGTTGTGTATCCCGCATCAGTCACTCGTGATTGGACACTTTTAACATGGCAGTTTGATAGTGGTTGCATCTTGCATTGATTTCTAGGTTGTACTGCTTCTAATTTTTTGAAATGCCACTTATGACAAGACACTTTTAACTTGGCAGAGTGATATTGGTTGCATCTTTCATATGGTGTCTAGCTTGCATTACTTCTATTTTCTTGAAAATCCTTCTGCTTAGTTTACACATCGTAGCTGTGAATATGTCACACCGTCCTGTTTTTCTTACATATTCCATCCTCATGCGTGAAAGGACCACGATGTCGCCTAGAGGGGGTTGAATAGGCATTTTAAAATCTTTTATGGATTTGGATATATCCTAATGCGGAAATAAACTAAGCGGATACTTTTCAAGCACAAATCCTAAATATACTAGGCTCAGTAAGTGCACCAACAACTTAGCATAAACAAGATGAGAACAACGAGGATATGAGTAAGCACAAGCAAGTCACACAAACTTACTCAATGTATATCACGAGATAAGGAAATGAATAATACATACAACGACAAGTAAGCAACACAAGCTTACACAAACTGTATCACAATATATGGAATTGAATGATACAAGTAAACTCAAGTAAGTTACACAAACTTACTTGAGCAATATCACAATATATGGAAGTGTATGACACAAGTTAGCAATTCACACTAATCGCAAAGTATATCAATAGTAGCAAGTATGAATTGCGGAATATGAAGTGTAGGCCTAAATAATCTCTACAAGGAAATGGTCAACACAATATAATGAACCGCCACAATATAATGAGGACCACAAGATATAGTGAATGCGCGGTCAAATGACCAAAGTGAACCACAAGTAAGGAGTTAGGGTTAGGGATAACCAAAGTCACGGAGACGAGGATGTATCCCGGTGTTCACTTCCTTGGAGGGAAGCTGGTCACTGTTAGAGAGGTGGATGTTACCACGAAGGCACACCAACGCCACGAAGGCTCACCCTATTCTACTTGAGATATCACCACGAAGGTGATTCCCAACCACTAGTGGTAGACCTTGAGGCGACCTCTAAACCTTCACAAACTTTCCGGGGGACAAATCACAAGTTGATTCCTCACCGGAGGACTCCTACCGCCTAGGAGTCTCCAACCTCCAAGAGTAACAAGACCAAGGGGGAAATTCTCAAGACTTTCTCAAATCACAAATTGCTTTGGTCAAAATAGAGAGGAGGAGTGGATGTATGCTTGGATGGAATCTCTCTCAAGAACTCTGACAAATCTCTCCGGGATTTTACATAAGAATGCTCAAATCCCTCTCTCTCAAATCCCAACAAAAGCAACTAATGCTATGGAGGGATGGGAGAGGAGAGGAACAATGGAGGAGGTCAACAAATGAACCCTAGATCCATGGGTTAGCTTTCCCCCAAATGGATTGGAGTTTTGAGGCTTGGGGGAGGAGGATAGAGCTCAAAAGAATGGGGAAATTTTAGATCCAAAAGCTCTTCCTCGTTGGGGAAGAAGGGTACCTTATATAGTGCCCCACCAAATCTGCCCGTTATTCTTAGAAAAACGCAGCCCGGAACTTCTGGGATCGCCCGGAACTTCTGGCCCCCGGAACCTCCGGAAGGCCCGAAACTGCCGGCTCCCTTCGGCCAGATGTACGGAAACTTTTGGTTTAGCCCGAAACTCTTCCCGGAACCTGCCCGGAACTTCCGGACCCCAGAACTTCTGGGCTGCCTGGAACATCCGTCCTCACAGAAAACAGCCAACATACCAAAAGTAAAACATGCATAACTTTTTCATACGGACTCCAATTTTGATGATCTTGGGTTTGTTTTGTAGCTATTGAAAAGCTCCAGGTCCTAACATAGAGAACTAACCGATATCAAACAAAATGGATGATGGAGTCAATGCAAAGGTTTGAGCATACAATTTGTGGAACCCTTTTTGGCTTGGGATTTTACTTTGGAATGTATGGTAGGAGTGGAATTGTGTATAGAAGATGTTGACTTGAGCAAATCCATCACGAACCCCTTTGATCCCCTCTTAATAGTGAAGGATCCCTATAACTCAAGAATCATAAAAGAGCTATACTACATAGCTATCGAGAATCCATTCTTGAGTGTATGTGTTTCTTTGGTGGTGATCATTCCACAACACTAACGTCAAAGGAACTAATACCTTTGACTCGAGCCTTCCACTTGAGCTTGATGTTGATGTTTCTTTTTGGCTCAAGTTGAAGGCAAGACAAGTCTTCAAGTAGCTCCCCCATACACAATGTGGGAAGCTTTTCTTTGTATTCATCTTCACGTGTCCATCACATGATCATCTGCATGCTTCAAGCATGTAATTCTCCAGACTGCCTATCTTGAACTTGCCCTTGTAAACCATGATCATCATCACTTGATGTCATCCTCTCATGGGCACTTGAAATCTTTGTCTTGATGTAAGTCCATGAGAATCACCACAAGATCTCATGTGGCACATGATTTGCGCTTGTGTGTTGACCATCTTTGAATTCAATCTTTGATCTTCATCTTGGTCAACATTTATCTTTGCTCCATGATTAATCTTGATGCACAACTATATGTATATGGCATTCATTCTGAATCCATTCAATCTCCTTCTTGCATCACCCATGGAACAAACCTTCCTATATAACTTGATGTCATTGTTTCTTCATAGGAATTGTCATTCATTATCAAGTCTCAATGCATATATTTATGTTGATGGATTTCATCCATCAATTCATCCAATATTCTTCATGCATTGCAAATGGAACATTCCTTCAAATGTATATAGCGATGCAAACATTAGTCCATTAGGATTGTCACTTAATTACCAAAGTCACACATGGGGACTATATGTACTTACAATATGGTTGTCTTACATCGAAGTATTGCTTATCTGTGTCATGCACCAATGGGTTCTGAAGAGCGATTTTATTCTTTCGTGTTGTGGGTACGGCTTGACATGGCAAAGTCAAAAAAGACCAAAGAAAAGAATATAGTAGGGAATGGTGTTACTCATCGGGCGCAACAAAAAAGGATCTGCCCTCGAGATTCTGCTAGTACTTATAGTGCAGTAGAAGGTCCAAGTCCACCGGCTAAATCTACAAACACAGTATCACCTGCTCCACCAGCTATAGCATCCGCTTCAACTGTACCGGCATCTCAACGAGTTACTCGTTCGTTTGCTCCACAACTGGCCAGTTCCCAAGTTGCCTTCACACCTAACACTACTTTCGAAGCACTACTAACACAATAGGACTTGGCAAGATCAGATGAACCTCATGAGCATCACCACCAAGATGGTACCTGACTGAGTCAAGTTGAAGTTGCAGGCTCCTTTATATGTACTCTCACAGTTTGATGTGCACTAACAATTTCCAAGTTCGTTGTTGAACTAGCACCACGGCGCAAGCGGAAACAGACATCAGGGATAATGCTCGACAGATTAACAAAATCTAAAGGAGAAAGAATGGAGATCTATTTTGAGGCAAGTTCAAAAAGGCCACGTGATGCTATAGAGTCAGCCAAGTTAGTATCAGAGGCAGTCGTTGCCTTTAGGTGTAATGCATGTATCCTCCCAACATGTATCCAGTACAGGAATGAGAAAGACGATGCTGAGTTGAACACCTTCCTTAACCATTTATCCGAGAGTAATGTTATTCATCGCAATTTGTAATATTGTCTTGCTATGTCCCATACTTTCTAGCTTACTCCAAATAAGACTCACATTCTTTTTTCAACAGATGAGGTTCAAGTTGGATCCAAAAGACGATGCAACCAAACAAGCATGCACTCATGTTTTTCAGTCTGCTCTATGACAGTATCGGTATCACCTTAGAAAAACTCATTTTGAAGGCAAGGCTAACAATGAAATTGCCCAAACATCTCCAGTGGAATATATTACAGATGAAGACTGGACAGCCCTTGTTATACACTAGTCTGATCCAAAGTATCAGGTAGGGTATATGTATTTGATTAGATCACATATTGAACTTGTATTTACGTATGTGCCTTACAAGTGTATCTTCTTCTAGGCTAACTGTTTGAAGAACAAGACCAACCGTTCTAAAGTGAAATTCCAACAGACGACCGGATATCGTAGCTATATTGCACACTACGAGGCTCTTGTAAATAGCTTCTACTTCCTTCTTTTTTCTGTGCCATATTATCGTATCTATATTGACTTGTTCCAAATACAAAGGAAAGCCCGTGCGGACCAAAAAGAATCTGAACCGAATGCAGTGCAAATCTTCAAGGATTGCCACACCAGCAAGATGAAGGGCATGAGCACACCAGTTCAAACCGCTGTTAAGTCCTTACTCCTTCTGCCTTTGAACTGCTTGTTATTGTGACGTGTTCATTTAACTGCTTGGTTTGCAGCCAATGTCAGTTCCTCTGTTCACTTTTATACATAGTTGTCTTAACGTATCATTTCACCTTACACGGTTTAAAAGAGATGAAGGGTATTCGTTTGGTCTTGATCTATAATCTAGTTGTGATGTTCACGTTCCCATACAACGATACAATAGCATGTTTGTTTGATATTTCTTTGCCCATGATATGAATGATGTCATACTATGTTTATCCTACTTTAAACCATGTCTCTTTATCCTTACATGTCAATGAATGTGAGGAAATAGACAATACAGTAGGCATGCTACATGGACATATGTTCTGAAAGTGATTTTATTATGTAGTTGGCACTACAATACATGCTAATATATTATAGTAGTTCACCAAAATAAGTTAAGTATAAATGTGAAACCTACTTTGTTTGTTTTTATATCATTAGTAACTTATCTGGTACACTAATCTACAAGTTCAAACTTTCAGCAAGCTATGGAACAAATGATTGAACAACCACAACCACCTGAAGGTGACGAGGCTACCACAGGCACAATGTCACCTCTTGCTACAGTGCGTCAGTATCTCTCCACTAACAGTGCAAAAAGCACCTTCCTGCATAATTCTGGGTTGGTTGTCAAGGTAACCTCAACCAAATCGCCTACTAAACAGAATCTTCCGGCTAGACAAAGTGATATATCTGTGCTCCAGACACAACTCCAATCTCTAATGGACGTCATTTCAGAAACAAGAATAGTGGTTGACAAATTTCGTCAAGGTATGAATGGTTTTGAAACCAGACTATCAGACATTTGTTTCGTTGTTCAAGAGCAATGGCGGAAAAAAGGGTATGATCATGCTGCTCCATCAGATTCTACAGCCTAAAACATTAGCACTCAGGTTAAATGATCTGTCTTCTATACATTTGATGGTGCTTTTATCTGCAAGGACTGTAAACTTTATGCCAACAGGCCTTTTGTTGTATAGCTGGAATTTATTTGTTGTGATACAGCATTTATCGTGATGCAAAAGGCTGGAGAAATTACGACGCTATTTTTGTATAGTGTAGGCTCATCTTTGTAATGTATTCGGCCGAATGCTTCGTAGGAGCCCAACGTGCCAACATTTGTTAGGCCCATTCCAATTGGGCTAAAAACGATTATGGGCCAAAATTTGCATGTAGCCCGCTAAAAATATCTAGGCCTAAATCAGAATAAACTTTCATATTTTTGGTAGGCCTATGCACCTAGTGGGCCTATAACATGCCTAAACTTAACTTGGGCCCTCATTAATAATAGGCCATTAACATGTGTAAATATCTCGAGCCCATAAATAACATGGGCCTTTAATAGGCCGAAAGTGAGATTGGGCCCTGCTTGTGCCAAATAACCCACCGGTCATTAGCAGGCCGAAATGTATCTCAGCTCGTGGTGGCCCCTTTACAATGTGGATCGTTCATAGGCCGAAATTCAGACAGGCCATAAATGCGCCGACCTACTACACGTGCCTTTAACAGGCCGAAAGTTCGTTCAGCCTTGATTAGTATCAGTTTTATATGGGCCGTTAATAGGCTCGATGTGACGTTGGGCCACATATTGCCCATGGATTTTGTCCGGCGTTAACAGGCCGAAAATCACAACAGGCTGGAAGTGGCCCAAATCTACAGTGGGCCTCTAACAGGCTGAATGTTAGACATGGCCAAATATTACCCAAATCCTTCACTGTCGTTTATGGGCCGAAAGTTTCAAGGGCCAAAAAATGGACCCAAATGAAGCAGGACCTTTAATAGGTCGGAAACACACCGGATCATAATTCGGCCCAAATACTTAGCAGACTGTTAACGGACCAGAAGTGACCATGGGCCGCGATGATGACAAGTTTAGAACGGGCCGTTGACGGCTGATTAGACAATAGTTGTACGGGCCTTAACTGCGAATGGGTCGTCTGCAAGCAGGCTGTTAATGGGCCAGCCCGCTAATTTTGACTGGGCCAGTCTTTTTAACCTAAATGGGCTGCTATTCGGCCTTGCCACGTGTCGACATATCATAGGTGCCTCCTGTCCATTGGGTGGTTGACATCTGTCATTTTCGGGTGCTGACATGTGGTTGCTATAGCCAATGATAATTCTACACGTGGAAAATCCCCATTGGTCGGGGCTGTTAACGGGTTATCGGATCCAAACCGGAACCCCATAGCTTAACGGCGACCCGTTACGATGGATGCCACGTCTCAGTCACCCTTGATGAAATCACTTCTACGACGCGTGATTTATCGTCATGGAAGTGGACACTTCCGTGATGATAATTTTGGTAATGTCATGGAACACTTCTACGACAGCACAGGTATGACTATCTTGATTCTGTCACAAAATCGTCATGGATGTACATGCATGACAGAAAACATGACCTACTGTGACAAACACATATCATCACGGAAGTGTATTTTTTGTAGTGTAAGTTGGTGCCTACTCCGAGTTTGTGCACGGCTTTTGTCGTATGAGAGCAACCCACCTCCGAAGCCTTTGAGAGAGAATCCTTGGAAGGACAAACCCAAAACAACCAGATCCCAAAGTGATTGAGCATCACTGAAGACATTTTGTTCTGAGTGAACTGAAGACTTATTACACTTGAAGACTGTGATCTTCCAGCCAATTAGGCGTCACGTTCTGAGCATCCAAGAGTCATTGTGGATTGTTGGTGAATGAAGTCTGTGAAGGTTTGGAAGTCTACCTTGAAGACTTACCTGAGTGATTGGGCGAGGTCTAGGTGACCTTAGATCAAGGGGAATAAGGTAAATACAAGGTCTTCTGAGTTCAATCGCAGCCTCCCTAACCAGATGTACAACTGTCACAGCTGTTGGAACTAGTCAAACAAATCATTGTCTTCCCCGAGCTACTGGTTTCATCCTCTCTCTCTCTCTCTCTCTCTCTCTCTCTCTCTCTCTCTCTCTATCTATCTATCTATCTATCTATCTATCTCTCTCTTACTTATAGCATCATATTGTGAATCATTTGCATGATTGTCTGTGTTTGAAGATATACCATGAAGCCATTCATCTATTTGCCCATTTGTCTTCATGCTTCTTGTGTTTATCACCAATGCATGCATTCATGTATGAGGTCTACACCTGCTATGTCTGCTCATCTTAACCATCATTGTGGTTAGATCATATATTGCTTTCGCTACCTTCAAAGAGATTGCCTGTTTTTGAAACCTTTAATAAAAATCGCCTATTCACCCTCCCCCCCCCTCTAGTCGATAACTAGCACTTTCACATATGCTAAATATTGCTTGTTTTGATAAATTGTTTAATTATGAAATGCCTATGCATAGGAAATGGGATAGATTTAAATGTGATAATTACATGATATATGATGATCTCTTTGTCCTTCAATTCTTACCATTTATGTGAGCATCATTGATATCTCAAGACCATCTTAATGGTTATAAAGAAAGAGCTTGTTGGGAAACAACCCAATAGTTATCATTTTTATTGTGTGTGTCAGCATTATTATTTTTATTGTATTAGTTATGTTTGTATCTTTGCTTTTGACTTTTGTGCCAAGTAAAGTCTTTAGGATGATTTGGATGATTGTTGATTTGACCTTGTGCAGAATTAGAAACTTTTGTATCCAATAGTTGAGTTTTCATTATGTACTAGAACGTGATCAATTCCTGGAATATTTACACGGTATTGGGCTACAATTTTTTATGTTGTACTAATTTTTCAGAATTTTTAGAGTTACAGAAGTGTGACTAAAAATTCCATCATTACGTATTATTCTGTTTTAGACACGTTCTCTTTTTATTGCATAGTGTGCTTATTTTGAAGTTTCTATGATTATACCGGGGGTATAAGTCATGAAGGCAATATAATACAATAGGTATTATGCAATAACAATTATGAATCTAGTTATGATAGTACCTAAGTTAATGATTTATTTTATTATACTAATGCATCTCATGAGATTTTGTTGAGTTTTGTCTGATTGAAATTTTTAAGTTTTGGGTGAGATGACGATGGATGAAAGAACAAGGAGGGACAAGACGCTAAGCTTGGGGATACTCAAGGCACCCCAAGGTAAAATTCAAGGAAGTCTTCACTGGAAACTTTCAATGGCAGGAGTATTCTCATTGAAATCAATGTATATGGATTTGATAAACATTGGTATAATCCTAAAACCGCTTCACATTTGGAAATTTAAGGTATCTTTAAAAATAAAAGTCTTCATGACAAGGAAGTGATCTTGAGTAAGGACAACTTTACAAAGTGTAGTTGGGAGGGTAGTAAACGGTGTTGTTTTTGTGATCAAGATGAATCCATCAAACATCTTCTTCTCAAATATCCACTAGCCAAGTTATTGTGGCATACAATTCATGTGGCCTTCAATGTCAGTCCTCCAAATAGCATTGGCACATTGTTTGGGACATGATTAACTGGAGTAGAGTCTAAAACAGTGGTGCATATTCGAGTCGGGTGTGTGCATTACTTTCGGCTATACGAAACTGTCGGAATGACATGATTTTTAACAAATAAAACATCAAAAAAATTGCAGGTCTTCTATAGGGCAACTGGTTGGATTCGTACGTGGGCATTACTCAATCGTACGTAAGTCAAGGAGCATATGGTTTATGGGTGCAATTGTTGGAGGACGGTAGCACGGGATACGTACAATCGGTTTGGATGGTGGTCCAACAATAGGATAGGCTTATTGTTATCTTGTCTTAATTTTTTCCGGTTGAGGCAATTTGTATTTTTTTCACCTTGATTTGCGAACTTGTATCAAACTCCGTACTTGATGGATAGTTTGGTTAATAATATGGTTGCATGCATCATTCTTATGCAGAGGGGGTGTAATCCTTCTTTTTTGCGGGTGTAATCCTTCTTTTCGAAAAAGAAAAAACCTTTGGGCGTTGGAGACAAGAACGTCCATATGGGGAGAAAGCCGCAAGAAGATGACTTTAGCAATGATTTTGGCGATGGTATGGATTAGGCTAATGGGCCTATAACCGGAGATGCCCTGCGCGTCGTACTTGTTGGGCAAGAGCACAACATTGACGGAGTTTAGGCATTGAAGATTGGACATGTGAAGGGACTCAGACCGATGAATGACTCTCATGATATCGTGTTTGGCGACTGAGGGAGTCCTGGATTAGGGGGTCCTCGGACAGCCGGACTATGTACTTTGGCCGAACTGTTGGACTATGAAGATACAAGATTGAAGACTTCGTCTCGTGTCCGGGTGGGACTCTCCTTTGCGTGGAAGGCAAGCTTGGCAATTTGGATATGTAGATCTCCTTCTCTATAACCGACTCTGTGTAACCCTAGCCCCCTCTGGTGTCTATATAAACCGGAGGGTTTAGTCCGTAGGACAACAACAATCATAATCATAGGCTAGCTTCTATGGTTTAGCCTCTACGATCTCGTGGTAGATCAACTCTTGTAATACTCATATCATCAAGATCGATCAAGCGGGAAGTAGGGTATTACCTCCATCGAGAGGGCCCGAACCTGGGTAAACATTGTGTCCCCCGCCTCCTGTTACCATTAGCCTTAGACGTACAGTTCGGGACCCCCTACCCGAGATCCGTCGGTTTTGACACCGACATTGGTGCTTTCATTGAGAGTTCCACTATGCTGTCATGGTAAGGCTTGATGGCTTGCCTTGTTATCAAGGACAACATCACCTCTGGGGGAGCCCTGGCTGTAGGCCAAACTCTCCGACTAGGTGGCTTCGTCATGACCGCCCGCTCGGCCGCCGCGCCGACAATGACTTCTCAGGTCATCAAAAACAGCCTCCACATCAGCTCGGAATACACCGAGCAGATGGATCCATTGGAGCTCTAGTCCTTGAATGAGCTCTTGGATCGCATCGCCGCCTTGGGAGTCGCTATGGACTATGATCGGATTGGGCTTAAACCCGATCAAAAGGAGATTAACTCTCCGCCGGTCATCCATCAGATAGCGGTAGTGGAGGAGCAATACAACAATTCTTCCTCTATTTTGAGGACGAACTATGTCGGGATTCCCGAGCTCTCCGAGCCGGATACACGTCTACGGGAGGACATGGCCCAAGCTCCGAACCTAGAATCGGACAGTGCAGCAGAAAAATTGGGCAACATCCCAGAACCCAAACCGCCAAGTTTGGAAGCTCCTTTGCCCCTGGGTCTCAGATCGGGTCAGTGTTCAGACTTAAATCCACACACCCACCCAGATACAAGCGATCTTTCCCACATTAGACAACAATCCCAAGAGACAGTACATCACTTTTGGGCCAGATTCCTCCTTGTAATGAGCAAGGTTAAGGACTGTCGCGAGGAAGACACAATCTCATTCTTTTGCAAAAATTGCACGGACAAGGGAATCCTTAACGCCATAAGTCGCCGTGACATAACGCACTTCGCTGACTTGGCGGCCATAGTACAGAAGTATTGTGCGATGGAAAGCGCCTGGAAACCCCAAATAAAATTCTGGGATCCTCTGGCTCTCACTAAACCCCTCGTCCAAACTAAAAGGGTGCACTCTCGCAAGTCACCCGATCCAATTACAAAGAAACCAAAGCCCACTACAGGGCGTGGAACTGTATTGGAGGGATGGCTCAATGGGCCATGCAAAATTCACAGCACACCGGATACCATACCAACACACAGCCTTAGAGCATGTTGGATACTCCGGCAGGTGGCCAAGAGCGACGAGGATCTCCTCATCAACAATACTGCAGAGCATCATCCCGCAGAAAATAACAATACAGTATTGACAGTCTTCGAGACTTTCGCCTCAAATAACAGACGCAAGCGAGCACTCCGCAACCTTGCCGAAGTCTGCCATGTTGCAGCAATAAATCCATGGAACGACACGGCCATAACCTTCAATGCTAGTGACGAACCTTAATTCTGAACAGTCCGAGCACCAGCCACTTTGGTCCTTAGTCCAATTGTTGACAGCTTCCGGCTTACTAAAGTGCTCATGGACGGTGGCAGCGGATTAAACCTCATCTACGGGGAAACTCTTAACAAAATGGAAATAGACAAGAGCCGCGTCAAGCAAAGCAGCACGACCTTCAGAGGAATCATCCCTAGTCGGGAGGCATGATGTGCGGGAAAAATCACACTACATGTGGTATTCGGCACGCCAGAGAATTATAGGTCCGAAGAAATCACATTCCAAGTGGCCCCATTCAGTAGCGGATACCACGCCCTTTTAGGGCGGGATGCATTCACGAGCTTGCAAGTTATACCCCATTATGGATACATGAAGCTCAAGATGCCCGGGCCCAATGGAATCATCTCTCTAGCTAGTGATCCGGACGTAGCACTCCGTGCCGAAAATAAAACCGCCGCACTGGCCCTTGAGGCATTATCCGAAGCCCTCGCAACCGAAGAACTAACTGTGTTGCGCTCCACAGTGGACAAGGACAACGTGATACTCGACAAACGACCCAAGTCCACCTCTTTCAAACCAGCGGACGAAATAGCCAAATTCTAGGTCCACCCGACGGACTCTACAAAAACAGCATCCATCGGGGCACAGCTGAACCCCACAATAGACGCCGCACTGCAAGAGCTCTTGCGCGAGAACTGGGACATCTTCGCCTGGCATCCTTCAGACATGCCAGGTATCCCATGCAGGCTGGCCGAGCATAGCCTAAACATACTAAAGGGATACAAGCCGGTCAAGCAGACTCTTCGGCGTTTTTCAGAACCTAAGCGACAAGCCATGGGAGAGGAGCTAGCCAAGTTACTCGAGGCCGGATTCATCAGAGAAGTAAAACATTCGTACTGGCTAGCAAACCTGGTGATGGTACCAAAGAAGGACAAATCCTGGCGCCTATGTGTCAATTTCAAGGACCTCAATAAGGCTTGCCCCAAGGATCCCTTCCCCCTCCCCCGCATCGATAATATCATCGACGCTACCGCAGGACATGACTCATTGTGCTTCCGCGCATACTCCGAATACCATCAAATCAAGATGGCGGAGTCCGATCAAGCCGCAACGGCATTCATCATTCTATATGGCCCCTTCTATTTTAACACCATGCCTTTCGGGCTCAAAAACGCCGGTGCAACCTATCAACGCATGATTCAGACATGTCTGGAAACACAAATCGGCAAAACATTTGAGGCATACGTAGACGACATAATCATCAAAACCAGACACTTCGAGTCTTTAATAGGCGACCTGAGGCTTATGTTCGACAATCTCCAAACATATGACATCAAGCTCAACCCGGAAAAATGCATTTTCGGCGTCCCTGCCGGAAAGCTGCTGGGCTTCATCGTTTCCAATAGAGGAATCAAAGCAAATCCGGCTAAAATCCGAGCTCCGTCACAGTTGGCTACCCCAACAGACCTCAAGCAAATCCAGAAGTTAACTGGATGCGTGGCTGCCTTAAGCTGCTTTATCTCTCGATTGGGAGAAAAGGCACTACCTCTCTATCGCCTTCTTCGACGCACCGAACACTTCAATTGGACGGATGCGGCTACGGCCGGACTGGAAGAAATAAAGGCCCTCTTGGCCAGCAATCCAATCCTGGCCACGCCAAATATCGGCGAACCCATGATGTTATATATAGCTGCAACACACCAGGTTGTAAGCGCAGTGCTCGTCGTCGAACGAGAGACGGGCGGACATAAGTTCCCGCTTCAAAAGCCGGTATACTACGTATCACTGTCCTCACTCCATGCAAGTCACGGTACCCACATTATCAAAAGATAGCATACGCGGTCTTCATGGCATCCCGGAAACTACGACACTACTTTCAAGAGTGTTCAATCACGGTGGCCTCCGAAGTAGCACTCAACGATATAATAAATAACCGCGATGCCACGGGCCGGATTGCTAAGTGGGCTATCAAGCTCCTCCCGTTCGACATCATATACAAACCACGGCGAGCCATTAAGTCTCAAGTACTGGCTGACTTCCTCGCCGAATGGACAGAAGTCGAACTCCCTAAAGAGTACGGCGCATACTCCAATTGGATCATGCACTTTGACGGCTCTAAGATGCTGGCTGGTCTGGGAGCAGGCGTTGTCCTGACATCCCCCACCGGAGATACAGTCCAGTACGTACTCCAAATATTATACACATACTCCAACAATGCAGCCGAATACGAGGCTCTGTTGCATGGTCTTCGGATGGCAGTCTCCATGGGCATTCAACGCCTAGAAGTGCGTGGGGATTCGAACCTTGCAATATCTCAATAAATGGAGACTTTGACGGCAAGGACCCGAAAATGACGGCCTACTGCAATACCGTCCTCAAGATGTCAGCTCGGTTCGAGGGGCTCGAATTCCATCATGTGGTCCGAGAAAACAATCAAGCGGCGGATATCCTCGCCCGCATCGGCGCTAAGCGCGACCCCGTCCCACCTAATATCTTCTTGGAAAGGCTGTTCAAGCCGTCCGTGGTGTGGGAAGGGGAAACCGGCAATACTAGTCCAGATCCGACCACAACCCCAGATCCCGAACACACTGACATAATCAGAGGCTCTACCACCGAAATAACACCTTCGGCCCACGTGATCATGGCTGTTATCGCCCCGTGGACAGAACCCTTCTTAGCCTACCTAAATAGGCAAGAACTCCCTAAGGACCAAAATGAGGCACATTGCATTGTGCGGCGCTCTAAAGCCTACAAGGTCCATGAGGGAGAGTGAGGGAGTCCTGGACTAGGGGGTGTCCGGACAGCCGGACTATCATCGTCCGCCGGACTCCAAGACTATGAAGATACAAGATTGAAGACTTCGCCCCATGTCCGGATGGGACTTTCCCTTGCGTGGAAGGCAAGCTTGGCGATGCGGATATGTAGATCTCCTACCATTGTAACCGACTCTGTGTAACCCTAGCCCTCTCCGGTGTCTATATAAACCGGAGGGCTTTAGTCCGTAGGACACAACATCCATTACAACAATCATACCATAGGCTAGCTTCTAGGGTTTAGCCTCCTTGATCTCGTGGTAGATCCACTCTTGTAATACACATCATCAATATTAATCAAGCAGGACGTAGGGTTTTACCTCCATCAAGAGGGCCCGAACCTGGGTAAAACATCGTGTCCCTTGTCTCCTGTTACCATCCGCCTAGACGCACAGTTCGGGACCCCCTACCCGAGATCCGCCGGTTTTGACACCGACATTGGTGCTTTCATTGAGAGTTCCTCTGTGTCGTCACCGATAGGCTTGATGGCTTCTTCAATCAACAACGACGCTGTCCAGGGCGAGACTTTTCTCCCCGGACAGATCTTCGTATTCGGCGGCTTCGCACTGCGGGCCAATTCGCTTGGCCATCTGGAGCAGATCGAAAGCTACGCCCCTGGCCATCAGGTCAGGTTCGGAAGCCTAAACTTCACGGCCGACATCCGCGGGGACTTGATCTTCGACGGACTCGAGCCACAGCCGAGCGTGCCGCGCTGTCACGATGGGCATGATTTAGCTCTACCGCCGGACAGTGCCTTGGTGGCCGCACACGAATCCGCTCCGGCCCTTAGTCCAGAGCCGATTGCGCAGATCGAGGACCGGTGGCTGGACACCGCCTCGGGGGCTGCAACTTCCACGGCGATGGAGCCGAACACTAACCTTGTCCCTTACAAAACTCGTGACTCTGAGGCGCCGGACTCCCTGCCGGAATCTGAACCTCCTGCGCCCCTGCCAATCGAATCTGATTGGGCGCCGATCATGGAGTTCACCGCCGCGGACATCTTCCAACACTCACCCTTTGGCGACATCCTAGATTCGCTAAAACATCTCTCGCTATCCGGAGAGCCCTGGCCGGATTATGGCCAGGATGGTTCGGATGCGGACGACGAAGAAATTCAAAGCCCACCCACCACCCACTTTGTAGCCACTGTCGACGATCTAACCGACATGCTAGACTACGACTCCGAAGACATCGACGGTATGGACAACGATGCTAGAGGCGATCAAGAACCAGCGCCTACAAGGCACTGGAAGTTCACCTCGTCATACGACATATACATGGTGGACACCCCAAAAGATGGGGACGGCGAGGAAGTGGCGGAGGCAGATTCCTCAAAGAAACAGCCCAAGCGCCAACGTCAGCGGCGCCGCTCTAAATCCCGCCACAGTAAGAATGAAGATTCTGGCACAGGAGATAATAACACCCCAGAAAGTGCCGAAGACAATCCCCTCCAGCAAGATTCAGCGCAGGAGGATGCAGAAGCAAGCCCTCACGAGAGAGCGGCAGACGAAGAGGTCGAGGATGATAATTACATACCTCCCTCTGGAGACGAGGCAAGCCTCAACGATGACGAATTCGTCGTGCCAGAGGATCCCGTCGAACAAGAGCGTTTTAAACGCAGGCTTATCGCCATGGCAAATAGCCTAAAGAAAAAGCAGCAGCAGCTTCAAGCTGATCAAGACCTGTTGGCCGACAGATGGACCGAGGTCCTCGCGGCCGAAGAGTATGAACTCGAACGCCCCTCCAAGAGCTACCCAAAACGCAAGTTGCTCCCCCGATTAGAGGAGGAAACATACATACCTTCATCACCAGCGCATAATACGGCCGACCGACCACCCCGTGGTCGCAACAGAGAGGCATCCAGGCCCTCCACCAAGACCGTACCCCGGCATCGCCCCAAAAGCGCGAAGCCAAGAGGGAACGCGCCGGACTTGCGAGATATATTGGAGGACAAAGCAAGGCAATCCAGATCCATCTATGGATCATGTGGGCGCCCCACGACCCACGACGAATACCGTTGCGCCGGATACAACAACTCCAGCCGGGCCGAACACAGCAGACAACGCTCCCTCGAGCTACGTCGTGATATCGCTCAATACAGAGGCGCCGCACACCCACTATGCTTCACTGACGAAGTAATGGATCATCAAATCCCCGAAGGGTTTAAACCCGTAAACATTGAATCCTACGATGGCACAACAGACCCCGCGGTTTGGATCGAAGATTATCTACTTCACATCCATATGGCCCGCAGCGACGATCTCCACGCCATCAAGTATCTCCCACTCAAGCTTAAAGGACCAGCTCGGCATTGGCTTAACAGCTTGCCCGCAGAGTCAATTGGGTGTTGGGAAGACCTCGAAGCCGCATTCCTCGACAACTTCCAGGGCACATATCTGCGACCACCAGACGCCAATGACCTAAGCCACATAATTCAGCAGCCAGACGAATCGGCCAGACAGTTCTGGACACGGTTCTTAACAAAGAAAAATCAAATTGTCGACTGTCCGGATGCAGAGGCCCTTGCAGCTTTCAAACATAACATTCGCGATGAGTGGATAGCCCGGCACCTAGGACAGGAAAAGCCGAAATCCATGGCAGCCCTCACATCCTTAATGACCCGCTTCTGTGCGGGAGAGGACAGCTGGCTAGCTCGCAGCAACAACCTCAGTAAAAATTCTGGCAGTCCGGATACCAAGGACCACAATGGCAGGTCGCGTCGAAGCAAAAATAAACGCCGCATTAACGGTGACGACAAGGAGGATACAGCAGTCAACGCCGGATTTCGAGGCTCTAAACCCGGTCAGGGCAAGAAGCCATTTAAAAGAACCACTCCGGGTCCGTCCAATTTGGACCGAATACTCGACCGCTCGTGCCAGATACATGGCACCCCCGAAAAGCCAGCTAACCACACCAACAGAGATTGTTGGGTATTCAAGCAGGCAGGCAAGTTAATTGCCGAAAACAATGACAAGGGGCTGCATAGCGACGACGAGGAAGAGACCCGGCCACCGAACAGTAGAGGACAGAAGGGTTCCCCCCCACAAGTGCGGACGGTAAACATGATATACGCAACCCATATACCCAAGAGGGAGAGGAAGCGTGCACTAAGGGACGTATACGCGATGGAGCCAGTCGCCCCGAAGTTCAATCCATGGTCCTCTTATCCGATCACTTTCGATCGAAGAGACCATCCGACCAGCATCCGCCATGGCGGATTCGCCGCATTGGTTTTAGACCCAATCATCGATGGATTTCACCTCACGAGAGTCCTGATGGACGGCGGCAGTAGCCTGAACCTGCTTTATCAGGATACAGTGCGCAAGATGGGCATAGACCCCTCAAGGATTAAACCTACAAAGACGACCTTCAAAGGCGTCATACCAGGTGTGGAAGCTAATTGTACAGGCTCAGTCACGCTGGAAGTGGTCTTCGGATCCCCGGATAATTTCCGGAGCGAGGAGTTAATCTTCGACATAGTCCCGTTCCGCAGCGGCTATCACGCTCTGCTCGGATGAACCGCGTTTACAAAGTTCAACGCGGTGCTGCATTATGCATACCTCAAGCTCAAGATGCCAGGCCCTCGTGGAGTGATTACGGTCAACGGAAATACGGAACGCTCCCTCCGAATGGAGGAACATACAGCGGCTCTCGCGGCAGAAGTACAGAGCAGCCTTCTAAGGCAATCTTCGAGTCCGGCCGTTAAACGACCGGACACAGCCAAACGCGCCTAGAGCAACATCAATCAAGACCACCTGGCACGTTCCGAGCACGCGTAGCAATGCGGCCCCAACCCCAGCCCTCGCATGATTGCAAGACCAACCCTCCGCGTACATCATTACGCTCTGGAGATACCATGGGCATAGGGGGAGGGGCATGACCACAACAGACCCAGAGTGCGGCTCGACCACACCAGGGGCTCCCAAGTGTGTCACTCTTCTTATTTTTATTTTCCTTCTTTTATATACAGGACTTCGTTTTCCAGAGGCCCTGTCCGGCGGTGAACCCGCCGAACTCATGATAGAATAGCCAGGGAGGGAAAAAGGCTGCGACGAACACTCAGGTGGTCTCCATTACGAGCATTAAATTTGATTATATACACCAGTCTGCAGCCCACCCCTGTAGGGGGACATGTTTAATTAGTCCAATCCCTTGCTTACCGCACTATTTGTATCATTCACTCATAGCAGAATTCCTTAAAAAATAATGCAGCATTTTTTGCTTATAATTGCATTACTTTACATATATGTTCATTAATGACATCTTGCACCCGTATATTTTGGTACGGTCGAATACACCAGGGGCTTGTGTTCCCCGCATTATAGTGTGATAAGTCCGAACACTTTCACAAGTGCGGCACCCCGAACTTATAGCATTATATGAATCGGCTCTGAATCATGTCTTGGGTCAATAGTTGGGTTTGCCCGGCTCCCATGTTTTGGTACCTTACATTCTATTCCGTCGGCTAAGGTAGCACTGGGAGAACCATTGCGATTGCGCCCCGGTTGAGCTGGGCGAGCGCCTCAGTGGAGAAAGCTAAAACTGACTGGCATGATAAGGCGAGAGACTGGTCACTGTTCGAGAGGTCTTTTTGAGTCCCTAAAGACTTACGCCGCTTCGAGCGAAGAACCGGATAATGTCCGACGAAGGCGTGGATAGCGCCCCGAATTCGGTCTTTCGAATACTAGGGGCTTCGCCGAAATTTAAAATTATAGAATTCTATGGCTAAGTGAGAGTGTCCAAGCATTATATGTCCGGTTGCCTTGTTCATTGTGTTGAGCGCCTCCCTGGACCCAAAAATGGGAACAAGAGTGCTCAAGTTTATCTCGAACACCCCAGCACTAGTGGCATGGGGGCTGAATCCGACGACTTGCCATCTCTCAGATTTTATAAACGACCGCATAGAAGGTAATATTTTAAATTAAACAAGCGTTGCTTAGCGCATATGAACAAAGTTTTCAGCGCACAGGATAATACATAGCGAGTTTACTCAATAATTACATCTCTGGGGCACTCATCCGCAATATTGTGGGCACCCTTCAGGACAGTCTTATAGTACATTTCGGGCGTACGATACTCCTTGCCCGCTGGCGGCGGGTCAGTAAGAAGCCTCTCCGCATCCAGCCTGCCCCAGTGCACCTTTGCGTGGGCAAGGGCCCGACGAGCACCTTCAATACAGGCGGAGCGCTTGATGACCTCCACCCAGGGGCACGCATCCACCAGCCGCCGCACGAGGCCGAAGTAGCTCCCAGGCATGGCCTCTCCAGGCCACAGCCGGACTATGAGGCCCTTCATGGCCTCCTCAGCTACCTTGTGGAGTTCGACCAGCTGCTTCAGCTGGTCGCTAGGGGGCACCGGATGGCCGGACTCAGCGTACTGAGACCAGAAGACCTTCTCCGTTGAGCTCCCCTCCTCGCCACGGTAGAATGCGGCGGCATCAGATACACTGCGAGACAGATCTGCAAACGCCCCTGGAGAGCTCCGAATTCGGGTAAGTGTCAGGTAGTTTACATTAACATGCTTGCTTTGCATGAAAAATGCCTTACCCGCCGCTATTTTCTTCACATCTTCAACCTCCTGAAGGGCCTTGCGGGCCTCGGCCTTGGCGGACTTGGCACTTTCGAGAGCCGAGGCGAGCTCGGACTCTCGAGTCTTTGAGTCGCGCTCCAAACTCTCATGCTTTTCCATGAGAGCCTGGAGCTCTTGCCGCACCTCCGCCACCCGCGCCTCCTGCTTCTCTCGCTCTGCCCGTTCCGCGGCCGCATTGAGTTTGGCCGCGGACACAGCCTCCTTCAGGGTTGCCACCTCGTTCGTGGCCCCTGCAGTACCCATGTTATCCTTGTTATTCTTTTATCGCAACCTAAATCCTTTTCTGTAAGGTAACTATTCAAAGTGGTGTTACTCACCTTCTTTGTCCTTGAGCTGCTTCTTGGCACGGCCGAGCTCTTGCTCGGACCGCTCGAGATCCTGCTTCAATGCACCGACCTCCGCAGTCAGTGTGGCAGAGGTCAGCAGCGCAGCCTGCAAACCCATATTGACATACTTTTTAGCAACCCTGCATATATCTTTTTTAGATCCTCAGTCCGGCTTTTCTTTCCAAACACCAAACCGAGCATCAGGGGCTACTGTCTATGCGGTATTACATTACATATTTTTAACTTCTTACCTCAAAGCCTGTTAGAAGGCTACTGCAGGCTTCGGTCAGCCCGCTCTTGGCGAGCTGAACCTTCTGAATCACCGCACTCATAACAGTGTGGTGTTCTTCCTCGATGGAAGCGCCTTTGAGCACCTCCAACAAGTTGTCCGGCGCCTCCGGTTGGACGGAGGCCACCGGTGTCACGGTCTTGCCCTTCTTGCGAAGGGGCCACCTGCCGGACTTCGGAACCACTGCGGGTTCCGGTGTGGAGTCCGGTGCAAAGTCCGGGAGGCTGCCTTGCGGCGCCTCCGGAGCCTCCTCCAGATGGGTCCCTCCCTGGGATCCCACCTCGGCGTCCTCAGTGGCGCGAGGGGTGGAGGCAGTCGGGATGGAATCCACATCCGACGGAGCCAACGACCCACTCGATGAAGCGGGGAGATCATCATCGGCCGGACTGCAAGCAGTATGCGGCATTAGAAGGACACTATGTGACACAAAAGAGAAATTATAAATCATTCAGGAATCCGGATACTTACGATCTCGCCGGAGGCCTGGCCCTTGAAGGCCACTCTTCGTCTCCAACGTTGGTGTTGGCAGAGCTTCCGGGGGAATAGTTCTTCCCCTCTTGGACCCTTCGGCCTCCCCTGTTGGGGAAGCCTTCCTCTTCCTCTCTCCCTCCTCTGGGAGAGAGTCTTCTTCCTCCTCCTCATTTTCGGGGGAGGAGTCCGCCTCGGAGTCGTCGGAGACCTGAAAACGGGAACTCTTTCTAGTACCCGTGGCCACCTTCTTGGCCTTCTTCTCCGGCACCACATGCGGTGCCGGAACCAGCAGCCCCGCTAGACGGGCGTCAACTGGGTTTTCTAGCATGGGAGCCGGGCAGACGAGCTGCTCCGCCTTCTTCATCCAGTCCTGTCAAAGGAAAAGGGAGATTGAAACCTGCTTAGAATCAAACTATTAACAACAAGTGTCCCGTAAAGGGGTAGAATCACTTACCTCGTCAGCTGGATGCTACGAGTGAAATCCGCAATCTTCCGTCGCGGATGCGGGGGCTTCGGCGCCCTTAAACAGCACCCTCCAGGCGCCTTCGTATGTCGTGTCGAAGAGCCCGCCCAACGCCTGGTGCTGTTCCGGATCGAACTCCCATAGATTGAATGCCCGTTCTTGGGATGGGAGAATCCGGCGGACGAGCATGACTTGGACCACGTTAACAAGCCTGAGCTTCTTGTTCACCAGCTTCTGGATACAGGCTTGGAGTCCTGTCAGCTCCTTCGAACTACCCCATAGCAAGCCCTTCTCTTTCCAGGAGGTGAGCTGCACAGGGATACCAGATCTGAACTCGGGGGTCGCCGCCCACGTAGGGTCGCGCGGCTCGGTGATGTAGAACCACCCCGACTGCCACCCCTTGACGGACTCCACGAAGGCCCCTTCGAACCAGAGGACGTTGGGCATCTTGCCCAACATGGCGCCTCCGCGCTCCGCCTGCGTGCCCTTCACTACCTTCGGCTTGACATTGAAGGTCTTGAGCCACAAGCCGAGGTGGGGCTGGATGCAGAGGAAGGCCTCGCACACGACGATAAACGCCGAGATGTTGAGGATGAAGTTCGGCGCCAGATCGTGGAAATCCAGGCCGTAGTAGAACATGAGCCCCCGGACAAAAGGGTGAAGTGGAAATCCCAGTCCGCGGAGGAAGTGAGGGAGAAATACGACCCTCTCATGGGGCCTGGGGGTGGGGATGAGCTGCCCCTGGTCGGGCAGCCGGTGCGCGATGTCGCCGGAGAGGTATCCGGCGCTGCGCAGTTTGGCGATGTGCTCCTCCTTAACGGTGGAGGCCAACCATTTACCTCCCGCTCCGAACATGGTCGGAGAAGGTCGAGACGAGATGCGCGAACTTGGGCGCTGGAGCTCGAGTGCGCGGAGATGGATAAGCAAAGGAGGAAGAAGGCGTAGGTGAAAAGGTGAATCCTTATCCCTTATATATAGGCGGACGAAGACTATGCGTCCCCACTGGCCTGGTAAAACTCGCTTATCTCCCAAGCGCCACCATCAATGGCGCGGTTGGGTTACCCATGTCTGTATTGATGAGAATCCCGGAATAAGGGGAACACGATCTCTGCTTCGACAAGACGTGCCAAGGAAACCGCTTCGCTAAACGCGCTGAGGTGGTATACTAAAAAACGATTCAAGTAAAGGCTTGGTAGTGGTGTGACGTCATGCCGCAAAATACGTCAGCAGATTGAACTTGTGTATATATTATTCTCTCTATGGTGGAATGTGGAATTTATTTTGCACAGCCGGACACTATCCAGGTGTTCACAATCTTCTATGGATTATTCGGAGGAGGAACCCGCCTTGCAATGCCGAACATTATGCGCGCCGGACTCATCATCATTGAAGCCAGGTTCAGGGGCTACTGAGGGAGTCCTGGACTAGGGGGTGTCCGGACAGCCGGACTATCATCGTCCGCCGGACTCCAAGACTATGAAGATACAAGATTGAAGACTTCGCCCCGTGTCCGGATGGGACTTTCCTTGGCGTGGAAGGCAAGCTTGGCGATGTGGATATGTAGATCTCCTACCATTGTAACTGACTCTGTGTAACCCTAGCCCTCTCCGGTGTCTATATAAACCGGAGGGCTTTAGTCCGTAGGACACAACATCCATTACCACAATCATACCATAGGCTAGCTTCTAGGGTTTAGCCTCCTTGATCTCGTGGTAGATCCACTCTTGTAATACACATCATCAATATTAATCAAGCAGGACGTAGGGTTTTACCTCCATCAAGAGGGCCCGAACCTGGGTAAAACATCGTGTCCCTTGTCTCCTATTACCATCCGCCTAGACGCACAGTTCGGGACCCCCTACCCGAGATCCGCCGGTTTTGACACCGACAGAGAGCTTTATAAGAAAAGCGCGACTGGAGTGCTCCAAAGGTGCATTTCCGAAGAGGAAGGGCGGCAGCTCTTGGCCGAAATTCATGCTGGACTCAGTGGCCACCACGCCGCAGCTCGGGCCCTTGTAAGCAAGGCCTTCTGTATAGGTTTCTACTGGCCGACAACCTGAGCAGACGCACAGGACCTAGTCCAACATTGCGTCGGTTGCCAGCTTTTTACAAATCAAAGCCATATGCCACCTACCGCTCTCCAAACAATCCCCATAACTTGGCCCATTGCGGTCTGGGGGCTCGATATGGTTGGACCCCTTAAAGGAGGAAGCCATAAGAAAAAATACTTGTTGGTCATGGTGGATAAATTCACCAAAGGGATAGAAGCCAAACCAGTTAAAACGGACGAATCCGGAACAGTGATAGATTTCATATCGGGGGTCGTACACCGTTACGGTGTCCTCCACGGCATCATCACCGATAATGGCTCCAACTTCATAGCCGACGAGGTGAAAACTTGGTGCGGCAACATGGGAATTAAGCTCGATTATACCTCCGTCTATCACCCCCAAACAAACGGTCAAGTCGAACGAGCAAATGGTCTTATTATGAGCGGCATCAAACCCAGACTAGTGCGATCCTTGAAGGAATCAGACACGCACTGGGTCGAGGAGCTCGACTTCGTATTATGGGGGCTGCGGACCACGCCGAATCGCACTACCGGATACACACCATTTTTTATGGTGTACGGCGCAGAGGCGGTATTGCCCTGCGATATCAATCATGACTCACCTCGAGTGCGCATGTACGAAGAGAGAGAAGCTGAGCTTGATCGGCAGGGCAGTTTAGATGCCCTGGAGGAGGAGCGTGATGTCCCAAAAGCCCGTTCCGCATTCTATCAGCAACAGGCTCGAAGGTATCAAAGCAGAGAAATACGGGCCAAAACTTATAACATTGGCAAACTCATTCTACGCCTACCGGAGAAGAAAAAGGACAAGCTCAAGCCCAAGTGGGAGGGTCCCTTCATCATTGATAAAGTTCTCACCGGGGGAGCGTACCGTCTGTGTGATGCATCTGATAATCAACTCGAGCCAAACCCATGGAACGCGGCCAGACTCCGAAGATTCTACGCCTAGTGCCAAACTCTGTGTTCGTCTCCTTACCTCCGCCTTTTTTATGTTATATCCTATTTTTATTTCTTTCTTCCCTTTTTATGGCCTTAAAAGCTTCGAGTGTGTCTTGGATACACAACCTTGACGCGCTATGCGCACTCATTATACCTGGGGGCTTCTTATACAGAAGCTTAATATAATTATCTTCCGGGCTTTATGCCCACCACATATGTGTCACTTTTCCATATGTACCTTCTTTCGCCATTATATGCATCGATATGACTTAAGTTTTGGCCAAGCTGGGTTGCCTGGCTCCTGTGTTTATGCCCTACGTTCACGTTAGTTCGGCTAGGGCATAAGGGGAGCACCTCTGCAATTGTTACTGCCGGGTCAGCCGGACGTGTACCTCAGACTGGGTGAAGCCGAAAGCTAGCGT
This sequence comes from Triticum dicoccoides, assembly GCF_002162155.2. Lineage (NCBI taxonomy): Eukaryota > Viridiplantae > Streptophyta > Magnoliopsida > Poales > Poaceae > Triticum > Triticum dicoccoides. Next base: position 138,853,797 of record NC_041389.1, read on the forward strand.
TCTTAAGGGAATATTCGGTCGGTGAACAAAAGATGTTTTTTACCTATTTACAATATAAACCCCTAGATGTTTCATATTCTGCGTCTCTGTTCGCAGCTCGGACATGCACATTAATGCATGCGTACCCAGGGAAAGGAACGCTTAACGGAACTATTCTCCCTGGAAGATGTTTCTTACTATCCATGTAATATAACATAGCTAGTTGGGTACTTGCCTGTTCAAGACTTATGACCCCTATGCCTGGTTTCCACGAGTACCCCGGTTTACATAACTGAGCGGGTATTCGGATACACTCCGGATTGTCGGGTCCGGAGGCTGAAGCGAAAAGGTCCGCCATGACAAATGATTTACAATCCGGCTAGGGACAAAATATGTCATTTGAAGTACACAGTCACTTAGACTGACTAAATTCTTCTTCTATACCATCCAACAGGCTGTCTAGTCTACAATCCTGTTGGGAATACTTTGTGGCTAATCCTACCTGGTCATATAACAGACTAACGGGGATCTCTTTCCCATCTGATCCTATAGGTCCGACCTCGGCCATGTGATTCGGGTCAACCTTGGTGTACCGCGTCTTCACCATGGCCCAGACTTCTCTTGCACCTTGTCGGCAGGCTGATATCTTCCATAATCGGAAGCGCCGCCGCGCTCCCTTGAGCATCTCTACAAGCTCCCCCATGCCTCCGGGTAGGGAGGCGGAGGGCCACAAGGCCTGGGCAATACCCTGCATCACCTGTCAAACTTGTTCGTGCAGTTGTGAAAGCTCTTGCAGAAGATCGCCTGTGGATCTGGGCATCTCCTCTTTGGGACGACCTGTCAGCATACCTACAGACATAACTCTGTTAGCCTGCTTCTTCACCGAACTGTATAAAGGTTCGTTCGAGCACTTACTAAAAATGCCACGTTAAAGCCTCTTATTCTCCTTCACGGAGTCAGCAAGCTGGGCCCGAATATCTTTTAATTCAACGCCCAGTCGGGTATTGGCATCTTGGAGATCGTTTTTCTCCAGCCTAACCCGGGTAAGCACATGCTCGCCAACCTCTAGCTGCCGTTTAGCTTGTTGCTCATCCTCTTGTAAAATCCCTGGATTCCCTCCGCATAATCTATTGTTAGATTCACAAGCATGCCGAATACTAACTGGTACACGTGATTACATTCTTTTTGAGACAAGTATTACCAGATGAGGCCTTCTTAGATCCCTCCATTTCGGCAACTGCGGCCCTTAGCCGGGCTTTGCACTCCTCCAGCTCTTGGGACAAGTGGGTGTTCTTCTCTGTAAGAACCTATGCATACAATGATCCTCAAATCAGTTGTGCCAACTGTTTCAAGTCTCAGGGGCTACTGATATACATAATTATTAGATTTTCTTACCCGTATATCCTTTAAATACTGGTCCGTGGCTCTAGCAATACCACCTTGAGCAGCTCGGATGTACGCGTCTCCTAAGTTGAAGGCATTGAACGCCTCCTCAGAGAAATTAGGGTCGTGGAGTGCGGCTCGTCGACGCCTGTGATTCATGGCGCTCTCCACTTCGGAATTTGTAGCGGATATTCTATCTGCATCCTCTGTAGGAGGACCGTCCGGCGTTGTCCCTGCGTTAGCCTCCGCCCTTGAGTCCGGCTCTAGAGTTCGGCTGGTGGAGGCGTGGCCGGCAGGCTCTCCAGACACAGTCCGGCGAGCACTTTTTCTGCCAGGGGACCATGGACATTGTTATATTTTAAAGACGATAATCACGGAGCAGGTTTTTAATCATACCTCTGCGACGGAGCCTCGGTCCTGACCGCCTTCGTTTTAAGCCTACCCGGCTTCGGTGCCCCTTGTTGGCGAGTCACCACGGGTTCGGCGCGGCGCCCTGATGGCCTTCCCTGTGAAACGCAATGCATGTGCGGTGGGTAAGGCGCAAAGAAGGGATCCTTCTTGGAAGTTAGGACTCCGGTTTTACTTACATGCGATGCAGGGAGTAGGCCAGGATAATCAGCTATGATGGCCACCAAGGCACCGTCACAGCTGAACTGATAAAACATCATGTCTACGAGCTCCACAAATATGTCCGGGTCTTCTTCAAGTTCGGGGTCGAGGGCCCGGTTGGGGTCCTCTCGCTGTGGAGACGGGCTGTGGACCTCCCTCACAGCTTTTTGCAGTTCCTGCTATGAATTAGCAAGGTAAATATTTGTGATGGTAGAATGCAAGAATGAACAGAGTTGAGTAAAGGATAGCAGCTCACCCAGCTAGGGGGCTTGTACATGGAAAATCCGTCCCGTGACTTAATGCGGGTGAACTCCTCTTCTTCTCCTTTATAAAAATCGGACAGTATTTTCGCCAGAGCGGTGCCGGAGTCCGGACCTTTACGACCGCAGCGGGTGGCATCGTCTTCTCCATTGAAGTTCCACATGGGTTTCCCCCGGTACTGGAGTGGCTGCACCCCCCCCCCCGCATTATGCATATTGACATAACCTCGATTATTGTCAATCCTGATTTGGCCAGCGTTTTTATCCTGCCCATCAGGTACAGGACCTCTCTGTTATCTTCCTCCTGAGGGCTCCAGGGACGCCAGCTGCGGCGTTTCTTTAGTGGGGCATTGGCAAACTCAGGAAGGCCTACCCGGATAGGGTCCGGAAGGGGGGCGTCCTCTATATAAAACCACTCCGAAGGCCAGTCTTCGGATGTCTTCTTCGGAGTGCCGGATAGGTATCCGGTTCCGGCGATGCGCCATACTTCGGCTCCGCCAACTTGGTATATTGATCCCTCCTGATTGCGAGGGACAAGGCAGAATAGCCTCTTCCATAGCTCGAAATGAGCTTCGCAGCCCAAAAATAGCTCGCAAAGGGTGATATAACCTGCGATGTGTAGTATGGAAGCAGGAGTGAAGTTATGCAGCTGGAGGCCGTGGTACTCCTCGAGCCCGTGGAGGAACGGATGGATTGAAAATCCGAGGCCCCTCAGCAAGAAAGGGACAAGGCATACTTGCTCCCCCCTGGATGGGTTGGGGAAACTCTCTGCTTGCTCCCCGCCATCGTAAGTGGCTAGTCCGGCTCGGACGGAGACCATATATGCAGGCGGGAGGAACCCCTGGGTCTGCAACTCCACCAATCGGCCATGGGATACAGAACACTTCTCCCAATCTCCTGGCTTAGCACTACGGGAGCGAGAGGAGGAGCTGCGGTGGCCGGCCATGATGGTATGGCCTTTTTCGGGCGCGCTCTGATGAATCCTTGCTTGGGGAAGAGGGTGTGATTTGGATCTGAGGATCCCCCTCTCTTTAATAGACGATCTACTAACATGGTCAGGGTGGCAAATGTAAAAATGCCTCGACTTCTCGCATTCGCTCGATACGTGGAGACTACCATTATTAAAGTACAGAAGCCGAGGAGTGCAACATTAATGGGAAGCCGGACACTACTCGTTACAACAGGTACTCTGGATTTGGAGAAGAACCCGCCTTGCAATGCCAAAGACAATCTGCGTGCCGGACTAATCGTCATTGAAGCCTGGTTCAGGGGCTACTGAGGGAGTCCTGGATTAGGGGGTCCTCGGACAGCCGGACTATATACTTTGGTCGGACTGTTGGACTATGAAGATACAAGATTGAAGACTTCGTCCTGTGTCCGGGTGGGACTCTCCTTTGCGTGGAAGGCAAGCTTGGCAATTCGGATATGTAGATCTCCTTCTCTGTAACCGACTATGGGTAACCCTAGCCCCCTCCGGTGTCTATGTAAACTGGAGGGTTTAGTCCGTAGGACAACAACAATCATAATCATAGGCTAGCTTCTAGGGTTTAGCCTCTATGATCTCGTGGTAGATCAACTCTTTTAATACTCATATCATCAAGATCAATCAAGCAGGAAGTAGGGTATTACCTCCATCGAGAGGGCCTGAACCTGGGTAAACATTGTGTCCCCCGCCTTCTGTTACCATTAGCCTTAGACACACAGTTCGGGACCCCCTACCCGAGATCCGCCGGTTTTGACATCGACAACGACCTCCCAGCACTTCTTGAAAAAGATGCCTGTAAAGTCATCCAGGCCGGGAGCCTTGCCCACTCGGGGCCAATTTTCGTGTTTTGACCCTTTGTGCATAGTTTAGCCGGATCTGACCCTTGTTCGAAATTATTCTGGGATCTGACCCTTTTACCTACTGTCGCAGTTCTTGGCGGTAGGGTTACACAGCCTACCGCCAAGATAAATGGCGGTAAGACTAAACTGCACAATGATAGCCGTTTAACGTTGAAAATACCCTACCGTCAGGGCCTTTGATGGTAGGCTATGTAACCCTACCGCCGTGGTCGTCGGCGGTAGGCTATTCGCTCTTTGACATGCATGCGAGAACATTGTTCTCTGAGGTGATGGTGAAAGCCTGACTCTACCTACCACTAGCTTGCAAAATATTTTTCTCTCCTCCTGTACAGTACCGTACGGCCCTACATGGTCCCTCCACCCACGAGTGATACTGTGAAGGTCCTCTTTGCTCCCCTGCAAAAAAGAAATCATGTTCTCTCCTCCCGCTATTTAGATCTGGCATTGCATGCTTCTCTTTTTCTCTATTCGGTGAATACCCACCACTACTCTTTATCTGTGAAACTTTAGCATAAAAATACAAATAACTTAAGAAAGTAGGTGTCTGAACTTAGTAGAACTTTAACTTAAAATTCTAAAGAACATTTTATAATTATTTTAAAATTGGGTGGGCTTTGCTGTAAACAGTGAAGACCTTTTCATTTTTATTGTAAAATGTTAAATAAAAAGAAACAGGAGTTGGAGAGCTTTCTAAATATTAGGTCTGCACTTTGTCAGAAATATACATATTGGACTAGCTGTGTAAATTTGAAATATATAGATATTGGACTTGTTTCGTAGAGCAGGCCGCGAGAAACTCAAATACTTGAACGGATTTAAATTTGCACAATTTATTTAAAATTTATGATGGCACATTTGTTTCTTGTGTAATTTCTTGTTGAATAGGTGATTGTATGGGCTACAGAGCATGCTAGGAAGCGCTAGCTATGACATCTAACACATGCTCTAGTGGAGAGAGAGAATGTAAGAGGAACTATGACATTTAACACATGTTCTGGTGGAGAGAGAGAATGTAAGAGGAAAGAGAGAAATGCAACACCAGTGCATGTGACTCCATTGCTTTTCTTTCCTGGCACATGGACAGACCGATGTGAAGGAACTCGGATTAACCCATCGCATCTGCTGCTACCCGGCTAGCGTGCCCTCTGCTGCTGCCCAGCTAGCTAGGCAAGCATGCATGCAGCAGCGGTCAGCACGCTTGTAGCTGTATAATTACGAGCCCTCTAGCCCAGCCGCGCCGGCCTGCATGCACCTACCGCCGAGGATTACGGCGGTAGGTTACACAGCTTACCGCCAAAGACCTCGGCAGTAGGATTTTTTCAACGTTAAATGAATGTGACGGCACGGTTAAATCCTACCGTCAAGGCCTGTGACAGTACGTTGTGTAACCTTACCGTCAAAGACTACGGCAGTAAGTAAAAGGGTCAGATCCCGAAATAATTTCGAAGAGGGGTCAGATCCGGTTAAACTTTGGGCAAAGGGTCAAAACACGGAAATCGGCCCCCACTCGGTATCTCCTTAATGGCCTCCCAAACCTCCTCTGCGTGATAGTAGCATCAATGGTATGCAAGTCAGCAGGCTGCAAGTTGAGCGCATTCCAATTAAAGTCAAAGTTGCTCTTGTCCCCTTTCGCATGACCTCTGAGAAGTGATTATGGATGATCTTCTCTTTTCCCTGTGAACACCAACTTAACCGTGTGCAAGCTTGATACCGTGGATGTGGTTCCGTAAGGATGGACACGATGGCACGTAAAAAAAAAATGCAAAGTGCGCTGTACATCTGCTCTCGCTTTCACAATCGCCATCACAAACTGAAACGATACTCTGATCTCGCCTAACACGACTCTCATCGTTCACACGAGGTCAACCCAACCGACGGGGATCGCGGGCGTTCCCCACTAGGCCACTACCAGCATCGCGGGATGCAAGGCCATGGCCGTGGCCTCCCTGTCCGATGCTGCTGCCAACTGGTTCCAGATCAATCGAGATCCGGCTGACAGCTGACTGGTCACCATCTCTAAACGCACATGGTCGCACCACCCGCTCCATCCCCCGCATATACAAAACCTACGTACGCACCTCGCAGCGCACGACGGTTAGAAAAGCCAGTGTCAACTTCCCCCGTCCGCGCCGTCTCACGCGTCGTTCAAACCACTCGAGGCCTCATCGGCGGCCGTACACGCCATCGAAGCATCAAGGAGGAGCAATGGCGGCGGCGGAGGCAGAGGTGAGCAACAAGGGGGTGATCCTGAAGCAGTTCGTGACGGGGGTGCCCACCGAGGACGACCTGGAGCTTGTCACCGCCGTCGTTCGGCTGGCCGTGCCGCCTGGGTCGGCGTCCGTGATGGTCAAGAACCTCTACGTCTCCTGCGACCCCTACATGCGCAACCGGATGAGCGAGCACAACGAGGCAAGCTACATCGAGCAGTTCGTGCCAGGGGAGGTACCGTTGTTATTAATCCCGACTTAGTTATTTACAGCAACTTTAATAGGGCGATCCAAACGGACGGTCATTTCGTTCGCTTTTTATTCGTTTGGATCGTCTGCCCGTCTGCGTCCGCCCTGTTTTAGATATGGATCAGTAGGGCGTCCAACACGCCGACCCATACGTGCCAGCGTGGCCGCCTGACCCTCTTAATTTTTGCATGATTGCATAGTTTGAATCGAATAACCTAGTGTTGGACCGAATAAAATAGCATAGTTTATTACAAGCCGAATGAAAATAAAAATGTCTCACATAGCTCTCACATAGTTTTACAAACGAATAAAAGAATATACATCTATTGGTTGCCAACATGAGCCCACATATGCTCAACCAAATCATTTTGCAGTTGCACGTGAGTTTTCCAATCACGCATGTCTTGATGAAATTGGGTGAATTATTCAAACGTTGCCGCTACTCCATGCTCAGGCACAACATTCTCACCCTGAAACTGAAACCCTTGATTATACAGACGTTCTGGGTGCTCGTCTTCTACAATCATATTATGCATGATCACACAAGCAGTCATCACCTCCCATAGTTTCTGCGTGCTCCAGGTATTAGCAGGATACCGAATGATGCCCCATCGAGATTGCAAAACACCAAAGGCACGCTCGACATCCTTTCTAGCACTCTTTTGCTCTTGGGAAAATCTTTTCCTCTTCTCTCCGACAGGGTTGGGTATTGTCTTGACAATAGTGGTCCACTGAGGATAGATACCGTCACCCAGATAGTATCCTTTGTCGTAGTTGTGGCCGTTGACAGTAAAGTTCACCGGTGGGCTGTTGCCTTCGGCAAGCCTAGCAAACACTGGCGAGCGCTGAAACATGTTGATATCATTGTGTGATCCGGCCATACCAAAGAAAGAGTGCCAGATCCAGAGATCTTAAGACGACACGGCCTCTAGTATGACAGTGCAAGCCCTGACATGGCCCTTATACTACCCCTGCCAAGCAGAAGGGCAGTTCTTCCACTCCCAATGCATGCAGTCTATGCTACCAAGCATCCCTGGAAAGCCCCTGCTGGCATTCATCACCAACAAACGGGTTGTATCTTCAGCAGTCGGCTCTCTGAAGTACTCAGGGCCAAACACAGCAATAACAGCCTTGCAGAACTTATACAGGGACTCTAGGCAAATAGACCCGCTCATACGGACGTACTCGTCAATGATATCACCGGGCACCCCATATGCAAGCATTCGGATGGCGGCAGTGCATTTCTGATAAGAGGGAAAACCAATCTTGCCAACGGCATCCTCTTAGCACTCGAAATAGTCATCATAGCCGACCATCCCCTCTCTAATACGGTTGATGCCTACTCATACGAAAACAGCGTCAGAATTTCTGATGTTTGAACAACGGGTTTGTTATATCAAAGTAGTCCTTCCAAAGAAGGAAATGTCCGCTCTCTCGGTTGCGATTCAACGACGGAAGGTGGCCCGGAATGGAGCCACGGAACAATGGCCGTTGGCTGTTGAGGTGGTGATGGACCAACACGGCAGCCAATATCTCCTCCTCGTCATTGGAGGACGAATCGTCGGAGTCGCAAAGAAAATTGTGAAAAAAGAACTCGTTGGCAGAGTCCATTTTGTACCTTGGCAAACTGTCGAACAGTTTGCGGGCGTCGGCGAAGGAGACGGCCGGCAAAGGGAGTCGCGGCGCGTACGGACCAGCTAGTTGTCCTGCCGGCGTCCGACGAGCGTGCCGGTGAGGATCTGGCCGGGCGGCGAGGCGGCTTCTTGGTCGGGGGCGGCTATGTGGTGGGGGGCGGGGGTGTGGGAAGCAGTCGGCTCCCCAGCGGCAAGAGGGCGGTGGCGGGTGACGCGGGAGTGGGCGGCGTAGCTGGGCGGATGTGGAGGCGCCGGCAGCTGGCAGAGTCGCCGGCAAAAATGGGCGGCGGCGTCGACGACGAAGGAGGAGGGCAAGGGTTGTTGTTGGATGGGGGGAGGCCAATGTGCCACCGACCAGCGGGCCAGGAGAGGAGAGGGCGAGCGTGCGCGTATCCGCGCCGACGCAAATCCAGCTCAAAAATGAGTCGTCCATGGACGAAAAGCGGACGTCCGTCCGTTTGGATCGGCGCGTTAGGCCGCCTTTTGTGTCCGTGCCGATCCAAACGGACGGCGGCGTACGAAATGGGTCGCCCCGTTAAAGTTGCTCTTACTGTTTGGGTTGTCTCCTAATTTCTGCAGGAAATGAACTGTTTTATGTGTCCAACTAGTAATGAAACTGGCGCGCGTGCGCGAACCCAGCCCGCACTGCCGAATGTTTCTTTTCGGTTTTGAGCAGAATTCTATTTCTGTCGCCGCCTTCTCTTGGCAACTTTCCTTTTACGGTGAATTTTAAAAACAAGGTTTGGGATCACACGGCACTTGATTTGGTCGAATCTGGCAAGCTGGCCTCTGTTGAGTGTTCAGATCAAGTTTTTTAATATATCTATGAGATCGTAGAACATTTTTAGTATATCTATGAGATCGTAGCACATTTTTAATATATCTATGAGATGGTAGTACAGTAGATTCCCCTACTTATATATATTAATATATTACTCCTTCTGTACGAAAATATAAGATGTTTTTACAGTTCGAACTGCAAAAACGTATTTTTTTAGAGTACCCAAAGACGTACCATATCTTTATAGAAGGGAGTAAAGATTACAAGAGACCAACGGTTGATGCGAACATCAATTGTCGGAACACCCACACCATACAGATGTCCTTACATCAACTTCTCACAAATCTATCTAGGCCTCCTATACCTACACCCGCTCTCTTCCAATCTCGAATCTCGTCGATGATCCCTCTAGTTGTTTCTCCTCGTGTTTTTTGCTGCTTCTGTCTATTGAAGACTCTCGCATTCCATTGCTTCCAGAGTAACCAAGCAGCTGCTATGACAAAAGTGTCGAAACCCCTCATGTCCTTGCCTTGGAAGCCTCTCCTCGAACTGAGCCACCACTCGACAAAGGTGTCGATCGAGACATTAAGATGCAATGTGTCAAAACATGTGTGCCAAACCTCACGCGTGTAGACACATTGCACCAGAATGTGCTCGACATTATCCTCTTCATGCATGCAAGTATAGCACGTGGAAGGCACCTCCTGCAAGCCATGCCGTGCTCTCATGTATGATGTCCACAATCTGTATTGCACCGCCAGCCATGCGAAAATTTTCCACTTAAGCGGGGCCCAGCTTCTCCAAATCCCAATGGTCGTCGGGGATTGGATCCCACCCATGCACTGCTGGGTGTAGGTGGACTTTGCCGAGTACACGACAGATTTATCGTGTGGCCATGCAAAGGTATCCTCGACCTGCTCATCTCTCGGCACTGTAGCGATCGCGTGCCTAAGGTCCATGACCTGTATCAGCGCTCCAAAAGAGAGTTGGGGTTGCAGTTGAAACCATCTATCTCCACTCAAAGGCTGAGCCACTGTCCTAGTATTTCTAGTCTGTGTGTCCACTCCTGGGGCCAACAATGGCGCTATGTCCTAAACCGCAAAATCGTGAATCCATCTATCCCTCCAGAATAACACTTTGTCCCCTCTGCCAATGGTTATCATCACTAGGCTATCAAACACTTGTCGAGCCTCATCGTCAATCAGCATATGAAGACCTTGCCATGGCCTGTGCAACTCGGTACATCTAAGCCATTCCCATCTCACTCTGAGGGCTAGGGCTTGCAGACTCAAGTTCTTCACTCCAAGTCCACCATAGCCAAGCGGCCTACAGATTGAGCTCCAAGCCACTAAGCATTGGCCTCCATTTACTTGGTTCTTTCCGGCCCAGAAGAAAGCTCTCATCCAACTATTCATGTCCTCGAGGACCCAAGCCGGTGCCTTCATGACAAGCAAGTGATGAACTGGTCTTACCGCGATGACAGACTTCACCAACACGAGCCGACCCGAGCGCTGCATGAGACCTCTCTGCCATGCAGGAATAAAGTGTCTTACTTGGTCTAGGAGCGGTTTCCACTGCACCTCGGTAAGCTTCTTGATTGCTAACTGCAACCCTAGATATCTACAGGGGAATTCCCCAATGGCGCATTGCAAGAGGCTCTCGACTCTTGCCCAGTCCTCCTGATCTTCCGTTATAAGGATTGCCAATGATTTTCTATAATTGACCCTAAGGCCAGAAGCTCCACCAAATATCTCCAATGCATTCCTGACAAACTTGAGGTCCGTCATGGATGGCCTCACAAAGAGGGCGACATCATCTGCGTATATGGACAGTCTCTGCATCATCGAGATGCCCGTGTAACTGCTTAGCACTCCCTCCTGCAAGGCTCTAGTAATAATGGCCGAGAGGGCCTCCATAGCAATGACGAAGAGCAACGGGGAGACCGGATCCCCTTATCGAAGTCCCTTGGCATGCCAAATTCTCCTTCCGAGGGCTCCATTGACTAGCACACGCATATTAGCAGCCTGAAGCAGCGTGGCAATCCAATTTAGGTATACTATACCGAATCCTTTGGCTTAGAGAACCTCAAACAGGAATGGCCACGACAGGGAGTCGAACGCACGTGTGATATCCAGTTTAAGAAAGACACCATGATTCTTCCTGGCATGGATTTTCGTGGCTACTTGTCTCACAAGGAGGTAATTGTCATGCAAGCTCCTCCCTTTTATGAACGCTGACTGGTTCACTCCCACCAGTTCAAGCATTTGCTTTCGGACTCTGTTGGCGAGCAGTTTCGCTAAAAGCTTGGAAAAACTATGTGGCAAACTGACCGGCCGGAAATCTCCCACATCCAACGCATCCGCCTTTTTGGGTATGAGCACCATGAGAGCTTGATTAAGTCTTTTGAATCCTTTGCTCTCTCCCGATGCAAGCTTGGCAAGCGCTGCCATTATGTCATTTTTGATGATTGGCCAAGCTCTTTGATAAAACATACCACTGAATCCATCCGGTCTAGGTGTGCGATTTGGGTGCATGTCTTTAACTACTTGCCAAACTTCCTCCTCCGTGAAGATTACCTCTAGCTCCGATAGATCATGCTCCTCCATCCCCCAGAAACCTCATGTCCAAAGTGTGCGCTCTAGCATTCGCCGTGCCTAGCAGATCTTGGAAGGCGGTAGTGAAGATCTCCTCTTTACGACCCTGCTCTGTAGCTATCTCATCACCCACCCTCACTTGAGGGATGAAGTTCTTAGCTCTTCTTCCATTAGCCACCGCTTGGAAGAATTTAGTGTTAGCATCACCCTCACGTAACCACATGAATCTTGATCTCTGTTGCGTCAATCGTCCTTTCCAGCGAAGCGAGGCCCAGAGGGGCGAGCTTCAGGGTGCGTCTCAACCAAGTCTCCAGATCAGATAAATCTCGCGAATCCATTGCTTGGTCTAGCCTGAAAATAACGAGCGTCACCACTGGCATCTGAAGTTTGATGTTACCCACTTTTATCTGACCCCAAGCCTATAATGCAGCGCCCGCGTTTCTGAACAGGGCGTCAAGTCTCTTAAAAGGGTCCACAATCGCCGGGTCGCACACCCAAGCGTCCCACACCGCCTAATCAAAGCCCTCTAGCTTAGCCCAAAATGCCTCAAAGCGAAATATATTTTGATATGGGAAGTATTATGGTAAAAAGTTGTACAGGAAAACATAATGAGAACAAAAAGAAAACTAATGCATGGCCACAAGCCCTCTACAATATGTCAGATGAAAGTATCAACCCAAGGTTCCAGCCTTGTGTGTTTTCCTTCTAGCTCTCAAAATGAGCAATTTCATTTCCTCCTTAAATATCTTCTCGTGTCTGTATAGGTTTGGCTCTAGACCTTGGAAAACGTAGCCATCTCTAGTGTTTTGGATGGCTCATGTCACCAAAATGATGATCTTAATCTATACTTACTAATAAAGTCATTTGTGCTTCTCCTTGTTCGTCGTCAGTAATTTTGCATAAAAGTCCCTTTTTTGGTATTCAACCTGCACTCCATAAATATACATATTGTAGGTACCCCCCCCCCCTCTACATGTATAAGTCATCTTATGAAATCAAAATAATCTCAAAACAGTTAGGCGCGGTGCATTAACTCTCATATCATTTTCTTGTTTCTTGACATAAATAAAGGAATCAACCAATAAGAGATGTGGGGCGTACATGCTTTTAATGACTTGAGACTACCAAACACGACATGCAGTAGTCAGTTCATTGCATGTAATGCTATTAATTAGCAAATAAACATTAAGCCATCTCGTTTTTCCCTTCGCATTGGTCATGATGCACAACATAAGATGACGTATGCACCTGGACGGAGGGAGTACACCTCCACCAGCGATCGCTCGCGTTTTTCCCCAGCTCGTGCGTCGTCTGGGCCACGTTGGGCTGTTGTGAATAAAAACATAATTTCTTGGTGTGCGTGTAGGGTCGTTAAGGAAAAAATATAACTTCTTAATGTGGGGGTCGAACTCGGCACCTCCCTTCGGATGAAGGAGGGTCTAACAAAGCGCACTAACAATGCTAACTATTTAGAAGTCCCACCTCACCTTTTTACAAAAAGATCCAGTTATATACCTTCAAGAGTTGTCTAGGGCACCAACAGGTAGCTTTAATAGAGGGTGGTGTGCGGATTTCGGAATAAAGGAACTAACTCCCTCAATAAAAGAGAAAAAGAAGTCATAGTGAAACGGCTCTAATCGGACGGAATTGTTGGTTGACTTGTGGGACGGTGGGGTGGTGCAGGCTGGCTACTTGTGGGTCGACATGCAAAGGAATAAGGAACGATAGGATATCCAAAAAGATAAGTGCCACACATGTGGCACGAAGCAACATGGTCCAAACACCCCATTATCACCCATTTTGCCACATGAAACAGATGGCATCAGCAAAAACTTTTTGGTTTTTTGGACTTAAAAATAGTTTATCTTTGAAATAGAAAATCCAACTAAAAATCCGTTTTCATCATTAAATTCGCCTCAAAGAGATCTTCAAAACTAGATCCCATATTGATATGTTTCGATGACTTTTTTGGGGCAAAAAATTGACATGATGTTACTCTGAAGCTGTCATAGTGTTTACACTAAAGTTGCCATGATTTGTTTCATCTATTTTTTTAGATTTAAAGATACCATTGTATTTCAACTACTTTTCACGAAAATTTTAATTAACTGGCCATGGCTACTTTTAGTAATTAACCACGGCAAATCTAATTCATGGATCATGGCAATATTTAGTAAGTCATCGTGGCAAATTTAATTTATAGATCAAGGCAATTTTAGTATTTTGACCATGGCAATTCTAGTATTTTGACCATGGAAAATATTTTTTCTATGAACCATGGAAAATTTTAGTGCATGTATCATGACAAATTTAATTAATTCACCATGGCAATTTTAGCTTTTGGTTCATGGCAAATTTGAGTCATTGACTATGCATTTTTAAAGTAATTCACAACGGATTTCTTTTTAATGATGAACCATGTCAAAATTATTTCATGGATCATCGAAAAATTTAGTAATTCTCCATGGCGAGTTTGGTTTCTTAATTCTCCTTTTTATAACATGTCAAAATTTACTTTAAACATAGAAGAAAAAGTAGTTGAAACATATCATGGCAACTTCAATATAAATATTATGGAAATTTATGTGCAATAGACATGGAAACTTTTGACCGCCAAAAATATCGTCGAAACATATCGATATGAGATCTAGTTCCGAAGTCCTCGTCATGACGGATTTAATAGTGAAAACAGATTTTCAATCAAAATTTTTATTTAAGAGATAAAATATTTTAAAGTTTGGAAAACCCAAAAGATTTCCGTTGGCATCATACGTTTTTGTCCCTATTTGCATGCATGTGTGAAAGAAATAAAAAAAAACTGACGTGTCATAATGGGTGGCTAGAAGGGCGTTCGGTCCGATCTCCTTCAGCCCACACGTGTGAGCACAGTTACTTCGTGTCACACGTGTGGCACTTATCAGGATCCTAGGATATTGAGTCTCTGTTGGAAAAAGAAAGAAGGAAATAAGAAAGGGGATTTCAATCGACGTGTATAGAGAAATGAGTTAGGGAAAAATTAAGTCATTGTGACAGGAATGTAAGGAAGCTAGAAGGCGTGGAGCGCTTCTTTGTCCACGGCTTCTATATAAACCTCAAGGTGATAGCCAAGAGTAAGGAAAGAAATTTAGAACTTGCGGCAGAAAAATACGGAGGGAAAGCAAAAGCTTCTAATTAAAAAGGATTTCTAAAAAAATTAGGAAGGAAGAAATTTAGTCCTTGTGATGGGGAAGAAAAATAAGGAGGGAAAGCAGTCCAAATAAGGAAGGACCTGGGATTACTACGGGCTGTGCACATTGAGAATTTGGATTGTAGCTGGTTTATCCCTCATTCTGGCATTGTAGCACAGCTCGCAAGTCGAACAATATTTCTCTGGAAAAATAACATTGCGTACGTTTTAAAGATGGTCTACTCGAAAGAACTTCATGTTAGGGATATTTGAGAATACTTATTCTTTGAAAGAAACATAGTGATTGGATTAGAGGTGTTCGGGTGTGATGAATTTTGATCGCGTTCATTTTCCTAGTAAATAAATAAAAGGCAGATGCAGCCTCTGTTTTAGTCTTGGAAATGTGTCTTGGCGAATTATAAGTTAAAGGATATATTTCATTCATTCTTTACACTGAGTTGAGATCGTAGCACTTTGCTTTCGAGTGAGTTGATATATTTCATTTGTTCTTGGGAAAGGTTTGGATGGTAGTACATGAGTAAGAATTTTTGGAATCACCAAGCACTTGATCTGGTTGAGTTTGGCCTCTAAACTTACTAACTTTGCGGTAGGCGTTTGGCTTTATTCTACAAATTGTGCATTGCATTATAGAAATTGTCATAAATAATATATTTTCTATATGCAGCTGCAACCAATCAACTCAAGGGATAACACTAGACAACTAACTCTTGAGTGTTAATATATGCATGTACTTCTTTTATTATTTTTTCTGAAAAACTTTCGATCTATCCATCAACTATCAAGGTAGTACAAAGAACACCAGAAGTAAAAAATTACATCCAGGTACCTAGACCATCTAGCGATGACTACAAGCACTTAAGCAAGCCAATGACGCGCAGCTATCATCACCACTCCCTCATCAGAGCCGAGCAAACCTTGTTGTAGTACACAGTCGGGAAGTCTAGGACATGAACCCGAGCGTTTTGGTTCCATCACAAGGAACAAAACAAGCTACGCTCAGTTTGCTAAATCTCTACTCAAACTTTAGGAAGTGATGTAGAGGTGGTTTCCAACCAAATTCTTCAAGCCTATTGGTCTACCGTTGCCAAGACGCGTGGATCTCATCTTTTAGTCCATTAGAGTAATTAATAAGGACATCTATTTGATTAGAAAGAGACTAGTTTAGTTAGGAAGATAGGGATTTGATTTGTTCAGAAAGTTCAGGTTATGTCCTTCTAAGACATCAAGTCGTATCTTCTCTATGGATTATCGAATAGAGTAGCAAAAATCTAACACATGTCCCCAACCTTCTCTCCTCTCATCCATGGCACCATGGTCGGCCAATCTTCGCTCCTCGGAGTTGTACCCCCGATTGTGTCACGTTCATCGGTCTTACGACTGTTACCAATAATATCCTAGTGTGTGACAAATTCGTATCACACTTACCGATCCTTGCGGAAATTGCCAAGCTCATGGATGAAAAGATTTTTGGGCAAAAGAAGGAACTTGTGCACGAACTGCAGTGCACCATACTCAAGAAATTTGTGATAAACATTGAAGAACTCAAGGAGGAAGCATCAACCGACCTGGTAGCCATTGCACATCTAGAGAAGGGCGTCCCCGTTAAGACCTTCACTAAGGAGGAGCACCTGTAGGGAAAGCACAACCTCCATTGAAGTCCTTCCTCTTATCTCGAGGACCACACCCAGGTATACGAGAAGAGGGAAAACCTGCGCCTATGAGAAGTGGCAGGAGTACAACCTACAACCACGTCAGTGAAAACTCCAGTAGCCATGGGGTGCCCTCAAGAGGTAGCCATGCGACAAATCGCAAGAGTAGCTATGCTAGCAACTGTGGTGGTGATGGATTCCTCTCCGGTTGGTGTGGTGGACTCACAACCAACAACACCATTTGTTCCTAGTAGCAACGGCTCCTCTTCCCGAGTCATTGCTAGTCCCTTTGTTTCATGCACCGCTCCTCCATATGCTAGCAATTGCATTAGAGTTTATAGTAGCGGGAACAAAGGATGAGCCTGCCCTTGAAACCCTCCCTCACAAACCCTAAGGCTCACAAGCCCTGCCAACCTTCGTTCTTCCTCAGATTTGTACCCCAAGTGTGTCACATTTATCGATCTTGTGGTCGGTACTAATCCTAGCACGTGACAACCATCAAGAAGGATGTTATGTAAATGATTCGCAAATTTCAATCCATGAACTCCCAGGGATGAGCTATCTTAATGTAGTGGTAATGATGCTTCTGGCAAAGTCTGAAATTGGCTCGATGTCAAGCGATTTGTGACCAATCAGCCCGGTACACTTGTTCGGGGAAGCTTGTTGTTGAAGCTCTGGCGCCCAAGCATAACCATTCATGATAATCACTAACAGAGCTAGTTGGGTAAGGACGAGCCATTGCCCCCTCCAAGATTGATAAAATCGTGTATGACCCTCCAAAATTTTCATTTCAACCACCCAAC
>NC_041389.1:138871529-138882683 GCF_002162155.2 Triticum dicoccoides
TTCCATTGATTTCTAGCTCTATCCCTGATGCCAACACTAGTTCAACAGAGCCAAGGCGCACATTCATCATTCATTAAAGGTCAAACCATTCATCTAATTTTTTCACTATGTGCAAGGATCGAACAAAACTTTACATGAGAAGCATATCCCAAGCATAATGCTGAAGCTGGACATTTCTAAAGCCTTTGACTCACTATCCTGGGAGCTCCTAATGCAGTTACTCGTATTTAGAGGTTTTGGCCAGAGGTGTTGGATTGCATCTCTGCTTTCTTCTATCGGCATGTGCATTTCGGTGAACAAAACCCTTTTTGGCTACATCTTCCATAAGAAAAGTCTTCGACAGAGTAACCCCTCTCCCCTCTATTATTTGAGCTTGTCATGGAATATATAGCTTCCTATTCAACTTGGCGCATGCTCAAGGTGTTCTTTCGCCCCTCAGCCCTCAACTGTTTAGATACATGGCTTCTTCATATGCCGACAGTGCAACGATCTTCATTCAACAAAAGATAGATGACGATGTTGTTGCTGCCAACACCATGCTCACTTTCTTTGGCAATGTTGATAGCCTTGTTACCAATGTCACCAAGAGCAACCTCTACCTATCTGATGTGAGAATATCAACAATGAGACCATTGGGCAGCCATTGTCATGCCTGATTGGCACCTTCCCCTTCACATATTTAGGTATGCCTCAAGCCTTTACTAGGCTAAGAATATTGATTTCCAACCATTTTTGGACAAGCTAGCAAAGAATATTGTTGGATGGATTGCCCAATTCATATTATCTGATACAAGAGCCACGCTGGTCAAGCATGTACTCTCAGTCGTCCCCACATTACAGATGCTAGTTCTATACCACCCCAAGTAGATGACCAATGCTATGATTTTCATTGAACCTGCTCGAACAAAGATAATGGTGGCAATTGTCTGGTTAGTTGGAGGTAAGTTTTCTCGCCCAAGCCACTCAGAGGCCTCGGCATCCCCAATTTTGAGATTCACAATAGAGTGATTTGCGTCCGCTGGCTGTTACTCAATTGGGAGAACCGTGAAAAACCATCATTCAGCCTACATCTGTCGACCGATCCTCTCACGAAGAGCATCCTCCGATCTTCCACCTGTAACGGTAATGGTCGCTCCACTTCCTTTTGGTACGATCATTGGCTTAATGGTTGTGTGTCAACGGATGATTTCAAGTATCTCTTTTTAGATAGCTATTGTTGGCAATGCTCGTCTCTCAAGCTCTAACCAACAGAAAGCAGATTGCCGCAATCAAGCCTTTCCTTCATGTTGTTGTCCTCTCCAACTACATGCGACTCGTCCCGCAAAAAAAACTACATGTGACTCTAAAATGTCTCAACAGTGTGCACCTAAACGATTCCAAAGATCGAATCACCTAGAAATAGACTAAAGGTGGCTTTTATTCGACGAAATTTGTCTATTTGATCCAATTTGAGGGTCCATATGCTCTGAGCTTAATGGCCTCATCTTTCTTCAAAAAGAAGGATAAACCCTAGCCTCTGCATCGATTGATGCACACTTCTCTGCCCATGTGCCACCAAAGCTGAAGCACCACGCCTTGATTGTGATCTAGGGCAAATGTCTGACCGCCAACAGGCTAGCACCGAGGGGATGGCTACACAACCCAGTGTGCTCCATCTGCCACTTTCATCTTGAGATTACGATTCACCTGTTAGCCCAAGGATAATACTTCTAGGCACTTGATCACTGGCCGCAACATGTTTTGCACTGCTTGAGGCTGCCTTGCGAAAGTAGCCATTGTATCTATGTGTCTCCACATGCTCTTTAAAAAGTAAAAGCTTCACAAGCACTGGAACACTAGTTGCATCTTGCTCTAGTGGTTCCTCTAGACTGAAAAGAATGCAAAGATCTTCAATAACATTGCCAAACCACCAGCTACGACGTTCAAGCTAGCTTACGATGAGGTGCTCGCCTCGAGGGGGGCTGTGATCTGCCTCATGCATCACCTTCTGCTACTCCAACTAAGCCTCCCAAACAGATCCCTGGACCTGTACTTGCTTTGATAGACTAGCAACCACCATAGTCTGGAGTTGTTCTTTCTTCTCTGTTGGCTATGCCCAGCTAAACCCTTGTACGTTCCAACTCTCTTAATAATTCATCCTAGTCTAGGTTTGTTTCTTACTTCTCCATGGGCTATGCCCAGTTAAACCCTTGTACATTCCAACTCTCTTAATTCAATGAAACATTGTATGTTATATTTCCTCAAAAAAAATACTTCAAGGAGTTTCTTTTTACCGAAGATACTTAGAACATGACTTATTGTGAATTGGAAGGAGTATCTATCTACTATTTTTTAATTTCATAAAAATACCTGTCTTAATCATAGAAGAAATATTCTTGGCCATCTATTTTTCAGTCAGATAGAGTTATAATAGACATATGATCTCAAACTTTTGTGGCCTTTAGTGGTGTATGCACAAGTTGTGCAAATGTTCCTTTTGTCTAATATATAGACAAAGGCAAATGATAGTAATCAATTAAATTTTATTGTTCATCCTACTCACAGTTGACACTCAACACCATGTTATTTACGGATGTAACTTGTAGTTTACTCTATTGTCATGTCAAGTATGAACTAGTGCTTTTCTTTTACTAGAAAACGAAGCCATGAAGACTATTGTGTTCTGTTCATCACTGCAATCAGATTCTCTGAAATTCCAATGCCTTACCGAGTATGATTATTCCAGGTTTTGGCTACTTTTTCAGTAGGCAGGGTGGTAGCATCCGGGCACCCGAATTTCAAGTCAGGTGATCTTGTTTGGGGCATGAGCGGATGTGAAGAATACACTTTGATCACGGATCCAGAGTCTCTTTTCAAGATCAACCATCCTGAACTACCTCTGTCGTACTACACGGGTGTTCTTGGTGAGTACATTCTTTTTTGCCAGAAGCAAAGTGCCATATTTAATCTTATATTTCCGTTTTTCATCAAATGAAGCACGTACTTGCTTTTGCTTTTTTCGTTGACTATATCTGGTTGACAAACCAGAATTTTGGCACAAGCTAACATGTCCAATTAATTAATTAACATGCCACACCCAAAACACTGAATGAAACAATAGCGAGAGCTTACATGTTCTACATACCACTGACATGTTGTTCGAAAAGTGACCTGGATCAACTGAAACAAGATTGCATCCATTAAGAACTGAAACATATGATGAAAAGGGGCAGTCTTTTGTAAAGCAAACATATCATGCAACAAGGATCGAACCACATACATATGAAAAAATAGGCTCACCTGATCATGGCAGCTTTGTTGTGGAAATCTTCCACCGAGTTCCATCGACTCACGAATTCAATCTCCTTAACATGATACCAATTAGGCCCAGACTCAGAACTATTTTGGTGAGCTTCACCGGCAACTACCAAGCATGGACCAGGCGAGAGGAGCAGGTTTTGTGCGGCGGCCATGAAATGTTGAACTCCTTGCAGTCCACAACCTTGCTCTTTGTCAGGTCGATGGCGAAGATGTGCCCGTCCAAGAAGAAGTAGACCTTGTTGGTGTTCATGCATGGGGTGGACCAGCACCACAGCGGGGATGACCCTCTCACGCAGCCCTGCATCCCTGTAGGTCTGGTCGTCCCAAACCTTGTCCAAGGGGAGCTTGGGCCTGCTTGTCCATGTCGCGTCAGACGGGTCGTTGGAGGACATCGTCCACATGCTGACCTCCGGCTTGTCACATGTGCCATGGATCTGAACGGATCGCAGTCGGCGGCCGCTCACCCTCAAGCAACGGTGTACGTCACCATTGACGGGGTCCAAGCGAATGGCAGCTCGTCGAGGACATGCGGAAGCACGGGACTGTTTGGTTCTAGGCCTTGCATTGCCACACTTTGTCACACATTTTTGTCAAGATTATCTAAGGTTAGTTTAACAAAATGAGAGCCACAAGTTGCCAAGCCTAAGGGAATCTTGCCACATTTTTGTGTGTATGTCATGTGGGGCCCTAGTGTGGCTTACATAAGTTGTGGCTTGAACCAAGCACTAACCTAAGTTGGTTAAACTTGCATAACCTTAGGTGTGGCAACCTTTGACAAACTTAGTCACAAACCAAACAGCCCCATGATTTGGTAAATCTTGGGCTTGTCGGCGAAGGGGTCGCAGGCGGGGATACAGTGCTCAATCCACCAGAGGAGCCCTTCGTGGGAGAGGACGTCGTCGCCGCACCACACTATCGCATCCACGATATTGGAGCACTAGCACCTCTTTTCGTCCCAGTCGTACATGTCCTCCATGCAGAGGAGTGTGACACGGCCACGATCTTCGAGGCGCCACGGGGTTGAGCTCTGCAATGATGAGATGGTTGTCACCGCGATGGCGGATGAGGCCGACGGAGTGGGGGCACATGATGCCGTCGTTGCGAGGGAGGATGCCCAGCATCTTGCGGATCCATGGGTTGCATAGGTAGTAGGAGATCCCGATCGTGGTGCAACCGCAGAGGAGAATGACACCGCAGCTACCGACCGCTACGATGGAGGGGTAGTGTAGCGTGCTGTTGGCGGACATGTCAATGTTACTCACGACGGTTACATGGGAGGGGAGCGGAGCGGAGCTTTCTCGAAGGTGAAGGACATGTTGGTGGATTTCTCGAATATGCTATGATTGTTTTCCTCCTTGGCCACCACCCTCGGGATGTCGTACAGGATGAACCACTCTGCAGCCGTCGGGGCCATTGCCAGATCAGAGGAGATTCGAGCGGTTGGGGTTCCGTGTATCGTGTAAGGGGATAAGGAATGCCGCTCACTAGAGAATATGGACAAAGACTTCGATACTATGGGAGATATCATACTATGGTGATCTTCGCGCATCGGAGAATATGGACGCAGCAAAACATGAGGATTTTTAGCGATACTGGTTACACCCACTGGTGGCGATCCATGGTGGTTTACTGGTGTTTACGGACCTAACCTAGAGGTGGCCAAGATAGAATTCATGCAGGAGTCACTGGAGGTTCCAGAGCTACTAGCAGGACCGTGGTTGGTGGCCGGGGACTTCAACCTCTTGGTAAACCCCGAAGATAAGAGCAATGATGCCATCAACAGGAGGATGCTGTCTAGGTTCCGGTCCAAGTTAAACAGGATGGAACTGAAGGAAATATACCTGAACGGGAGAAGATATACCTGGTCGAACGAGAGAGAACTGGCGACCCTGGAGAAGATTGATCACGTCTTTTCTATGAACTCATGGGAAGATGCATACACCTCCTCTCTTCTCACCGCCCTTGGATCTGCTATCTCGGATCATGTTGCTCGTTTCTTCTGGACTTGCATGCGGACCTTCACTTCGGGAAGAGATTGTGCAAGAGGCGTGGAGCTCTACACCATCGACTGACAATCCTTACTTAACTCTCAACGACAAACTCAGGGCCACGGCCTGTCACCTACAAGCATGGAGCTCAAAGTGGATTGGGAACCTTCGCCTCCAAATCGCAATTGCCCATGAAATCATACTCCGGCTGGATGTGGCAATGGATTCTAGGCCCCTCAGTGCGGCAGAGATCGAGCTCAGGCGCACGTTGAAGAGGAAGCTTCTTGGGCTCTCGTCGCTCGAACAAACGATTGCAAGACAAAAATCCTGACTTCTTCACCTTAAGGATGGAGATGCTAATACCAGATTCTTCCACCAACATGCACGGCATCGGCAGAGGAAGAATGTGTTGATGTCCTTGACGCACAATAGTGAGCACATTACTGGCCAAGAGAACATTGTGTCCATTGGACAACTACTATAACATGCTTTTGGGTGCGACATCTCCACGCCAATTCCGTCTTAACCTGGACGCTCTTGGTCTTCCTGTACGGGATCTAAGTGGACTGGAAGGGCCATTCTCAGAGGAGGAAATTCTGCATACAATTAAGTCCATGCCACTCGACGAAGCTCCCGGGTCCGGATGGATTCACAACAAGGTTCTTTGTATCATGCTGGCCCATCATTAAGGATGATCTATTGACGGCTTTCTTGATGTTCCACCGCGGAGATGTGAGGGGTTTGGCCTCCATCAATAAGGCATTGGTTACTCTTTTGCTAAAAGAAGATGCCGCAGAGCAATTGCGGGACTTCAGACCCGTAAGCTTGATGCATGGTGCGGTCAAAATTTTCGACAAAGTTCTAGCGTGTTGGCTAGCTCAAGAGTTGCCAAACTTGATCGTCCCCCACCAGAGCACTTTTGTCAAGGGGAGAGCACTACATGATAATTCCATGCTTGTCCAGAGCATGGCAAGGCGTCTCCATGCACTCAAACACCCTACCATCATGCTAAAGTTGGATATTTCAAAGTCCTTCGACACTGTCCAATGGCCGTTCCTACTTGAGGTGCTTCAGGGGATGGGCTTCGGTAGAACATGGACGAACTAGATGGCGGGGCTCCTGGCCACTTCCTCAACCCGCATCATGGTAAATGGAACGCCGAGCGTCCTAATCCACAGCTGCAAGGGTCTTCGACAGGGCAGCCCCCTCTCTCCCATGCTTTTTATCATCATCATGGAGCCATTACAGAAGCTATTCAAGCTGGCCGTGGATATGAAGGTCCTAGCCCCCTCGCGCGGGAGGGAATCAAACAAAGGATGCCCGTTTTTGCAGATGATGTGATTGTCTTCCTGAAGCCAGACACATCGGATCTGAGCGCTTGTGTACGCATTCTGGAACTATTTTGCTCTGTGTCTGGTCTCCACGTGAACCTCAACAAAACGGCAGCCATTCTGATCTGCTGCTCAGAGGAGCAGAAACAGCTAACGGCGACCAATATGGGTTGCCAAATTGGGGCCTTCCCTTGTAGATACCTGGGCCTCCCTCTCTGTCTCAAAAAACCCTCTGCGGCTCAGCTACAATACTTGGTGGAGTGACTAGCACAATGCCTACCAACATGGAAGGCGGCTACCCTCCCGAAGAGTGGAAGACTCATTTTGGTCCTTTCGGTTCTCTGTTCGTTACCTATCCATGCCATGCTAGCCCTGGCACTACCCATGAAGACTATACATGCCATGAATAAGATCGTCCGAGGTTTTATGTGGTGCGGCAAGGCCCAGGCCAATGGAGGGAACTGCTCCGTCGCTTGGGATAGAGTCTGCATGCCCAAGTGGGCGGGTGGCTTGGGCATCCCAAACCTTGCTAGATTGAACGTGGCCTTGCAGGCCAGATGGGCATGGTTACAGAGAGTGGATCGGCCGAGGCCTTGGCATGAATTCAACATCCCGGCTCTAAAGCATCGATGGCCATATTCTCTGCTGCTACTAAGGCCGAAATTGGAAATGGAAGCCGCATCCTCTTTTGGGAGGACCATTGGCTGGACGGGGCCCGGATTGTGGAGGTTGCACCTCTAATCTATGAGGTTGTCAGCCCGCGTGTGAGGGACGGCAAGTTACTTAAGGATGCGCTTCACGCAGGCACGTGGGCCTTGGACGTAAAGCCAAACTTGAGCTTCAAAGCTCTCATGCAGTACCTTGATTTGTGGCATAGACTTCAGGAAATCACACTTCAGGAGGACACTGAAGATGTCCTATCTTGGGCATGGGAGGCAAATGACAGTTTTGGGTCAGATCTGCTTACGCCGCTCTATTTGCGGCTAAGGAAGTGGAGACGATGGCACAATTCACGTGTTAGTCAAAGGCCCCTTTGCGCTGCCGGTTCTTCATGTGGTTGGCCTTGAAAAATTGGTGCTGGACAGTGGATCGACTAGCACGTCGAGGCTTGCCGCACAATGATGCATGCCCATTCTGCGATCAAGAGGAGGAGACGCTAAATCATATTGAGCTCATGTGTGTTTTCACGCGGACGGTATGGAGGACGATTTGCACGGTAATTAGCAAGCCACAATGGACACTGTAACTGAATGGCTCACTGAACACTTGGTGTGAGACAAAACCGAAGAGCGTACGGGCCATGATGATCCTGGTACTTTGGGAGCTATGAAAACATAGAAATGCTATTGTTTTCGACAGAGCCTCACCCTCATTAGACGGAGTAATACGGAAAATCTTGGCAGAAGGAAATGCTTGGCATCAAGCGGGATTGCTCAAAGGAGATTGGAGCGGCATAGCGGTGGAGCTTCAAAGGTGGGCGAGACGTGATTAGTCTGTACAAGGAATGTGTGAGTGGGAGTTGGAGCTAAGGCTCAAGGTGTTGTAATACCAATTGTAGACCTTTGGGGTTCTCTACCCCCCCTCCCTCTATAAAGTATGATATGCACACTCGTGCATATTCGAGGAAAGCGATACGCATCTCACCCCACGGCACAAGCAGTTTTGGAAGAAATAAAAGGCTAGGGTACATAGCTGCGATCTTCCCAAGACCTTTTTTCCTACAGGTCAGTCGCCTGAAATTTGAATTTGGGTCAGTTGATTCGGTGGAGAGGAAGCATCAGCCGCGAAGGAGCACGGAGGCAGCAGCAGCCGTGGCGAAGTACCTTCTCGTCTATCTTAGGGGTGCAGCGGGTGCAGGGGAAGCAGCATCCTCCTTGTCTATCTTAGGAGTGGCGGGGCCGAGGGTGTAGGTTCGCCAGTGTCGGAATTGGAGGTATGCCGGGTTAGAGGTAATGCCTTGGGCGGCGGCAAGGCTTGGCAATGTGGGAGATTGAGGGGAGTGTGGGGCGGCGAGGTAGTCGCGGGAGGGCCGCTGGCCACGGGCGGCAGAAGCAGGCGGTTAGGCCGGCGGTGGCTCAGTGGTTCAAAGAAAGAAGACAATGACTGGAGGTTCAAGATGCCTCATCTAGACGTCCATTCTCCATCGGATGGCTAAACCAGTCAACTGGCCGAAATTACATCTTCAGTCAACTGGTTTCTAGCCGGTCCCTTTTTGCTTCATGTACTTCTTGTACAGCATAACTTTTGTACTACCTGCGCACTTGTAAAGATCTGCCAAGGCATTTCGATTCGCAAACCAGAATTGAAAGAGTTCATTTCTCCTGACTCCCACATATGGCACCCTTGTTTGTTATTTGTTCATTTTTGTCTTTGTGGTGATGTTTAATTGGTGTTCTTGACTATTTGTTTTACATGAAACAACTTATATATAGAAACTACGAATGAACTTTCCCAAGTTTTGGAAGCATGTATAAGTTACGCTAGTTAGTTAATGAGGACAAAAATCAGAATAAAGAAATAGGACAGAAAGGGAATATACTAGTCAGAACTCTAAGATAATGTCCAGAGATTCATGCATGCACCTTCCTTCAAGGAATCATACCATGGATTTCATAGCCACAAATCAAAATGGATGGCTAAATTATATGTAGAAAAAGAATAAGACATCAAGCTCATCAGCGCTATGATTTAGGCTCTTCACCCCTCAAAAAAAGGGAATTGGTATGATCTAAGCTTGATGTCTTCGTATATTCATGTGATTTACTTCCTTTAGCGAAGTTTTAAAACTGGTAAATACCTATTTATTTCTTTACTAAAATTTCAAGAACTTTGCTAATGCAGGAATGCCTGGACTTACTGCATATGCTGGGTTTTTCGACGTATCAAAACCTAAGAAAGGCGACTACGTTTTCGTCTCATCAGCATCGGGCGCCGTCGGGCAGCTTGTTGGACAGCTTGCCAAGATCACTGGCTGCTATGTGGTTGGCAGTGCTGGTTCCGATGAGAAGGTTTTCCTTTTTTCCGCATACTCATTTTTTTTCACCTGCTTTGTATCACTGAAATTGTCTAATAGTTCACTCCCGCAATTGAATGATGAATTGGTTGAATAACTTTTAACTAACCTAAAATATGCTCCCTCTCTAAAGAAATATAAGCTTGTTTAGATCACTATACTAGTTATTTCTTTACGGAGGGAGTACTCCGTAATGGTATGAAATTAATGTGACGGCTTTTATAATGGTTTCATGGTTTAACATTGGGATCGTAATACTAGTTATTTCTACTAGTGAATTATATTCAAGCATTCCACTAAGAAGAAAGTCAACATGTATGCACATTTTCAATCATAACCATTTTATAGTAACCTTTGGCCAATTGGCAAGGTGTTATATTTACCTTTCTTGTCCTCTTGCCAAAGAACCCTAGCCCTAAAGAAGTTAATCATTGTAATCACTCCATCATGGATTGAAATGATGGAAAGCATGTAGTTGGGAACATTACTCATGCAAGTTCCAAGTAGAGCCATCCTACCTCCTAAAGTCAGAAATCTAGCCTGCAAGTAACCAAGTTATTCTCAATTTATCTTCTATGCTTTTAATATTATGTAGAGGAATGCGAAAGTATTATGGAGGAGCCCCACAATTCAAATTTGAAAGGTGAAAGTATGAGAAAATTCTTTGTCTTTATGGTAACCGCAGGTCAACCTCCTAAAAACCAAGTTTGGCTTCGACGACGCTTTCAACTACAAGAAGGAAGAGGACCTCAACGCCGCACTAAAGAGGTTCTAAAAGCCATTTCCCTTATGAAATTCTAAGTTCCAATCACAAATGGCTACTAACCTTTTCCACAAAAAAGAAACAAAAGCTAAACATGGTTCCCTCCCCGTGATATTTCCTCTCAGATGCTTCCCGCGGGGCATTGACATCTACTTTGAAAATGTGGGTGGTGCGATGCTAGCCGCAGTGCTGCCCAACATGAGGATGAATGGTCGGATCGCTGTATGCGGGATGATTTCGCAGTACAACCTGGAGCAGCCTAATGGTGCCCCTGACCTCTTCTGCCTTGTTGCCAAGCGCATCCGCATGGAGGGATTCATGGTCCTAGACTACTTCGGCACCTACAACAAGTTTGAGGAGGAGATAGCAGGTTACCTCAAGGAAGGGAAGATCACCGTTGTTGAGGATGTTGCCGAGGGGATCGAAAACGTGTCGGCGGCGCTCATCGGGCTCTTCTCAGGGCGCAACATAGGGAAGCAGCTAGTCACCATCGCACGAGAGTGACGTGACCGGCTAACAAAAAGGGCTCGTGGACGCAGTATCTTTGTATTGGACGTGTGTTCGTTTCATGATTGACATATGTAATATCGATGAGATGTCAAAAATATTTGTTATTTTCTGTTTCTACCTCTTTATATATAAAATAAATATTATTTTTATAGTTTAGCACTTTGAATATTGGTTTTGTTGAATGCCTTGGACCATTTGTGTGAGTCAACTATGGCCCATGTGCCACAATGAGGAATGGTGGTGGTTGGG
>NC_041389.1:138882928-138883758 GCF_002162155.2 Triticum dicoccoides
CAAAAAATTAACCACAACTCCAGAAGGAAACGGGAGGGAAGGTGAAGGTGTAAAAGTTTTCAGGAACCATTCCGACACCATAATGTAAACCTCAGATTAACGTACAGAAGGTATGAGTTACCAAAACATACACCGAAGATAGCACCGTATGGAATAAAGGTCGCATGACTACATTCCAATCGAGGGTGATCCAAAGTACATTCCAATTGGGGGTGACCCAATCTTTACCTAATAATAAAGAGAATTGGGTTTCTGTCGTCCGTCATAAGAATTACCCCCGTAGTTGCTAATAATTACCCCCTTGCCACCGGTAAGTGAAAAAAAATAATTCGTTTTTCCCTTCTCAAGTCGCCGCTGGCTTTAATTTATTATGAGTGAAAGTCTTTTGTCTGCCAAAAGCGTCTGTGTAGCACAGTGGCATTTGCCTCATGGATGCAAGCGGGAGTTCCGGGTTCGATCCCTGGTTCTTATGTCTATCTTTTTTGTTTTTATTTTTTTTATACTTTGTTTTGTTTGGGAGTCAACCTGCAGCTCAGAAAAAGAAAGCCGAGAAAATTAGTTGCAACACGCTAGATGTTTGAAAAATGCATAAATTGGCATCATTTAGTTAGCCATTTTGATCGATCTCACATTTAACTGATAGCTTCAGTTTAGTTTACACACAACTGGAAAAAAACACAGTGCATGATGAACACAAAAGGTGATATCATGCATCAGAAGAAGATTCACTTACTTACTCAAGTGAAATCAAAATACTGACCCTGTAGTTAATCAAACAAGCAAGCAGTAGCAGTAATTTTATACTTTGTTTTGTTTGGGAGTCAACCTGC
>NC_041389.1:138884356-138892832 GCF_002162155.2 Triticum dicoccoides
AAGCAGCAGCAGTATATTTTATACTTTGCTTTGTTTGGGAGTCAACCTGCAGCTCAGAAAAAGAGAGCCGAGAAAATTAGTTGCAACACGCTAGATGTTTGCAAATGCATAAATTGGCATCATTTAGTTAGCCATTTTGATCGATCTCACATTTAACTGATAGCTTCAGTTTAGTTTATACACAACTGGAAAAAACACAGTGCATGATGAACACAAAAGGTGGTATCATGCATCAGAAGAAGATTCACTTACTTACTCAAGTGAAATCAAAATACTGACCCTGTAATTAATCAAACAAGCAAGCAGTAGCAGTATTATGCTACAAGAATAATACAAGTCAGCTAGCACCGTTATGGAATTGTGTTTTTAGTACTTATCTTCAATGTATATATTGTAATACTTATCTTTTTTGTTTTTATTTTTTTTATACTTTGCTTTGTTTGGGAGTCAACCTGCAGTTATTTTTTTATATCATGCATCAGAAGAAGATTCACTTACTTACTCAAGTGAAATCAAAATACTGACCCTGTAGTTAATCAAACAAGCAAGCAGTAGCAGTATATTTTATACTTTGCTTTGTTTGGGAGTCAACCTGCAGCTCAGAAAAAGAGAGCCGAGAAAATTAGTTGCAACACGCTAGATGTTTGCAAATGCATAAATTGGCATCATTTAGTTAGCCATTTTAATCGATCTCACATTTAACTGATAGCTTCAGTTTAGTTTATACACAACTGGAAAAAAACACAGTGCATGATGAACACAAAAGGTGGTATCATGCATCAGAAGAAGATTCACTTACTTACTCAAGTGAAATCAAAATACTGACCCTGTAGTTAATCAAACAAGCAAGCAGTAGCAGTATTATGCTACAAGAATAATACAAGTCAGCTAGCACCGTTATGGAATTGTGTTTTTAGTACTTATCTTCAATGTATATATTGTAATACTTATCTTTTTTGTTTTTATTTTTTTTATACTTTGCTTTGTTTGGGAGTCAACCTGCAGCTCAGAAAAAGAGAGCCGAGAAAATTAGTTGCAACACGCTAGATGTTTGCAAATGCATAAATTGGCATCATTTAGTTAGCCATTTTAATCGATCTCACATTTAACTGATAGCTTCAGTTTAGTTTATACACAACTGGAAAAAAACACAGTGCATGATGAACACAAAAGGTGGTATCATGCATCAAAAGAAGATTCACTTACTTACTCAAGTGAAATCAAAATACTGACCCTGTAGTTAATCAAACAAGTAAGCAGTAGCAGTATTATGCTACAAGAATAATACAAGTCAGCTAGCACCGTTATGGAATTGTGTTTTTAGTACTTATCTTCAATGTATATATTGTAATTTACGTTCTTTTGCATATTTTGGTTCCAACATTAGCATATTTTTTATCTAGATTATCAAATTAGCACATGTACTCTTAAAAAGGGGTGTTAAGGGAATCATGTAGTGCTGCATATATAACAGGGAATTCAAGTTTTGACCAAATCACTAAAACATATAGCAGTCTTTCTTCCAGATGATCGACAGAAAAGTAAAATTAGGAGGAAATACTCAAATCACATAGCAATCGCATTTCAACCCTAATAACAGTTCGTCAATTATCATTCATTTGCAGAATTTTTGTTTTGCCACGTTGAGAAAAATCGAGCACAATTCCATATATGTGTGTGTGTTAATTGATGGTGGTCTGGTCTATTTTTATTGACGTTCGTATCAGATCCCGGTAAAATATCCTTCATTTTTATTTCAGTTGTTTTACTGAGATTATTTTCCTAGGAAACTACCATTGCATGTGCAGAAAACATAACATCATAAAATACAACATCTCGTCTTTATCTTGGCGAGTCCGATTATGCATATATTATTTTGAGATTATATGACGAGCAATGGTAGCGTGAACAACTTTATTCGAACCATGATCTTACTTCTTACAGAAGATATATAGATGAAAAATATAATGTACAATACTCCTAAGGCGGATATGATATTAGGCAATGGTATGTACACTTTCATGTCATTGTACACAATAGTAAAAAAAGGCGTCAATCCGGATACAATGAGGACGTAAAAACACATACTCCATCCGTCCCAAAATAAGTGTCTCAACCTTAGTACTCCCTCCGTCACAGTTTACAAGTCCTACGCGTATAACTAGGTTGCCAATTTTAACACCCTAATATAAGCTATATAACACAAAAATTATACCTTTTGAAAGTAGAACATTTGAAGTTTATATTGATATATTTTTTGTAATATATAACTTGTATTAGGTTGGTCAAATGGACGACCTAGGGATACGCGCACGCCCTGTAAATTGAGAAAGAGGGAGTACAACTTTGTATTAAATTTAGTATAAAGTTGAGACACTTTTTTGGAACGGAGGGAGTATAATCCTTTCATTTTTTTTTCATGCATGTTTTCACACCATGACAATGTTTTACTAGCGTGTTCCCCGTTGCAACGCACGGGCAATTTTTCTAATGATATCTCAACTTGACAACTACTTCCATCCTGATTTATTAGTCCTCTCATATTTTAAGACAAGCTTTGGCAATAGATTTGACTAGTAAAATATAAGGTATATGCCACAAAAATTATATTGTTAGATTTGTACTTGAAAAGGGTTTTTGATCATTCTTTTTGTGCCATATAATTTATACTCTCTCCGTCCCAAAATTCTTGTTTTAGATTTGTCTACATCAGATGTATCTATTCACTGGTTTTGTTAGCTAAATCTGTGGTCAAAATTTAACTAAACCATATAAGGAGGCTAATAAACCGGCCCAGAGAAAATAGTCTACAGTATGTCGTAGGTTGTCGCTTATTTGAGCATCTTGCTGAAATGACCATTCATAACCTTCAGGAGCTAGTCTAAACTTCCAAGATGGCTAAATTTTGTCAGCTCTCTTTGTCGATCCTGTTTGTGACTTGTTTAGCTGAACATTAATGCAGGATCATATCTTTTCTAAAACCACAAGAGCAGACGATTGATGAGATCAGTCAAATCAAATTTAAAAAGATACATCAGCATTCACCGATTATGCTTCACATTTGGCATTATATTCTTTTCCTCATGGGATATGTCAACAAGTGACTGATAGAACCAAGAGAGGCAGTATATATACAACATAAAAGATCAAACTACTTTCGGCTCCCTCTTTTACATTCTTTACGTCTCTGTACACCACTTGCACAACTCCATTATGCAAAAGAGCTTCACTATACATACGATATAATACCTCTGTACCAAAATGTAAGATGCTTTTGTAGGCTAAACTAGCCTAGAAAAATGTCTTATAATTTTATACGGAGGGAGTATTCGACAGCAGATGCCATGTTTACTCACCATCACTGAACGCCGAGAAGGTGTTCAAACACAAACATAATCTTTGACCACACCTCGGGGATGGCATTGACAAGGCATGCAGTTATTGTGGATTTTCTAACATAGCTACGCAGCCATGACAAACTTGGGGAACGGATGAACAATATGTACAGCTCAGATCAGATGGCATCCTTGTAGACAAGAGGCTTGTTGACCCATCTGATGCGGCAGCCGCAGGCTTGCAGCAGCTGGAGCAGATCAGGGGATAACACGGTCTTCAAACCACTGAGTATCTTCAGCTTCTTCAGCCTCCCGCAAGCGGCTCTCAGAGCCATCTCGAACCCTTCTATGGAAACCCATGAGAGGTGCACCATCTTCACGTCCTGGAGGCACCTCAGGGAGCTAAGCAGGTGGCACAAGCCTAGGCCAGTAACTTGGCAGTATGATATGGTAAGCTGCAGAATATGGACAAACTAATAAGATTCCTGCCTCGTCAGAACTTGTACAGGAAGAAGCTAAATTCTGCATACCATTTACCTGTCTAAGGTTTAGCGCATATCGGGCAAGAGCCCATAGGCCAGAATCATCGACAGAATAGCAGCGCTTCAAGTCAAGTTCTACCAGGCTCTTACAGCCAATGACAACAGAAGAAATTCCGATGCCTGTAATGCGGACCAGGCATCTCAGTTCAAGGTTTGTGAGCTCCTCCAGAGCGCCCAGGTGGCTCAAACCACTATCAGTTATCTTGTTGCAGTAACAAAGGTTCAGCAGCTTAATTTTCTTGCAGCCGTTGGCTAAGGCTGCCAGCCCATCGTCGGTGATAGAACTGCAGCTTTAGGATAGAAACATAATATGCAAGTTATTATTGTGCATGGAAGATGCCTGGAAGCCTATAAAGAACAATAAGGAGATCAAATTACCGATAGAGGTCAAGTTCAATGAGCTTTCCACACTTTGAACTAATAAAACCAAGGCCTTTGTCCGAAATACTTGAGCTCAGGCCTAATTTCAATATCAGTAGTTCAGAGCACTTTGCCAAATGATGCAACGCTGCAAGAGAGTTAACTTCATATGACAATGCTCAAATCATGGACATGCTTGGATGAAAAAAGATGCAGTATGCAGTATCACAAACCTTCGTCATTCACTCCACAATCAGTGAGATCTATCTCCTTTAGATTGGGGCAACAGCTCGCAATTCTCTCTAGTCCTTTCTCGTTTATTGAAGAGCAGGACTCCAACCGGAGGCATTCAAGCAGCTTACAGTTGTCAGCTATTGAATCAAGGGAATTGTTTGTGACTAGATTGCAGCATGTGAGATCAATTGTCCTTAGGTAGCTGCAGCAAGCTACAAGCGAAGAGATGCCTTCATCTGTAACGCCGTTGCATTTGCTTAGTCCAATCTCAACCAAGTTGGTACAACCTTCACCAATCGCTGAAAGAAGAGAGCATGACACTTCAAAGCCGTCAAGTCTCAACACGGTCAAGGTTGCCTTCAGTGTTATTAACTTGGATAGAAAATGCTGTCCAATCTCCTACAAAATTTAAGTAGAAGGTCAATAATCATCAGCAATTATATATTCATTCGTTCATCATGGGGGCCAAGTCTCCCCCAAAAACATGCCATCATTTTATCGAAAAGTACAGCCAATGTGTGCAGGAAAGCAAGTAAAATTAGGAATACCAACTCACATGCAAACTATCTGCGGCATATAGCTTCTGGAGAAAACTGTGACCATCTATCAGTGAAGCTAACCCCTGGGAAGTCACATGATCACATCTTGACACATCAACACTCTGCAATGGAAGACGATATTTAGAATGGATCGATGCTTGGTAAGATGTAAAAGAATAATCAAACAGTAAAAATTGCAGGTAAACATGCACACTAGACCTATCCAGTTTAAAGTGTGACGAGAGAGTAAGCAATAATTTCGGATGATCAAAGACATGATAATGCGCATGAGACAAAATCATTATCTACATACTATGTTTGACGAGAGAGTAAGCCATATGATTTCAGGTGACGGAAGACATGATAATATGCAAGAGTATCCCTACATGAGACTACAATAATAATCCATATACCTGCAATGAGTTACTTCCTCTGCTAAGCAATTCCAGGCCTTCATCGTCTATACATGAGCAAGCAACCATGGCCAACTCCTCAAGCTTCTCAAGTGTCGATATTGATCTAAGGGACTCATTGCTCACCTGCAACAGAAAAGGAAAATTAATTAAATCATATGTACAATTCACAAAAAGAAGTGATTTCCAAAATTTTAGATGGAACCAAACTAATACCTTGAGTAGGAAGCAATTTGCTCGTGAGTATGTTCAAACCATTATCGAGATAATTTCCAACAGCAGTAAACAAATATACACTTTCAGGTTTAAATTGCTGCTACTTCCTTTCAGTAGTAGATGAAATTCAGAACTAACCAAATGTTGACAAAATACTAGATTATACTCCTCACATTAATACTTTGATGCATATTATTAAATGGTTTGTAAGAAATTGCACCATTAATTGATTAACAAATGCTACTTCCTTTCAGTAGCATATTATTATTATATAGATTATCACAGCGCAAGAAATTAGTATATTTTCTGTACGCATGAGGACTTCACAATTTCCCCTAAAAGGGATACCTCCTCAGTCCTCACGTTACAATGGTGCCATGTGTCGAAGTAAAATTATGTTGGAAAAAACTTTCCTCGGCGATTTAAGATTTTCGTTGGACGTGCATTAAACTTGTTAACATGGATTCCAAAACATACACCATATGCCAAATGGATGCAGCCATGTCTACTCATTCCAATAGCATTCCCTAAGATGCATCAAAGTCACCAATAATATGACAAACCATTTAATGGTGCAATTTCTTACAAACTGCAAGAGATGAAGACCAAAGGTACATTTGGGTAGTCTATCCTGTGGTTCTGCCTAGTCTCCCCCACTCAATTACCTAGATTTTTTTTACCCAAACTGACCCCTTTCCAGCAGCAGCATGCCAAAAGGGTCGGCTGGAAAGGGTATTATACTAAAGTTTTTGATAGTGTCAAAAAAAGTCTTATATTTTGATAAGGAGGGAGTAATACTGAACAGCATGGCACAATGACAGGACACATGCAGTTCCTTTCAGTTCCATGACAGAAGAAGTACCCAAAATACAATTTCTCTTAAGTGACCAAAATACTATTCTTAGAGTATTGAAAATACTAGGAGGGGTAGGGAAGTACCCAAAGTACAATTTCTCTTAAGTGACCAAAATACTATTCTTAGAGTATTGAAAATACTAGGAGGGGTAGGGGCAACCAAAGTTGATATGGGGGGAGGCGATAAAAAGAGGCTTGAAGGATTGGGATATACCCAGGGATTTGGTTCTTGACAGGACTTCATGGAATGATGGAAATCAGTAATCCATGTACCAGAACCTTGATTTATTTTGTTTACTTTTACTTTCTCTCTTCTCTTTTGGGTTCTCACGGTTTTCTGTTGGGTTTCATCTCTAGCCTACCCCAAATTGCTTGGGACAAAAGGCTTTGTTGTTGTTGACCAAAATACGTGCACCAAGATATAATGAGTGCACTCCATAAAATGAGTCAAGTCTAACAGATTCAGATTCAACATATATGGAGGTAAACTTCAACCAACGCATCATAATTTCCTAGTCAAAAGGACCGAGAACTAGTCCAGGTCAAAATCCATCTTTTCCACCTAACTCCTACAATACATACCAGTACCTATGACACGGTACAATTTTTTCAAATGTACTTTTGCCATCTGGCACCAAATTTGAACTTTTCTTGGGAAGGAAGATGAAACTAAAGTGCGATCCAAGAGGTTACGAGTTTTCCTAAAAGCCTATATGCTAGCTAACAGAACAGATATGTAAGAATGTTTCCTATTCCAGCGGCATTCTTCCAAAGGTGTTAGCATAAGTTGACCCATAGTACCCTAAAAGACACCTAACAAATGCATCAATCTCTAAACTGGATGAACCACCCAATAAGTCCAATGGTCCAATACCCTAAATGTCTTTGACATCTTCTGGGTCTAAAAGCAATCAATAAACATCAAAGTTCCACTTTACTCTGTATTCGTCGCCACATCATTTCTCCTGTTTATCAAGGGTTCTAGTCCTATCCCGAACGGCCGAACATAGACCTTTCCACTGCATAAAGCGAAGAGTTCAACAGCTCATATGGGAGTATAACCTTTAGGTATGAGATGTTAAGGCTGCGGAGCTCACGGCACTTCTTCACAAGCAGATCGACACCGATGTCAGAGATTTCACGGCACCACTTGAAGCTCAGATTCTCCAGTCTGGGGCACCCCACGGCTACCTTGGCGAGTCCCATGTCAGTGACGCCCAGGCACTTTTCCAGATTCAGCTCCCTCAGCCCGGAAGCCGTGGCCAGCGCGGCAGCCTCCCTATCCCCAGCACCGACGCAGTGCGACAGATCGACTGCCTCGAGCCTGGGGCAGGCGGCCACCAGGGCTTCCAGCCCGCGCCAGCCCACTCCGCTGGCCCGCGCCAGGCAGACCTGTCGGACGGTGCCGAGGTCCGCGCCGGCCAAAGCGGCTGCAAGAGACGCGTCGTCGAGCGAGGCGCAGGCTGAGAGATCGAGCCGCTCGAGCGCAGGGAAGGCGCGGAGTAGGCGAGGGAGCGGCTCCCGGCGGAGCACCCGCAGAACCCGGCGGTGCGCGGCCTCGGCGCGCGCGAAGGCGCGGCTGACGAGGCGGCAAGCCTTGCGGTCCCGCCGCTCCAGCACGCGGTCGAGCACCTGGCCCAGCAGATCCACGGACAGCGCCCCGACGCCCCCGCCGCCGGTCCCGCCGCCGTACCTCTGCGCCTCCTCCTCGCTCATCGCGGGGTCGA
Source organism: Triticum dicoccoides (assembly GCF_002162155.2). Lineage (NCBI taxonomy): Eukaryota > Viridiplantae > Streptophyta > Magnoliopsida > Poales > Poaceae > Triticum > Triticum dicoccoides. The sequence goes on from NC_041389.1 coordinate 138,892,578, forward strand.
TTGGAGCGGCTGACGATTCCACCAGGCAGGCAGGCAGGCAGCTCGGCGCCGAGAGAGACGCCAGGCGAGGGCCGGCCTGTCGGCGAGGCTTGGAGCTTAGGTCGGGATGAAGAGGAAGGAGAGGACGGCGAGGTAGGGGTGGCCGCCGGGGATCGGGAGGCGCGGTGCGGCGGCGGCCCTGTGGGGTCGGTATGGGGCGCAGCGCCTCAGCATGGTAGGATGATCCGCGCGCGGGGCGGGAGGCGGCCGCACGGT
>NC_041389.1:138893393-138912549 GCF_002162155.2 Triticum dicoccoides
GGTACGGAGGAAGGTGGGTGTGGAGCGGGGGGGGAGGGGGGATGGAGAAAGATGGAGATGTGGATAGGTAGCACCTGTCGGAGTAGCGCCTGCCCTCGGCCGAGGTGGAGGTAACACCTGAGACCAATGAAGGAAGATGACCAAAATGTCCACGGGACGGCCGCCCGCCCGCCCATGGTTTTGGTTTTCTTTTCGACGGCAGAAAAGAAATGAAGAGAAGAGAGCTGCTGCTGCTGCTGTTGTGCCTTGAGTTCGGATAGTACTGCATCCGTACTGCTCTACATTAATCTATGGACAAATTATGGCTCACTCTCTTGAGTGCGGTGTGGTCATGTTTTTGGCATCGCTTTCTTTCCGCTGGAGCGCAATTTGGGTTCTGGAAGATGCTACTAACCTGTACAACCAAGAAAACGTAGGGGTGTTTATGGAAAAGACATATGTCTCGCGCGGTCACGCTCCACTTGATTCAGAGGGATATTCCCTGCTCAGGAAGAATATTCCTTTTCTTCATTTTTTTATCTAATGTACTCTTTTTATTTACTCCCCATATTAGATCTGTCTAAAGCCAAAATTTATATACTTTCAACAAGTATGTAGAAAAATATATTAGTAACATATACAACACCAAATCAATACCATTGGATTCATCATTGCATATATTTTCACGTCATATAAATTTATCACTCTAAATGGTCATATTGTTTTCTGCAAACTTGATCAAGTTTTATTAAGTTTGGCTTCAATCAAAGCTAATATGTGCAGTAAATAAAAAAAAAGTGAGTAATAAGGATTTATTTGAAATAAGGGAAGAGTGGGGGAGTTATAGTATTTATCCAGTGGATTTATAAAATGATAAAGGTAAATGATTGCCTAATTTCAAGAGGAAGAAAAAGATTCTGCAACTCACTTGGAATTATTAATATCCTAAGCACAAAAAACTTTAGTGCCAAATATGTTCCCTTTTCTATTTTAAAAACAGAAACAACGTCACCTGTTAAACAACATCCCAATATCAAAGCTTATGTGGGCTGATTACGACTTACAAGTAGTTACCGCACATTTTAGCATTAAATTCCTTGTCGACCAAACTTCCTCGGTTGCATCACCCAAGGATGGCCTTGCTGATGCACTGGCTCCGGCTGCAAACGCACTGACCCCTCCTGTTCATGGAGTCACCTCCCCCCCCCCCCTCCCGCTGATGCAGAGGCCCTCCATTTCTTCAGGGCATCGACTTCTTGGTCGCTGGGGGCTAATGGGAAGTCTATCACGAAGTTAGCTCGTGGACTGGCCCGTGGGTTAATGGGAAGTCTATCGCGGAGTTGGCGCCGCTGGTCTACGCCCATATTCCTAAGCGGAGGCACCGAGACTGCATTGTACACCAGGGGCTGGCCGATCGCGCCTAGGTGCAAGATATTCATGGTGCACTTGAGCCCGGCGCCTTGGTGTAATTTGTGGGGCTTTGGTGCCAACTCTGCCACATTCGACTCACCGACGGTTCGAACACGCTGTGATTGCATTGGACAGATTCTGGTATCTATTCTACCAAATTGTGCTACCTTGGCCTCTTTCAAGGCTTCACCCGGACACCCATTGGGGCACCAATTAGAGACCTGGCGCCTCTCTGCATCAAATTGTTCACCTAACTAGCCCTACAAGATCGATGTTGAAACGCGGACCGTCTTGCTAGTAGTGACCTTCCTCGTGAAGAGTGGTGTGTGTTATGCGACCAGGTTCCTAAGGATATGCAACACCTTCTTGCCAGTTGTTCCTTCTCTCGTCAAGTATACCATGAAGTGATTTCTTCACGAGTACTAGAAGAGGGGGGGGGGGTAATGTCCGAAAGTTATTTAGAAGTGAATGTGTATCACTCAGTTGAGAGTTGTGTCCAATATCGTCGCATTAGTTGGAATTGTCGTAACAATGAGATGGAACTATACATCTTTTTTCGCATATGAAATGATGATTCATTTCATCCTTACACATCAAACTACCAAACTAGTGTACACGTTGATAATGCAAAGAAGCAGTCTCTGGAAGCTATAGCTTGCATGGAAGGACTATGGCGTCGTCTGTTTCAAGCCTACCAGTGATTGCCGGTAGAGATTGAGATGTCGTCGAGGATCTGAAAACGTATCGACCAACAGATCTTCAATTGCGAGGGTGATTATGAAAACAAGAAAACAAGACAACTAAGGCTATTACCAAGCTAAAGGTGTGCAGGTTAACATAAAAAGTAATGAAGATGCACACATTCTGGTTTAGTAGAGACTAGAGAGGTGTCGAGTGCGGTGTTTCCAATATCTCCTACCTACGTGTTGGGAGTTACATCGCACGATTGTAATGCAACCTCTTGACCTTGACTAATAGAGACCTATTTTATTAGCCTCTTATGTAGGCTGCATACATTTCATCTTATACTTACAATTATCAGTTATTTAGACAAATTTATCATACTGTATGTTCTGTCACGCATTTCCGTGCACGGAACAAGTCATATTATCCTTCAAAAAAGTGTGCTATTTTTTTTATTGATATAGGAAGTTAAATTTAATGTTGTTACTGGACCCCAAGCAACTTTATCCGTATTTTAATTTTCATGTTTCATACCATATGTACGTTGAATACTTTATACCACTATCAAAAGAATAGAGGGGCGTGCTAACCATGCCATCTTGAGCCAAAAGAGTCCATGATCTATCAAAGACATATATCCTTGAACCATGCTAATTCAAAACACTACACTTAGAGACACTGTAAGCCAAAAGATGCCATGAACTTTCACAAAACATGTATCAGTCGTCCTAATTCAAAGCACACAATTAAAAACCCAAGCTCAAAACAAGTATATCCGACCTAATAAAAAAGAAAGAAAAAAATCTCATAGCACTACTTTCTCGATAGCCTAAAAGATTCTTATTCAGTTACATACCACTATTCTTTTTAAATGAAGAAGACAAGCACAAGCTACAAGAAAGCACGATACTTCAAAGCATTGCAAAAAAAATTACAAATTACTCTATATACTTAATAACTAAAAGATAAAATAGACAGGCGCAGCAACACGCGCCATCAACGATCTAGTATCCACCCTACATCTGGGCTGGATATGAAGGGCGCTAGTTAGCCCCTACATTTCAGGCCTATTTAAGGCGTCCGCCTAGGTATTATTTTTTATCGGTCACTGACCGAGCCGTCCGCCTAGACGTTTGATGCGGGGTTGAGGAGTCCGGTTGTAGATGCTCTAAGTTGTTCTAGTTGGAGAAAAGACTAACCATTAGTGGCCACCATGGTCGCCGTGCAACTAACCTAAGAGCATCTACAATCAGACCTCCCATACACAACCCAAACGCCCAGGCGGGCTGCCTGGCCAATGTTCAGACTAAAATATGCCACTCAACCGGACGCCCCATATCTGGTCCAAACACCCAGATTGATCGGCAACCCCCATATCTTGCCATATCTGGGGCGAATATGGGAACGCCCGGACACACGTGGATGCAGGCGCCACGTGAAATCCGGTCCACTCTGCCCACCCAACCCCACACGAATTGAACCTTGTCCGTGCTCCAGACGAAACTCTAGCCGCATTCCACTTGTATCCACTCCCCTGCGCCCACAAGCTCCCATCTGACGATCTCTACCTTTTCCAGCATGGCGGGCCCGAGTCCCTCTTGACCAGGAGCTCGTCCCACACGGCCTCGAGGAGGAGGTGGTCGTCCGCCTTGCACTACGCCACTCCCGGGAGGAGGTCGATGGACGAGGATCCTTCTATTGAGAATCCATTGCGTCCACCCAAATGGCGCATGGACCCGGCGTGAGGCGTGCCGCCGCTGCCTCATCGAAGGCGGTAAGGTCCGTCTAGCGTCCGAACACGGTGACGAATGCTTAACCGCTTTGTTGGCGCGCCAAGGTGGAGGTGAAATGCATGAGCATTGTCCGACACAAGTATGACGCGACGTGCCGGGCGTGGGAGGCGGCGGCAGCCCTCGCGGCGCACATTGGCGACTTACAACCGAGGCAACGACAATTTCTATTGTAATCGTCGTCCGCGTTTGCTACAGGCGACAAAAAAAATTGTTGCGGCGATAACGGCCAAGCTTTTGTGACCAGCAAGGCATCTTCCTCGGTGAGGATGGAAGACGGGCGAGCGCGCGTGGCCGAGGGCGAACACAGGGTGGCACGAGGTGGCCGGCAAGCACATGTGCCCGAGCAATGGCGACTCCAGGAATTTGCAACCGGGTATTCATGTGTATTCATTTTGTCAATATCATTGTTATTTTTTGAAAATTGTCCCTCTTTCACCAAAATCAACACTGTTTTGTAAAAAACATGGGGATTCATATGAAGATCCAAGAATACCCCTAGCGCCGCCCCTGGCCCGAGGGCAGGGCGCGTAGCCATGGGCGAGCGCGACTTCTTCCTGACATTTTCTGGTACTGGAGGTATACGTGAGGAAGAAGAAGAAGATTGACTAAGATCCGACGGCTGGAACAGAACGTATCGAAAGGCCGGGGCCGGCCGGGCGCCCAAAGAAAAATACATCTGGCGTGAATTCCGGCGGTCGAGGTAGATCCGTAGTCAAAGGGGCATATATTATCTAGGATCTGTTTCTTGGGCAAAGGACAATGGCGTATCGAATGACATAGGGCTGTACAGGAGTTGTACAGCTCCGATGGTCACATCCGAGCTGTGGTTGTCCGCTTTTCTGGCCGGCGCGGCCGCAACTGGGAGAGGCGACGGAGAAAACCGGCCGCGGCACGCAGACGGCATGTCGAACCGGTGAAGGCCGTAGCTTGTGTCGGTAGGCACACCGCCCAGTCCTCTTGGAAATTTCTGTCTGATACGAACGTCGTGTGGTCTCCGCCGCGAGAAGAGCCGAGGGCGTGGATTCTAAAGCTGGATTTGCCGGGACAACATTATTCAAGAAGCCACTCGTTCCGCCATTAAAAAATTAGCCAATGACGCGGGTGTGATACGTGATTACCATCCATCTATTTTTATAAGCGAAGCATGAGGAATCTCCACGTAAGGAGTGACCAGGCGGAGGTCAAGCGGAGGGCACCAAGTTCCTCTCGACAGTTGCAGATGCCAATCGAAGACAATACGGAGAAACTTCTGTCCGAATTTTCATTTTGCTGGCTATCCAAATCCTGAAAGGTCTTGCCCTAAGGAAATAAAACCGAGTTCTAATAAAGAAATAAAAACCTGAAAGGTCACGTGGCATATGATAAGAGCGATTTAGCCACCTAACACAGGTTATACCATCACTTATATGCGCCGTTATACCAATTAAAAAACAAATTTAAATGATTCAAAAAATTCCGAAAAAGAATCGTGGATGTCCGCACCACATGTGTCTACAAACTCTAAAAAAATCAGATCATAATTAAATTGTACATTGAGAAAAAAAACAAATCAGCATGAATAGTATCAATAAAGACAAAAACATGAATAGTGTGAAAAACTACACTATTCAAAATAGATTTGGTCGCCCCTCCCGCGGCGACATGGGGGAAACCCTAGCCGCCGCCACCAGCGGCCCCTCCGCGACCCTCCCCTCGCGTCGCCGCTGCGGAGGGCTCGCCGGCTAAGCCGTGCTGAGCCCGGGGATGGTGGCGGCGGGGCGGATCCGTCCTCCCGCGGCGCTGGTGCTGCGCCCCCCTCTCCTCGAGATCCGGCCGCGCATCTCGGGCGTCCCCTCCGGCTGCTGCTTTTCCCCTCGTCGTCTGGTGTCGCTGCACCATGGTGGTCTTCCCCTGATGTCCGGCTTAGGCCCTGTTGCTGCTCCCCTGCAATTCCCCGACGGCGCGGCCCAGCTCCTCTGCTGCGAGTGCTGCTGCCGGCCGGGGTGCAGGCGCAGCCGTTTCGGGCGGGCCGGCGTGCCCGGCTACGGCCTGCTGCTGCTCTCCTACTATCCCTTGGCGGCGCAGCCCAGCTCCTCTGCTGCGTTGCTGCTGCTGGCCGGGGTGCAGGCACAGTCTTTTCGGGCGGGCCGGCGCCTTGCTGGTCGGGGCTCTGCGTGTCTGCCTCGTGTAGGTGGGTCGATTCGTCCCCGGCGGCGTCTGCCTTTGAGTTATGGTGTTGGCTGTTGGCTCCGGTTTGGTGGTGTTGAGGTCATGTGGTCGATCCCGGCGGCAACTGTGTGCCGACCTGGTGGTGTGGTGGGCGCGTGTGACCACGCAGGGCCTTTTGCCGCCGCTGCTCCAACCCGGTGTTCTTGGACCTGCGTCTTCCAGTGCCCACGGTTCTACCGGCGTCCTCTACCGGTGCGGTTTCGGCCCGGCGACCCGATAGCTGCGTTCCTTCCGGCTACCTCGGCTCGCCGATGTCCTGACGACAGTGGCCCCAGCGGCTCGGATCTGCGCCTTCCAGTTCCTTGCTCGCTGGCATTGCCCACCGGTGTCGCGTCCCCTGCGTCGGTTCTCTCTGCCCTGCTGCCTCCCCGACCATGTCCACCTCCACTCCACGCCTTGCCTTGTGCCTGATTCATTGCTCGTGTTCGGCGGCGTCCGATGACGTCCTTCGGTGACAAGTGCAGCCCCACGCCCCCTTCCTGAGGCGGCGGTTCTGGTCGGCGGCACGACTTGCTCATCTTCAGACTTCCGACTCGGCGGCTATGGGATTGCTTGGATTCAGGCCAGGGCGAAAGCCCTGCTCGGCTTGCCGATGCTGGCAACGGCGACACCCGCAGGTGTCGTTTTCCTTCTTGGAGGCGCTGCCATGGCCTTCATCTACGCCCCTCTTCGAGCTCAGGGGAAACCCTTGGTCCGGTTCTTCGGACCGCGTGACATTGTCGTTCTCCTTCTTGAAGGCGCCATCTTTGATTGCTCGCGGTGTCCCCGTGGTTGGCTCTGGTGATATTGGCTGTTGTGGTGGTTTCGGGCTGCCCCTCTACTTCGGGGCATGTTGGGTTTAGCCGTGTTGTACCCTCTGTTCGGACCGAGCATCCCCTTTCTCTTTGCTCAGTGCACCATGTCCACGCCTTCTTGCGTTCGTGTATTGCGTTGTACCCTTCATGTACTCTTTCTAATTTATTCTATCAATGAAATGATATGCAAGCTTTGCGTATTCACGAAAAAAAACCTCTCAAACCCACTCAAAACCCCTCTCCCACCGTGTTCGTTCTATAATCCCCCGGGCTTGGCCGACCGCCTACATGCACTACATTCACAAACGACTTGACCGACATGGCAATCCAGAAGCCTACTTTAGCTACCCGCATTCACGCGGGTGCAGCGACCGAGGAGCCTACTCCAACTTCAAAGCCGCCCGGTCTCCTCGTCCGCAAACCCTACATGCACATTCCTCCTCCTGTTCCACACATCTACTGGCCGCCGCACACAACCACACCTCTGGCTGTGATGGGCAAGAAGACGAAGGGCGAGAAGACCCGGGTGTGGTGGTTGTTGGGCGGCTACCGCTCTGGCTGGCCGCTGCCGTGCCAGGAGACTAATCTGATGGGAGCTTATAGTCCAGGTCACATCGTCGCCCACAATCGTCGGGTGGCACCTTGTCGTCCATGGCTTCAAATGCCTTCATCAAGGTGGATATCTCCTCGGACGAGGAGGTGAAACCGCCCACGCTACCGCGACTGCCCAGATGGAGGACAAGTTCGCGACGCGGGTGGAGGAGCCACTCCACTGGTCGTTGATTGACCAGGGTCTGATACGTCTCCAACGTATCTATAATTTTTGATTGTTCCATGCTATTATATTACCTCTTTTGGATGTTTATGGGCTTTATTTTACACATTTATATCATTTTTGGGACTAACCTACTATCCGAAGGCCCAACCTGTATTGCTGTTTTTTTGCCTATTTCAGTATTTCGAAGAAAAGGAATATCAAACCGAGTCCAAACAGAATGAAACCTTCTGGAGCGTGATTTTGGAACGAACGTGATCCAGAGGACTTGGAGTGCAAGTCAAGAAGCAATCGAGGCGGCCAGGAGATAGGAGGGCGCGCTCACTCCTGGGCCCCTCGAGCGGCCACCGACGTACTTCTTTCTCCTATATATACCCACGTACCCCGAAAACATCCAGGGAGCCAATGAATAACAATTTCCACCGCCGTAACCTTCTGTATCCGCGAGATCCCATCTTGGAGGAGGGGAATCGATCAAGGAGGGCTTCTACATCAACACCATAGCCCCTCCGATGAGTTGTGAGTAGTTTACCACAGACCTTCGGGTCCATAGTTATTAGCTAGATGGCTTCTTCTCTCTTTTTGGATCTCAATACCATGTTCTCCCCCTCTCTTGTGGAGATCTATTCGATGTAAACTCTTTTTGCGGTGTGTTTGTCGAGATTCGATGAATTGTGGGTTTATGATCAAGTTTATCTATGAGAAATATTTGAATCTCCTCTGAATTCTTTTATGTATGATTGAGTTATCTTTGCAAGTCTCTTCGAATTATCAGTTTGGTTTGGCCTACTAGATTGATCTTTCTTGCCATGGGAGAAGTGCTTAGCTTTGGGTTCGATCTTGCGGTGTCCTTACCCAGTGACAGAAAGGGTTGCAAGGCACGTATTGTATTGTTGCCATCGAGGATAAAAAGATGGGGTTTATATCATATTGCTTGAGCTTATCCCTCTACATCATGTCATCTTTCTTAATGCGTTACTCTGTTCTTATGAACTTAATACTCTAGATGCATGCTGGATTGCGGTCGATGTGTGGAGTAATAGTAGTAGATGCAGGCAGGAGTCGGTCTACTTGTCACGGGCGTGATGCCTATATACATGATCATGCCTAGATAATCTCATAATTATTCGCTTTTCTATCAATTGCTCGACTGTAATTTGTTCACCCACAGTAATACTTATGCTATCTTGAGAGAAGACACTAGTGAAACCTATGGCCCCCGGGTCTATCTTTTAAGCTTTCAATCTACTTTTATTTGCATCTTTACTTTTTTACATCTATATTATAAAATACCAAAAATATATTTATCTTATCATACTATCTCTATCAGATATCACTTTCGCAAGTGGCCGTGAAGGGATTGACAACCCCTTTATTGCGTTGGTTGCGAGTTCTTTGTTTGTTTGTGTAGGTGCGTGGGACTTTTGAAGAGCCTCCTACTGGATTGATATCTTGGTTCTCAAAAACTAAGAGAAATACTTACGCTACTATTGCTGCATCACCCTTTCCTCTTCAAGGAAAACCAACGCAAGATCAAGACGTAGTAGGGTCCGATGCGTGCCCTCCTCTCCTCGTAGCGAGACAACATCCAAAACAGATGCTGAATGAAGGCCAAGCTATTGTCCCCTCCGCACAACCACAACATCCAAATTGACATTGCATGAAGAAGGAGCCCTGCCCCTGCTGCATCCCTAGCCGGGCAACCAGTGGCGTATGGTCATCCCATCATGAAGGAGGAGGAGCCCCAGTCTCTGCCCTGTCGCTAGCCGCGCTTCTACTACTACCTCAAAGGCGTCGGTGCCTCGTTATCCAAGAACAAAGCCGAGGCGGAGGAGTCATGCCCAGAGCAACATGATGTGGCAAACATGGTGGCATTCACGAAGGTCCATGTTGTCCCAGTGCCGGTGTGCATGGACCCCGCGCTCTTGGAGGTTTGGGTAGTCTGGCAGTTCAAGACAACTGTCGAGTAGGATGCCTGCCATTGGCTCAGCAACCAGCTCCTAAAAGTGGGATTGGCGGAGTCCGAGAACACCGCCTTCAGCCAGCCGCCCACGCCACCAAAGAGAAGCAATGAGAGGCGATGGACGATCCGGCGGAGTGTCTGTGCTGCGAGGGCGCCCGACAGGCAGGGATGCCGCAGCACCTGGCGGGCCTTCCGCCATTGGCGCGTCGACAACGATGGTGGCTCGGATGATGATGAGTACGGAGGAGCGGACGACGGCTCGTGCGAGACGACAGAGGTGCCATTGGCCTCAGAGGCCATGTGTGGTCACCATTCGGTACTCGCCTAATTTTAGTTCGATTTAGGTTAAATTTAGTTTGAGCTTTGTTAAGTTTCATCTTCTTCTGAAAAGTGGATTATCTCGGCCTTTGCATTACAAGATACACACAACCAATTTATTAAATATGAATCAATTCAAGTCACCAAGTTCCAGACAGCAAAACAAATAAAAAGAAATCACGACCGCAATAGATTGAATCCGAGATTACACAGTTCATCCACATAATGTACGTGAGGTTTGCCACCCAAGCTGCTTGAGTAAACTATGCGCAACCGATTCTAGCTGGCTGCATCGAGAGATCATAAGCGCCCGCATGTCCACATGATGCAGTGATAATGACATACACATTGAAGACGTAGCCCTCTAAATAACTCGTAAGAAATTTAGAATAGATGATCTATTAAAAACACATTCATTCTGGAAATTCCATGTTGCGAGAATGACAAACTCCCACACGGATCTGGCTCTTCAGCTTATGATGAATATCACCAACCAGTTTCCAAAGTAGTGAACATTAATCGCATGCGATATCAAGGTAGTAAATGCACATGCCATAAATAAATGATGTATTGTCTCCTTCTGATTAGAGAAACAATATTTGTTTGCTACCATGCTAGTTATGCTTAGTAAGGATTTTTAGTAAAATATACCTCTACAAAAATTTCATGAAAACTTAAATCATGGAAGTAACCTTAGTTTTTCAAATATGTTTTCTAGCACTCATCATGGCTTGGATGAAGTACACTCGCACATACCTACCCTGCCCTCTTCAAACACTCCATGCGCAAGAACATGACATTACATGAGGCGATGCGGGATGCCACTTGGATACAAGATTTGATGCACGACAACGTCCAACCACTTATGCACGAGTTCATCAGTCTGAACCGACATACCAGTGCAGTGGCAACGGCGTTCAAAGTTGGCATGCGGGACGCGATACGCTGGAACCAGGAGGCCAAAGGAGAATACACGACGAGCTCTGCATATGCAATGCAATTCCAAGGCAGGCTTCGGTCTGACTTCAACGACATCATCTGGAAATCATGGGCACCGGGGAAGATCAAAACGTTCTCCTGGCTACTGTTAAAAAACCGTATCTGGACCAATGACCGTCTCCAGCGACGAGGTTGGCCTAACACCTACTTCTGTCAGTTATGTGTCGACAACCTCGAGATGGCCCAACACCTGCCCTGGAACCGCCCGATCGCAAAGGAAGTTTGGGGCTGCCCGGGACAGGGGGGCACTACTAGGAAAAGGCCCGCTAGTAGCGCACCAGTTTTGCCTACTAATGGCGCACTACTGGTGCGCCACTAGCACCACGCCATTAGTATTAAATACTAATGGCGCACCACTGGTGCGTCATTAGTATCTGGTATACTAATGGCACACCACGTAGTGCGCCATTAGTATAGCCCAACGTGCGCCATTAGTATGCCTCCCAGGGGGCCATATTTATCCATGTGCTTTGGCATACTAATGGCGCACTTGGGGGTGATGCGTCATTAGTATCCTTTCTGCAGTGCGCCATTAGAGTGCTGAGTGGTGCACCATTAGTATGAATATTAGGGATTATTTTTTTTGTGATATTTGCACAGGTTACAGAATATATTATTGGACAGAATATAGACAGCACCATACAGCAACAACAGATTCATCGAATACAATAGAAGATTAGTCTCCGAATACAATTCATCATATTAGTCTCCGAATTCAAAAGACCGAACAAAGATAGAACATTACAAGTCTCGAGACCGCGAGTAGCGAGTTTGTCTTCACAATACAAGTCGATATCGATCATCTAAACTACCGTCACATAGAAGAGAGTTGCGGTCATCACGATGAGCATCATCGCGATGAAACTGGTCTTCATCCGGTTCCTCCAATGCTCCCTCCTCTCTCCCGCTAGATAGCGCGCGTATCTAGATTCCGCCTCCGCCCTAGTGATGTACCCTTTGTAACTGTTACCGCTGAAACGATGAACCTGTCTCCGACACTCCTCCTAGTCGTCGTAGACTCCGGGAACCTTACCCTTGTACACGACATACGACGGCATCTCTATGCACTAGCCAAACAAAACGTTAGTAGCAATTCACAGACAATACATAAGCAATATATAAGTATGCAACAAAAGGATCGGAAGAGAAAAGCAAGACATTAATAGCACAATTCATGGTCCTACTAATAAATAGCATCGATTACATCTAAGTTGAACGACTGTCCAAACCAAAGAGACATACAAGTTCATTAAAGTTTAATTACAACATGAGCTAATCGATGTTTCAGAACTACACATAGCATCACTACTTTCGACTCGACTCATGGGACTGGAGCGTGGATGAAGCAGCCGTCTTTCGTGATGGTCATGAAGTCGCGGGCGTTGTCAGCCTGCATTTGTAGCGTTGTGTCTATCTCACTGTTGGACGGTTGATATCTGAGGTAGAACTGCCCCGAGGTACGAAGGACATCTTGATGGATGATTTCTGCAAACTCCAACTGGATGCGAAAGAATTCTAGTCTGATGTCCGCGTCCTGGATTGCCGCCAAGCTTGCAGCCCAATCTTTGAGATTATTTGGTAGCAGAATATCATTATGATCCCGTACGATCGCCCGCATGTGATGGAGGGCGTAGTAGGCATCCTTCTGACCGCCAGGCGGCTGCTTGACGCAGGGGAACGTCGTATTGTGGGTGAACACGTGCTTGCCGTACCTACGAACTAGCCTCTTAAAGGTGCCTCCAGATGTGGCGTAGCCGGGGAGAGCATCATCAAGAACTTACTTGATATTTGTGTAGTCTATCTTGGAGTCACAGTCCGGGTCGAAATACGTGGCCATGGAATATTTCGGGCTTAAGAGGATGAGTGTGCAATGTGTGTCACTGCACAAAGCATTCCGTGTTAGAAAAAAAAGAACGATCAGAATCTAAGAAATCATATGTTATGGGGCGGTGAGGGGATGACTTACTCGGGAAAGTAAGGCACGAGGAAGTTATCCGTATCTGGGTTTGCCAGAATGACGCCTTCGAGGTGTGAACTCGCGACTTATCGGTCCCCAGCGCTGCCCAAGATCTTGGCATGCATGTAGAAGGGGTCGACTATCCCGATGTCCGGGGTCTTGTCTCTAATGATCCGCATCTCCATACTCAGTGAAAACAGCCGAACGAAGGTGTAGTGCAGTGGATGAAGGTTAAACATAGCAAAGATGTCATCAAACCGCAGGACGATCGTACCCCCGATGGCGCTATCCACAAAGCACTTGCCCTCTGGCACCTTGGCCACGAAAACCAGGTATGCCACATCATTCTGGGAGAGACGCCGCTTCTCCAAAGAAAGAACACTGTCATGCTGACTCCGCATAGCACCGGTTGCAGCATTGAGCATATTTGTCGGTAGCATCGCCCTACCCGCCACATGCACCCTCCTCGAGATATCCTTAGGTGAAGGTGGCCTGTCCTGAGCACGGATCGTACTCGGTGCCGGCTGGCTCACACCGGTGCTCTTATTAGTCTTTCGTTTCCGCCCCTTCTTCTTGATCTGCTGTAATGGGATCGAGTTCTGCTCACAGACCGCCTTCTTGAGCGTGTTGGAGCTGATAATATTTCGCACCTCGGCTATCTGAGGCTCGGTGAAGGCGGCGGCTGGAGGCGTCTCCTGAGAACTGAACACCAGACGACGCGTGTTGCAATTGGGTTTCTCCGCGGTACCAGCTAGATCACAGTCGTCTTTTTCAGGATTGGGTTCTTGAGAAGGAGGCCCGCAGAATTCGTCACCGTACCCATGTTCGGCAAAGTACTTATCAACGTTAGTAAATGTACCGTCGTCATTGTCGTCGTCGTCCGGATCCTGTGCCATATGCATGTCCGGATCCTGTGCCATAGGGATGTCCGGCATGTCCGGTAGCATTGCGGCGGTCTTGCCATGGCTTGGCGCCGGCACGACTGGTGGTCTTGTCTATGGGGTGGTGTCCCCCACCCTCAAGCGAATCTGGCTCTTCGGCCAAAGCAGGGGCCAGCTTACGCAGGCGCTGAGGGTCATCACATCATCTTCGTCAGCACCAGCGGGTCGAATCGGAGGTAACAACTCGTCGTAGCCTGGCAGCACCCGAACCAGTTCAACCCTATACACGGTGGGTGGCATCGGATTACCGTGGAACACGGGGTTGCCCGGTTGAACGATTCTGCCCTTGGCGACATCGACCAACTCGCCGCCCACGAAGTGCAGGAGAGTGCACGGAACGTCGGCGGCGCCCTGCAAAAACATGTAGGGCATCAGGGATGCCTAGTCAAAGGCAAGGAGATGAAGTCATGACCGAGAGGCTTAGTTACCGTGATGTCGTCGAGCTCGACTAATGTCGAGGCACCGCCAACGGCGGGCGTGCAACTGGCGGAGGGGCCGCTTGCTGGCGAGGTGCTGGCCGGCGTACACCCGGGTGCATTAAGCTCCAATGCTCGTGCCGGCGCCGGAGACACGAATACCGCCTTCGCTGGAGAAACCAATGGCGCCGCCTGCGCGTTGTGCGAGTTGCTGGCCGTGAAGCTGGGAACCGGGGGCGGCCCCTGTTGGCCGCCCGCAATCCACGTCGTCAGCTCCTGAATCAAGGTAGGCACCATGGCGGTGAGCGTCGTTCCCAGTTGTTGCTGCACTTGCTCTTGGACAATCTCCGGAATCCGCGCCACTTGTGCCTTGAGTTCTTGAACCTCGCGCGACTGGCTTTCCGAGCTGGTCTTTTTCTCCTTTCGCCCACCAGCGGTATAGTACGACGACCATTTTGTGGACAAGCCTTTGCCGGCCACACGACCAGCTGACGACGGCTTACAGAGCTTATCCTTGTTTTTCATTACGTTCAATGCCCTATTTAAAGGGGTGTCGAAAGGGGAGCTCTGAGACGACCCCACGCTACTGCTTTCAGTGTCCTGCGGAAGGAACGTGAACCATTTAGAAATATTGGAGATTAATTAGAATGCAACCATATGGAGCTAATTACGCGGGGGTGTATTCCTTACTAGAACAAGCTCAAGCGCCCTGGTCTTCGGATCAGTGGTAAGCTCCTTTGTTACCGGGTCCTCCTTGTACCGGGCCCTGACAAAGTTCCTGGTCTGCTTGTCATGGTATTTCTCGAAGCGGGGCGGTAGGCCTTGCTCGGCATGCTCCACGTCCTCCTTGTCCCATATAGGCTCCGCTACTCTGTAACCGCCAGGACCGAGTTGGTGGACCCCTAAGTTCAATTGCCACATTTCTTTCCCCCACTGACTTGATTTAGAGGTTGCGCTGCTCTCGCACTTGATCTTGAACTCCTTGTAGTCATCTTCGCTGATCGAAGGATTTTTCACCTTGATCTTCTCATAACTATCACCTTTTTCAATCATTGCCTTCACCGTGCTTCTCCAAGTAGACAGGGCCATGCTCATCCTCGTGAGGGCGGCACTGTTCACTTTATTCCCTGAGAGGCGTGTGTTTGCAAAGTCAACGGGGAACTTGTATCGTTCGTGCAGCTTCGTGAAGAGGAGGCTGCGCAAATTCCCTCGGTCCTTATGCCTTAGGTTCTCGGTGTTGATCGAGATGGTGCTCCAGAGAATGCACCCGAGTTGAACCGAGTACCCCTTGACTAATTCTTTGGGCGCCGTTGGATGCCCATCGGAGTTCACTTCAGTAAATTCCTCCTTGACGGTGCCGAGCACGTTCGGGCGCTGGTCCTTCCATTGCCTCTTTGGTTGGCTGCCATCTGTGCGTGCGCCGCCATCATCAGTGGTGGTATCCTCGGCGGCACCATCAGTGGTGTCATCCCCGACGCCACTAGGGGCTGTGTAGTCAGGATCGGTGTCTTCCGCGGCGTCCTCATAGCGGTGAGGTTCTTCCTCCATCTCCTGGGACAGCTCCCAGAATTGCTTGCCGCCCGAACCGCCGGCCTCATTGTTGTGGGCCATGTTTCGCTCTAAATAGGAAAAAAGTTTGGTCAAAAAGTTGGTTATTGTCAAGGAACAAGATCATGGTCTCATCATTTAGGGTTTGTTGATACCGAGGCATCCTAAAAGCTAAGCTTTTTATCATTTAGGGTTTGTCGACGCCGAGGCACCCTAAAAGCCTAAGCGCCCATCATTTAGGTTTTATCGACACCGAGGCACCCTAAAAGCCAAGGTTTTATAATTTAGGGTTTGTCGACGCCGAGGCACCCTAAAAGCTAAGCTGGGAAGGAGAATTCTAAGTTGGGCCTAATCACTTGGCTCTATTGCCACCTATGGTTTAATGCAGCAAGAATAAAGGGGCAGTTGATCCTACTTAATTAAGTACTAAGACCCCGGCCCATGCATTAGTCACAAGTACCCCATATGTCCTATTTTTAGCAAAGTCATGCTAAAATTCACGGAAAATTTCAGCATGACCTTTGCTGAAATAGGACATATGGAGTACCCGAATTTGCCGGAACGGAAGTTAATCGACATTCCAGCAAACTCAAGGGCCTCTCAGGGTACCTGCAAAATCATCACGACACGATGGTCGGAGACAAAACCCAGCAAACTAGCACCACAATGTGGCTCTACTTTCATATGGATGAAAAGGCCACATACCATATGGTCCTCTGCTTTCATATGGACAAAAATCAGCTCAACTTATGTGAGCTTCCATTCCAGATCTAATAGGTCACCCAACAAAAAATCATCAATAGTTTAGCAAGTCTGTACCCTCAAGAATGAACATATAGCAATATCTGTTGTCCCCCCATAACATACGGAAATCTAGCTGAAGAAGAGCGGAAATCTACACTCTGGAGCAAACACACATTTACACAAAGTTCACGACAAACAACCAACTCATACCCCCTAGAACAACAGAGCAAATTCCACTACTAACACCACTAAAATTCTTATATGTAATTACACTGTATATTCACTTTATAATTACAGAGAGATTAATCTGAAATTACAACAAAAAGATTACAGCTAAAGAAGTAACTACAACAATAATACTCTGTAATTACATCAAAGATTACATTAAACAATGAAATTGAAGTGCACTGTAATTACAATGAGATTGCATTGAAAGTACACTGGAACAAATGCAAGACTAAACCACTGAATTATAGTCAAAATGCACTCAAATAACAGTGCAATTACATATAATATTTACACTAAAACACATTAAAAATGCACTGACAACACACAATAATTACACTACCATAGTACAGATAAAATCCACTAAAAATTACACTGAAAACTAGAACCTACATGATAATTGACAGGTAACTTAAATGTGATTTGGAACCCTAAATGAGCATACAACTACAGAGCAAGAATAGAAAGTTTGCTGCCTATTCAAACACAGAAACAAAACATTACTTGAAACTAGATAGGTGGAGCGATGATAGGTTCTATATGCAGTATGTGCATTAGCCCCTAGCCTCTTAAATTTCAGAGAAAATGGCAGGCAACTCTGTCTGCTGTCTATATGCAGTATGTGCTAACCTAGCATTTCAGTTATGGGTAGCACGGGTGTGCCATGGCACACCCTGGATTATGAGATTTTGTTTTTTATCATGCCATATTGCATAAAATTCAAGGCCCGAGAACAGCATGCACACCCAATATTTCCACTCTAATTTTTTTTTTGGAGTTTGCACACCCTTCGCTTTATTCCTGGCTACGCCACTGCCAAGAAGTAGCATCGTGAACAGGCGTGAGCTTGCCACAGAATGTGTACTTCAAAAAAAAGGAAGGAGTGGACACCTAAAAACTGTTATAGGCTAATAACTGAAAAACTAAGTAGTATCTGGAGTAGACTGTTCTGATAATACAACTGAAAACAGAATTTATTTCACGGTTCAGATAGTGAATTTCTCTACCAGTATTAAGTGAATAACATCTCACTTGTCACATCACATAATTTCCTAGTTGGAGAATACTCATTGATAAAAGTACTCTTTGTTAAATTTTCAATCCTGTATCTACAAAAAAAGATTTGACAAAAAAAATCTATACTCGCACGTTATGTATCTTCGTAAGAAGCTATAGATTCAGGCCTGCTACTACTATACTGTCAATTTCCGGAGTTGTACCATATGCCACAGCTTTTAAGAAATCAAAAACCTTGTTTAGCCTAAAAAGTTTGAAGTATTCGTTCACCACGGATCCTATTCAGAAAATATGGTTCCTCCTCGAACAAAAAAAGGTTTCAGACATTCTCACGTAGCAAAGTTTCAGACAGAAAAAACATTAACATGTCAAAACACTACCAGGATGTGCTCACTACCGGAACCACCTATCTAGGACGGGGGAGGAAGGAGGGGTCTGGCTCGGCCGCCGAGGTGCGGGGACGGGGGAGGAAGGAGGAAGGAGGAGAGGTACCTGGGCGGGCGCGGCCGGTCGCCGGAGGGGTCGGGGTCGGGGTCGGCGGCAGCGGCGGCGGCGAAGGGATGGCTCGAGGGCGTCCGAGCTCGTTCGGGTCCTTGTAGTCGAAGAGGAAGACGGCGGCGGTCCTCCTGGGCGCCTCGGTTGGTCGTGGGGAGGCCGACGGCCACGTGCTTCGCGGGTCGGCGGCGGTCGTCGTCCTGCACCCTGTGCGGTCGTCGGCGGTGCAGCGAATGCAGTGGTGGGGGCGCGGGGGCGGCGGCGCGGGGGAGATGCAGTGGTGGGGGGCGCGGGGGCGGCGGGGGTCGGGGTGGCGGCGTCGTGGGTCGGGGCAGCGGGTGGATCTGGCGAGGGAGAGGGACGAAGTGATCTGGTGAGGGAGAGGGACGAATTAGCTAGTGGGGGAAGAATACTAATGGCGCACCCCGCAGCGGTGCGCCATTAGTATGTTTTTTTGATAGCAATGGCGCACCCCCGAGCGATGCGCCATTAGAAATCTTTTTTATATATATAGCAATGGCGCACCACCCGGAGGTGCGCCATAAGTAACATTTTTTTTGCACAGCAATGGCGCACCACCCAGCGGTGCGCCATAAGTAAATTTTATTATTATTTTTTGTTGCATCTAATAATTTTTTAGAAAATGAATATGAATATGAAACAGTAATAATTTTTTTAAAAATATCATCAAATTTGTTATTTGAAAATATTTATGAATATGAAAAAATATCATCAAATTTGTTATTTGAAATATCATCAAATTTGTTTTTTGAAAATATAATCAAATTTGTTATTTGAAAATATAATCAAAATTGTTTTTTTAGATTTTTAGTTGCATTCATTTGTGAATTGGTAAAACATTACTGGGAGGGTACGGGGGGTCGGCGACG
>NC_041389.1:138912743-138932636 GCF_002162155.2 Triticum dicoccoides
GGATAGCGATCGAGATGGAGGGGGATCGAGATCGAGTGTCCTCATGAATATTCAATATTTGTTCATATTGAATATGGAAAATATCATCAAATTTGAAAAAATATTCATGAATTCAAAAAGTGCCCATGAAATTTAAAAATATTCATGAGTTCAAAAAGTGCCCATGAAATACAATCGAGAAATGAATGCTACAATTTAAATACAATCGATCTTAACTAGCTATCTGTTCACAATCTTCTTGCCCTTATTTTTCGTAAATGGAGTTCTTCTCTTGAACGGACGTCCTTTAGGTAGGGTGGTCTTGCTTCTTCTTGTGGTGTATGCTGATACTTCATCGTTGTCGTCATGTTCCTTCTTCGGGTCGCCGTACTTGTCGAAGTCTTGCTCATTGGCGACTCCATCCATTCCGATGATCTTCCTTTTGCCTCTCCTCACGACAACACGACTGGGCTTTGACGGGTCAGTAATGAAAAAGCATTGGTCCACTTGGGAAGCCAGTACCCATGGCTCATTTTTCGCGGCGATGTTCGCGCCCGCGGTCTTGGATTTGGCTTCGGGTATAACCATGGTGGTGAAATACCGGTCTTCTTTTATGAAGCTCTTAGCCCATCTGACACGGAACAACGGGACCTTCTCTCCAGCGTAGATCAGCTCCCATATCTCCTCGATCCTTCCGTAGTGTCTGTCCTTGTTGTTACTGGTGTAGGATTCCATCGTTATCCCGGAGTTCTGATAACCATCGCTCTTCATGTCCTTGTCCTCAGTGTAGAATGTGTAGCCGTTGATATCGTACGCCTCATAGGTCATCAGGTTGTGCTCGGCTCCCTGTGACAAGGCGAATATGAGTTGTTCTTCCGCGGAAGTATCCTCTTGTAAAGGGTACGACAGAAGCTTCTACTTGAACCAACGCGTCAAACATGAGTTGTGCTCTTTGATTATATCTCCGTCCGTCCTCTGTTGGCCTTGGTCATTGTACGTCTTCTCAATAAAGGTTTTGTGCTCTACCACCCAAGGATCGACCACGTCTATGTGTTGTAGCGCGACTAGGTTTGCTCTTTCAAAGTCGGCGAGTCGACCTTCTTAGTCGACATGCATTTTGCGGCGACCCTCACAGTGTCCCCATCCAGCGAGCCTGTCGAGGTGCCTGTTGACGGGCAGACCAACGGGGTTCTCGATGCCTAGATAATTCGTGCAGTAGGAGATGCACTCTTCGGTCAGAAAGCCCCTGGCTATGCTTCCCTCTGGACGTGACATGTTGCGAACGTATCCTTTGATGACACCATTCATCCTTTCGAACGGCATCATGCTGTGCAGGAACGTCGGCCCGAGTTGGATGATATCCTCCACTATATGGACCAGCAAATGCACCATAAAGTCAAAGAATGCGGGCAGGAAGTACATCTCAAGCTCGCATAGTATCACCATGATCTCTTCCTGTAGCCTTCTGAGTTGCCTCACGCCAACCGACTTTCGAGAGATGACATCGAAAAAGTTGCATAGGCCAAATAGTGTTTCACGGACGTGCGCGTCCATGATCCCACGGATTGCAACTGGAAGTATCTGCGTCATCAACACGTGACAGTCGTGAGACTTCATCCCGCTGAACTTCTGCTTCGCTGAGTCTAGGTATGTGCTTATCTTCCCCGCGTAACCATAAGGAAGTTTTACTCCTACGTGGCAGGTGAAAAACTGATCGATCTCCTCCTGACTTAGAGTGAAGCACGCGGGAGGGAAGTCATTTTCGGTCTTCTTGGCCTTTTTGCCTTTGCGACGACTTTCTGTGTCCTGCTTCGCCTCATCATCATCATCATTAGCATGAAGCTCCTTCCTGATGCCCATTGATTTCAAGTCTGCCCTTGCTTTCAGCCCATCTTTGGTCCTCTCTGGCATGTTGAGCAGGGTACCAAGCAGACTCTCGCACACGTTCTTCGTGACATGCATGACATCAAGGCTGTGAGGCACACGGTGGATCTTCCAGTACGACAAGTCCTAGAAAACAGACCTCGTTTTCCATACCTTCAGCAGCGGCTCTGGCGCCTTTCGCTTATTTCCCGGCTCTGGCGCCTTTTGCTTCTTTCCCGATAGTGGGTAATATTTCCAAGTTTTCAACAACTCGTCTATTTCCTCGCCGCTCCTCATACGCGGGCGTCTTCGGGGTTCGGTTTCACCATCGAACAGATCCTTGCGTTTCCTCCACGGGTCATCGTCGCGAAGCCACCTTCGATGTCCCATGAACACGGTTTTCGAAGACCCGGGATCTCTATCTAGCTGGCGATATGTTGTGTCATCCATGCACCTGGCGCATCCAGAAAATCCGTGGACCACCTGCCCCGCGAGATATCCGTAACCGAGATAGTCGTGCACCGTCGTGAGCAGTGCGGCTCTCATAGGGAAATACTCTTTCTCTGCGGCGTCCCACGTATTGGCTGGCGTTTTCCATAGTGTGTCTAGCTCCTCTTTCAGCAGTCCCAGATACAGACTGATGTCGTTCCCTGGTAGTTTCGGCCCTTCAATTAGCATACTCATGATAATGTACTTCCTCTTCATGCACAACCAGGGGGGAAGGTTGTACATCCACACAAACACAGGCCAGGTGCTATGTGTGCTTCTCTGGCTGCCAAATGGATTGACTCCATCGGTGCTCGCGCCCAGCACGATGTTCCTTGGATCCCTCCCAAATTCTAGGTGTTCGAAGTTCAACGCTTGCCACTGGCTCCCATCCTTAGGGTGACTCAGCATCTTGTCTTTTTTATTTATCTCCGGATCATTTGCGTCATCTTCTCGCTTCTTCTCCTCCCTATCCGCGTGCCAACGTAGGAGCTTTGCTACCTTAGGGTCCGCGAAATACCGCTGCAGACGAGGAGTGATAGGAAAGTACCACACCACTTTTCGAGGAGCTTTCTTCCTCTTCTTGTATCGAGTGACACCGCACACCGGACATATGGTAGACTCCGCATGCTCGTCCCGATAAATGATGCAATTGTTCATGCACACATGGTATTTCACGTGCGGTAAATCCATAGGACACATGATTTTCTTCGCCTCCTCGAAACTGGTCGAGCACTTGTTTCCCTTGGGAAGACGTTCGTGCCAGAATGACATGTTCTCGTCGAAGCATGCGTCGGTCATTTTGTGTTTTACCTTCATCTCCAGAGCCATGAGCGTTACTTTCAGGCGGGTATCCTCAGGCCTGCATCCTTCATACAATGGAGTAACCACGTCTATCTCCAGTTGATCCAGCTTGGCTTTCTCTCGGGCGGCAGCTCTTGCGTTATTCGTCTGTTTGAGAAGCAGCTCTTGAATATGAGGGTCCTGCACCCAGCCCATCGATGGTCCATCGTTGTCTGCTCCGGCATCTTCATCTTCATGATTATGCCCTTCGTCTGCTCCGGCATCTTCCTCATCATCATGTCCTACATCTTCTACATGATGACTGTGTACAACATCACCGTCGTGATCATGTCCTGGAGATTGTTCGTCTTCTCGCCCGCCCGAGCCGTGGTGGTTGTCTTGCTGCCCTTCCTCATTTCTTGCCCGGCCCCCATGAACGACTTCATAGTCATATTCATCACCTTGCCACCGATAGCCATCCATGAAACCACACAAGAGCAGGTGGTCCTGCACCTGCCCGGAATCCGGGTCCGCAATAAGGCTCTTCAGCTTGCATCTTTGACACGGATATCTTATCTCTGTCTCGTTCTTTTGAAGCATCTCGGCCTTCGCGGAGCTCAAAAGCCTATTCACGATGCCATCGGTCATTGTGCGGACCATGGTCGCCTGCGGGGTAGAGAAAAACTATATTTTAGAACCAAGAAATTTTTTGGCATGACTTTCCCTAAAAATAGGACTAAAAAGAATGCATAGTGCCAAAATTCTCGCCGAAACAGAAATGAATCAACATTCCAGCAAAATATTGGCAACTATCGTATTTCAAATACCGGTACCTGCAAACACAAACATATATGCAACACCACAAACATATGCAACACCACAAACATACATAGACCTAGCTAGGCCATAAAAAGTGCATGTGCACGTTGTTGGAGGGAGAAAAAAAGTAGATCTACAAGATAAAGATAGCTTCCCCCTTACTTACCTATCAAAAAAGGTAATTTAACCACTTAATTTGGATGAATCTATGGTGCAAATGAGGTGAGGAGGAGGAGGCAGTCGAGACAAGCTTGGAGAAGGAGGTGGAGAGAATAAAGTGGGGAAAGTGAGTGGGTAGGTGTGGTTGTCCAAAATATCTAACTGGTCCCAGGTTACTAATGGTGCACCACCTGCAAATGCGCCATTAGTAACCCTGGTTACTAATGGCGCACCTGCTGGTGGTGCGCCATTAGTAGTTTTGCAAAAAATAAAATAAAATAAAATATACTAATGGCGCACCAGACACAGTGCGCCATTACTAGTTTAAACTAGTAATGGCGCACTGTGCCCTGGTGCGCAATTAGTAGTTTTGCAAAAAAAATAGTAATGGCGCACTCTGTGGCCGGTGCACCATTACTAGTTATAATTAGTAATGGCGCACTGTGCCTTGATGCGCCATTAGTATTTTTGGAAAAAAATTGTTACTAGTGGCGCACCATGTTGATACGTCCATTTTGCATCATGCTTTTATATCAATATTTATTGCATTATGGGATACTATTTCATGTTATGTCACAATACTTATGCCTATTCTCTCTTATTTTACAAGGTTTACATGAAGAGGGAGAATGCCAGCAGCTAGAATTCTGGGCTGGAAAAGGAGCAAATATTGGAGACCTATTCTGCGCAACTCCAAAAGTCCTGAAACTCCACGGAATATCTTGAAACAAATAAAGAAAAATCGTCGCCAAAGATGAAGGCCATGGGGCCCACACCCTGCTCACGAGGGTGGGGGGCGCCCCCCCTAGGGCGCGCCCCCTACCTCGTGGGCCCCCTGGTGGCTCTCCGACGACCATCTTCTCCTATATGAAGTCTTTCGATGAGAAAAAAAATAGAAGGCAACCTTTCGGGACGAGACTCCGCCGCCACGAGGCGGAACCTTGGCGGAACCAATCTAGGGCTCTGGCAGAGCTGTTCTACCGGGGACACTTCCCTCCGGGAGGGGAAAATCATCACCATCGTCATCACCAACGCTCCTCTCATCGGGAGAGGGCAATCTCCATCAACATCTTCATCAGCACCATCTCATCTCTAAACCCTAGTTCATCTCTTGTATCCAATTCTTGTCTCCAAGTCCGGGATTGGTGTTAATAGGTTGCTAGTAGTGTTGATTACTCCTTGTACTTGATGCTAGTTGGTTTATTTGGTGGAAGATCATATGTTCAGATCCTTTATGCATATTATTACCCCTCTGATTATGAACATGAATATGCTTTGTGAGTAATTACGTTTGTTCCTGAGGACAAGGGAGAAGTCTTGCTATTAGTAGTCATGTGAATTTGGTATTCGTTCGATATTTTGATAAGATGTATGTTGTCTAGCCTCTAGTAGTGTTATGTGAAATTCGACTACATAGCACTTCACCATTATTTGGTCCTAGAGGAAGGCATTGGGAAGTAATAAGTAGATGATGGGTTGCTAGAGTGACAGAAGCTTAAACCCTAGTTTACGCGTTGCTTCGTAAGGGGCTGATTTGGATCCATATGTTTCATGCTATGGTTAGGTTTACCTTAATACTTTTGTTGTAGTTGTGGATGCTTGCAATAGAGGTTAATCATAAGTGGGATGCTTGTTCAAGTAAGAACAGCACCCAAGCACCGGTCAACCCACATATCAAATTATCAAAGTACCGAACGCGAATCATATGAGCGTGATGAAAACTAGCTTGATGATATTCCCATGTGTCCTCGGGAGCGCTTTTCCTATTATAAGAGTTTGTCCAGGTTGTCCTTTGCTACAAAAAGGATTGGGCCACCTTTCTGCACTTTATTTAATTTTGTTACTTGTTGCTCGTTACAATTTATCTTATCACAAAACTATCTGTTACCACTTATTTCAGTACTTGCAGAGAATACCTTGCTGAAAACCGCTTATCATTTCCTTCTGCTCCTCGTTGGGTTCGTCACTCTTACTTATAGAAAGGACCACGATAGATCCCCTATACTTGTGGGTCATCAAGACTCTTTTCTGGCGCCATTGCCGGTGAGTGTAGCGCCTTTGGTAGGTGGAATTTGGTAAGGAAAAATTTATATAGTGTGCTAAAATTTTCTGTCACTTGTTACTATGGAAAGTAATTCTCTGAGGGGCTTGTTCGAGGTATCTTCACCCTGTCCCGTAGAGCAAAGAGTTGCTCCTCAACCTACTAAACCTATTGAAAATGAAACTCCTTTTGAAATTACTTCGGGTATGATGGAAAAACTTCTAGCTAACACTTTTACAGGAGATGGAACAAAGCATCCTGATGAACATCTACTCTATGTAGATGAAGTTTGTGGACTATTTAAGCTTGCAGGTATACCCGATGATGTTGTTAAGAAGAAGGCCTTCCCTTTATCTTTGAAGGGAGACGCGTTGACATGGTATAGGCTATGTGATGATACGAGATCATGGAACTATAAAAGATTGAAATTGGAATTTCATCAAAAGTATTACCCTATGCATCTTGTTCATCGTGATCGCAATTATATATATAATTTTTGGCCTCGTGAAGGAGAAAGCATCAATCAAGCTTGGGGGAGGCTTAAATCAATGTTATATTCATGCCCCAATCATGAGCTCCCAAGAGAAGTAATTATTCAAAGTTTTTATGCTCGGCTTTCTGATAACAATCGCACCATGCTCGATATCGTGTGCTGGCTCTTTTATGATGAAGACTATTGAATTTAAATGGAATTTATTGGATAGAATTAAACGCAACTCTGAAGATTGGGACCTCGATGAAGGTAAGGAGTCAGGTATGACACCTAAGTTTGATTGTGTTAAATCTTTTATGGATACCGATATTTTCCGTAAGTTTAGCACTAAATATGGACTTGACTCTGAGATAGTAGCTTCTTTCTGTGAATCTTTTGCTACCTATGTTGATCTCCCCAAGGAGAAGTGGTTTAAATATCATCCTCCCATAGAAGTAAAAGTAGCTGCACGTATTAAAGTTGAAGAAAAGACTGTCACTTATAATGATCCTATTGTTCCCACTTTTTATGTTGAGAAACCACCTTTCCCTGTTAGAATGAAGGATCATGCTAAAGCTTCAACTATTGTTCGTAAAAGCAATATTAGAACTTATACACCTACTGAGCAAGTCAAAGTAGAACCTAATATTGCTATTGTTAAAGATCTCTTGTCTGATAATATTGATGGGCATGTTATTCAATTCTGTGGTGAAACTGCTAGAATTGCTAAACCTTGTGCTAGAGATAAACATAGACCTCTGGTAGGCGTGCATGTTATTTCTGTTAAAATAGGAGATCATTGTTATCATGGCTTATGTGATATGGGTGCTAGTGCTAGTGTAATACCCATTGACTTATACAAAGAAATTATGCATGATATTGCACCAGTTGAGTTAGAAGATATTGATGTTACAATTAAACTTGCCAATAGAGATACTATATCTGCAATGGGAATTGTTAGAGATGTCGAAGTCTTGTGTGGAAAAACCAAATATCCCGCTCATTTTCTTGTTCTTGGTTCTCCACAAGATAGCTTTTGTCCCATTATATTTGGTAGACCCTTCTTGAATACTGTTAATGCTAAGATAGACTGCGAAAAGAATGTTGTTACTATTGGCTTGGATGATATTGTTCATGAGTTTAATTTCTCTAAATTTAGTAAACAACATCGTGAGGAAGAATTGCCTAGTAAAGATGAAATTATTGGTCTTGCTTCTATTGCTGTACCTCCTAGTGATCCTTTAGAACACTATTTGCTAGACCATGAAAATGATATGTTCATGAATGAAAGAAGGGAAATAGATGAAGTATTCTTTAAACAGGAACCTATTCTGCAACACAATTTGCCTGTTGAAATCCTAGGGGATCCTCCTCCACCCAAGGGTGATCCCGTGTTTGAGCTTAAACCGTTGCCTGATAATCTTAAATATGCTTATCTTGATGAAAAGAAAATATATCCTGTCATTATTAGTGCTAACCTTTCAGAGCATGAAGAAGGAAGATTATTGAAAACTCTGAAGAAGCACCGTGCCGCTATTGGATATACTCTTGATGATCTTAAGGGCATCAGTCCCACTCTATGTCAACATAAAATAAATTTGGAAGCGGATGCCAAACCAGTTCGTGATCCTCAACGACGTTTGAATCCTAAAATGAAAGAAGTGGTAAGAAAAGAAATACTCAAGCTTCTGGAGGCAGGTATAATTTATCCCGTTGCTGATAGTCAGTGGGTAAGTCCTGTCCATTGTGTCCCTAAGAAGGGAGGTATTACTGTTGTCCCTAATGATAAAGATGAATTGATTCCGCAAAGAATTATCACAGGTTATAGGATGGTAATTGATTTTCGCAAATTAAATAAGGCTACTAAGAAAGATCATTACCCCTTACCTTTTATTGATCAAATGCTAGAAAGATTATGCAAACATACATATTATTGCTTTCTAGATGGTTATTGTGGTTTCTCTCAAATACCTGTGTCGGCTAGAGATCAATCAAAGACTACTTTTACATGCCCTTTTGGTACTTTTGCTTATAGACGTATGCCTTTCGGTTTATGTAATGCACCTGCTACCTTTCAAAGATGCATGATGGCTATATTCTTTGATTTTTGTGAAAAAATTTGTGAGGTTTTCATGGACGACTTTTCCATCTATGGTTCCTCTTTTGATGATTGCTTGAGCAATCTTGATCGAGTTTTGCAGAGATGTGAAGAAACTAATCTTGTCCTGAATTGGGAAAAGTGCCACTTTATGGTTAATGAAGGTACTGTCTTGGGGCATAAAGTTTCTGAAAGAGGTATTGAAGTTGATAAAGCCAAGGTTGATGTTATTGAAAAGATGCCATGTCCCAAGGACATCAAAGGTATAAGAAGTTTCCTTGGTCACGTCGGATTTTATAGGAGGTTCATTAAGGACTTCTCAAAAATTTCTCGGCCTCTGACTAATTTACTACAAAAAGATGTACCATTTGTCTTTGATGATGATTGTGTTGAAGTATTTGAAATACTTAAGAAAACATTAGTCTCTGCACCTATTGTTCAGCCACCTGATTGGAATTTACCCGTTGAAATTATGTGTGATGCTAGTGATTATGCTGTAGGTGCTGTTCTAGGGAAAAGAGTTGATAAGAAATTAAATGTTATCCATTATGCTAGTAAGACTCTAGACAATGCTCAAAGAAATTATGCCACTACGGAAAAAGAACTTTTAGCAGTTGTATTTGCTTGTGATAAATTCAGACCCTATATTGTTGATTCTAAAGTAACTATTCACACTGATCATGCTGCTATTAAATATCTTATGGAAAAGAAAGATGCAAAACCTAGACTTATGAGATGGGTTCTCTTGCTGCAAGAATTTGATTTGCATATTGTTGATAGAAAAGGAGCTGAGAACCCCGTTGCAGACAACTTATCTAGGCTAGAGAATGTTCTTGATGACCCACTACCTATTGATAATAGCTTTCCTGATGAACAATTAAATGTCATAAGCACTTCTCGTAGCACTCCATGGTATGCTAATTATGCTAATTATATTGTTGCTAAATTTATACCACCTAGCTTCACATACCAACAAAAGAAAAAGCTTTTCTATGATTTGCGACATTACTTTTGGGATGACCCACATCTTTATAAAGAAGGAGTAGATGGTGTTATTAGACGTTATGTACCTGAGCATGAACAAGAACAGATCCTAAGCAAGTGTCACTCCGAAGCTTATGGAGGACACCACGCTGGGGACATAACTGCACATAAGGTATTGCAATCTGGTTTTTATTGGCCTACTCTCTTCAAGGATGCCCGTAAGTTTGTTTTGTCTTGCGATGAATGTCAAAGAATTGGTAATATTAGTAGACGTCAAGAAATGCCTATGAATTATTCACTTGTTATTGAACCATTTGATGTTTGGGGCTTTGATTATATGGGACCTTTTCCTGCCTCTAATGGATATACACATATTTTAGTTGCTGTTGATTACGTTACTAAGTGGGTAGAAGCTATCCCAACTAGTAGTGTTGATCATAACACCTCTATTAAAATGCTTAAGGAAGTTATTTTTCCGAGGTTTGGAGTCCCTAGATATTTAATGACTGATGGTGGTTCACACTTTATTCATGGTGCTTTCCGTAAGATGCTTGCTAAGTATGATGTCAATCATAGAATCGCATCTCCTTATCATCCGCAGTCTAGTGGTCAACTAGAGTTGAGCAATAGAGAGCTCAAATTAATTTTGTAAAAGACTATTAATAGATCTAGAAAGAATTGGTCCAAGAAACTGGATGACGCATTATGGGCCTATAGAACTGCATATAAGAATCCTATGGGTATGTCTCCGTATAAAATGGTTTATGGAAAAGCATGTCACTTACCTCTCGAACTAGAACATAAGGCATATTGGGCTATTAAAGAGCTCAATTATGATTTCAAACTTGCCGGTGAGAAGAGGTTATTTGATATTAGCTCACTTGATGAATGGAGAACCCAAGCTTATGAAAATGCCAAGTTGTTTAAAGAAAAAGTTAAAAGATGGCATGACAAAAGAATACAAAAGCGTGAGTTTAATGTAGGTGATTATGTATTGCTATACAACTCTCGTTTAAGATTTTTTGCAGGAAAACTTCTCTCTAAATGGGAAGGTCCCTACGTTATCGAGGAGGTCTATCGTTCCGGTGCCATAAAAATCAATAACTTTGAAGGCACAAATCCGAAGGTGGTAAACGGTCAAAGGATCAAACACTATATCTCAGGTAATCCTATAAATGTTGAAACCAATATTATTGAAACCGTAACCCCGGAGGAATACATAAGGGACACTTTCCAGGCCGTTCCAGACTCCGAAAAGGAATAGGTATGTGGTACGGTAAGTAAACCGACTCCAAAACAATTTTTAAGACAATATTTCTCTGTTTTGGAATATTTAGAAAAATAGAAAAATAAGTGGCAGTCCGGGAAGGACACGAGGGCCCCACGAGCGTGGTGGGCGCGCCCTACCCCCCTGGGCGCGCCCCCTACCTCATGAGCACCTCGTGTGCCCTACGAACTCCATTTTCTTGCACGATACGTATTTTTGTCTGTAAAAATTCTATATATATTCTCCCGAAGGTTTTGACTCTCGTATCACGCAAATATCCTTTGTTTTTGTTTCGAGCTGTTCCTGTTGCAGATTTGGAACAAGATGTCGTCCCAAGATTCGGAGGGAGAGAGCTACATGGCTGATTATATTGCAAACCCAAAAGTATATGGGGATGTGGAACATTACGGCTGGACCACGGAGGAAGAAGAAGACTATGATCCAAATAGGAAGGAGGAAACAAGCTCCGGTGAAGAGGACGATCCTCTACCTCAACCTGGTGATATGCATGTGGAGTTCAAGAAGTCAAGCCTCCCTAAGGTCCAATCTATTTCACATCGTTTTTTGCAGGACAGCAAGGCAACACTATGCAAAAAGATAATGAAACTTGAGCTCGAGAATGAGGATCTGAGGGAGGAAAATTTTAGCCTCAGACGCAAGCTAGAGAAGAAAAATGCAGCAACTCCATCATCAACAACTCCTACTTCACCACCCCCGAAGACATAATCACATGGGTATGGGCACTCCCCTTGGCATCTGCCAAGCTTGGGGGAGGTGCCCTGGTATCGTATCACCATCACAACTCCTATCTTTACCGTTTTTCTTAGTTCGATCCTTTTAGTAGTATCTTGATTTAGTAGAATAAAGTCATGGCATGATCTAGTTTTGAGTTTTGCCTTATGATCCTTCTTTGTAATCGAGTCCGCGAGCTATATAATAAAGATTAGTGTTGAGTCAAGGGCTTGCTTATTTTGCCATGATCTTGGGTGAAGAAAAGAAAAGAAGAAAAAGAATAAAAAGAATCAAAGAGTCCATATTGATCTTATTGAAAGTAATGACTTCACATAGAAAGAGTATGATGATTAAAAGTTGTTGGGAGTTGGCAAATATAGCTTTGGTCATCGTTGCAATTAATAGGAAGTAATAAGGAAAGAGAGGTTTCACATATAGATATATTATCATTGACATCTTTTATGATTGGGAGCACTCATTAAAATATGATGTGCTAAAGAGTTGAGGTTGGACAAGGAAGACAACATAATGAATTATGTTTTCTTACATCTGAGATAAAGTATGTTGTCATGGATCCTCTAACGTGTTGAGCTTGCCTTTCCCCCTCATGCTAGCCAAATTCTCAGCACCAAGTAGAAATACTACTTGTGCTTCCAAATACCCTTAAACCAGTTTTGCCATGAGAGTACACCATATCTACCTATGAATTGAGTAAGATCCTTCAAGTAAGTTGTCATCGGTGCAAGCAATAAAAATTGCTCTCTAAATATGCATGACTTATTAGTGCAGAGAAATAAGATTTGTACGAACTTGTTGTGGAAGTAATAAAAGTGACGGACTGCATAATAAAGGTCCACATACAAGGGGCAATATAAAGTGACATTCTTGTGCATTAAGATTTTGTGCATCAACCCTAAACGCTCATGACAACTCTGCTTCCCTCTGTGAAGGGCCTATCTTTTATTATTATCCTCTACCTTATGCAAGAGTCACAGTTATCTTCACCTTTCCTTTTTCATTTTATCCTTTGGCAAGCTCAGCATGTTGGAAAGAACATGATATATATATCTAATTGGATGTAGGGGAGCATGAATTATTATTGTTGACATTACCCTTGAGGTAAAAGGTTGTGGGGCAAAACTATAAGCCCCTATCTTTCTCTGCGTCCGATTAAAACTCCGTAACCACAAGTATTGCGTGAGTGTTAGCAATCATGAAGGACTAAGTGATAGTTGAGTATGTGGACTTGCTTTTAAGGTCTGACATAGACTCTTTCCGATGTTATGATAAATTGCAATTGTTTCAATGACTGAGGTTATAATTTGTTGTTGCTCAATAAGGTTTCTGATTCATACTTTTGCATTGTGAAAAGATCATCACTTGAATATAAGTAATCATATGACAAAACCTATATATGTTGCTGTTATGGAAATAATCATGATGCCTTCATGCCCGTATTTTATTTTTTATCGACGCCTCTACCTCTAAACATGAGGACATATTTATTGTTATCGGCTTTTCGCTTGAGGACAAGCGAGGTCTAAGCTTGGGGGAGTTGATACGTCCATTTTGCATCATGCTTTTATATCAATATTTATTGCATTATGGGCTGTTATTTCACGTTATGTCACAATACTTATGGATATTCTCTCTTATTTTACAAGGTTTACATGAAGAGGGAGAATGCCGGCAGCTAGAATTCTGGGCTGGAAAAGGAGCAAATATTGGAGACCTATTCTGCGCAACTCCAAAA
This sequence comes from Triticum dicoccoides, assembly GCF_002162155.2. Lineage (NCBI taxonomy): Eukaryota > Viridiplantae > Streptophyta > Magnoliopsida > Poales > Poaceae > Triticum > Triticum dicoccoides. The sequence goes on from NC_041389.1 coordinate 138,926,180, forward strand.
GTCCTGAAACTCCACGGAATATCTTGAAACAAATAAAGAAAAATCGTCGCCAAAGATGAAGGCCATGGGGCCCACACCCTGCTCACGAGGGTGGGGGGCGCCCCCCCTAGGGCGCGCCCCCTACCTCGTGGGCCCCCTGGTGGCTCTCTGACGACCATCTTCTCCTATATGAAGTCTTTCGATGAGAAAAAAAATAGAAGGCAACCTTTCGGGACGAGACTCCGCCGCCACGAGGCGGAACCTTGGCGGAACCAATCTAGGGCTCGGGCAGAGCTGTTCTACCGGGGACACTTCCCTCCGGGAGGGGAAAATCATCACCATCGTCATCACCAACGCTCCTCTCATCGGGAGAGGGCAATCTCCATCAACATCTTCATCAGCACCATCTCATCTCTAAACCCTAGTTCATCTCTTGTATCCAATTCTTGTCTCCAAGTCCGGGATTGGTGTTAATAGGTTGCTAGTAGTGTTGATTATTCCTTGTACTTGATGCTAGTTGGTTTATTTGGTGGAAGATCATATGTTTAGATCCTTTATGCATATTATTACCCCTCTGATTATGAACATGAATATGCTTTGTGAGTAATTACGTTTGTTCCTGAGGACAAGGGAGAAGTCTTGCTATTAGTAGTCATGTGAATTTGGTATTCGTTCGATATTTTGATAAGATGTATGTTGTCTAGCCTCTAGTAGTGTTATGTGAAAGTCGACTACATAACACTTCACCATTATTTGGTCCTAGAGGAAGGCATTGGGAAGTAATAAGTAGATGATGGGTTGCTAGAGTGACAGAAGCTTAAACCCTAGTTTATGCGTTGCTTCGTAAGGGGCTGATTTGGATCCATATGTTTCATGCTATGGTTAGGTTTACCTTAATACTTTTGTTGTAGTTGCGGATGCTTGCAATAGAGGTTAATCATAAGTGGGATGCTTGTTCAAGTAAGAACAGCACCCAAGCACCGGTCCACCCACATATCAAATTATCAAAGTACCGAACGCGAATCATATGAGCGTGATGAAAACTAGCTTGACGATATTCCCATGTGTCCTTGGGAGCGCTTTTCCTATTATAAGAGTTTGTCCAGACTTGTCCTTTGCTACAAAAAGGATTGGGCCACCTTGCTACACTTTATTTACTTTTGTTACTTATTGCTCGTTACAATTTATCTTATCACAAAACTATCTGTTACTCCCTCATTCCCAAAATCTTAGGCATATTAGGATTTACATGCAATCCCATAATGTAGGACGCACAGTTAAAGCCTAGCCAATGGTCGCTACTTTTTTGGAAATAAAAAGATGCGGCCAATCCTCTTGTGGGGTTAGCACCCAAATCATGCATGCCTTCCTTTTTCATCTCCAATCGTGGATGGCTCCCTCCTGTGATTTGCTCACGTAACTGACTCTGCGCTAATTTTCGTGCTAACAACTAATACGCCCTAGATTTTGGGAAGGAGAGAGTATCACTTATTTCAGTACTTGCAGAGAATACCTTGCTGAAAACCGCTTATCATTTCCTTCTGCTCCTCGTTGGGTTCGACACTCTTACTTATCGAAAGGACTACGATAGATCCCCTATACTTGTGGGTCATCACATGTGTCTGGTGGGCCATTAGTGTCTTTCACACTAATGGCGCACCAACACATGGTGCGCCACTGCTATATAGTAGTGGCGCACCAGATGTCTGGTGCGCCATTAGTGACCATATCATTTATAACCCTTTTCCTAGTAGTGGGGGGTGGGGTGATTTGGAACAACCACAAGCCGCTGGAATCGTTCGGAATATCATGGAGGAAACCACACCGATTCAGAAGAAAGGAAGCAAGACACTGATGCTGCTGACATGCTGGGAGATTTGGCAAGAGTGAAACAGATGCACTTTCAAAGGCAAGCTACCACCGTCACGGGACATCACAAAGGCCATCAAAAACTCCATTGAACTTTGGCGACTTGCAGGAGCAAAATGCTTAGGAAGCCCCTTTGGGGATGCACCATGAGTAGTAGGCTTTTTCTTTTTGGCTGGCAATGTGTCATGCGAGGGCCTAGTTTACACTTTTGTACTTGTCCACAGTCCATAAAATCCGCATACATTGGCGTCACAATGAAGACGCCATGGGTGGTTAATCTTCACTAAAATGAATCTGACATCCAAGTTAGATTAGGTGACATCAACCTAAAAACTAAATAGATTCACTTAGTCGATTTGTCACCTAGTAAACCCCTGCAAAATTGAATGTTTAAAGGGTAGCCCAGGAACAAAGGCCACCGAATCTATTTAGTTTTTTCTCGTAAAAAAGAATCTATTTAGATTTATTTATTTTGTTTAATGTGTTTGAAATAGACCGAACAATTGATGTCTACGGTTGGATAATCCACGCATCATCGGTTGTCCGCGGACACATTCAATTCAAATATGTCTGTGATCCATTTATTGATCCCCGCTGGAGCTGCCCTATGACACACACGTGATGCACGGTAGGACGTACTTCCTTCATTGCATAATGTAGTGCCTATAGATTTTTATGAAAGTCAAACTGTGTCAACTTTGACCAAGTGTGTAGAGAAAATTGTCTACATCTACAATATCAAACATGTACATTCTGAAAATATAGCTCATGATGTATCTAATGATATGCATTTGATATTTTAGATGTACCTATTTTTCTCCATAAATACTATCAAAATTTGTAATATTTAACTTTTGCAAAAATCTATATGCACTACATTATGAAAGAGAGGGAGTATCACTCTGCTGGCCTCGCCTCACGTGAACTGCGACTGGCTGGCTAATTATTTAGCTGAGAAGGACGACACGAAGAGAGCATCTCGCATCTAGCAACAGCGAGTGCACATGTGAAGCCGGCAGCCACACACACACAACCTTGGGAGGAACGACAATGTTATTCCAAACCAATTTTGGTGGGTGGATTCTGTGGCCTGAGTTGGCTCTGGAAATTAGGCACGAGATTGGGTTGATAAGGGGATACGAATAATGTTGATCATTAGTTTCTTTTATGGAAGAAAGGCTCGTGGATCAGATGCCTGGAAATTACATACTATTTTCCTTTGTTGGTTTTCTCTTTGCAACTGGCATCATAATCACCTTCAAGCCTATGTGTGTACACAAAAAATGTTTTATATGGAAGAAACAGCCGGAGACGAATATTGTAGTTATTTTCTTAGAACATCAAAGTAAATTATATATGCACACAATGTTATTAAATACCTGAATTGCTGACTTTTAAAACTGACTAAGTCGTCAAATTCTAGGGTTTAACTCGAGTCGGGCTTGGGAAGTAACCAATCTAGTAACCATCCAACCATATGTTAGGCCTCAAGTCTTTCAATTCGTCGGTCAAATACATTGTTCGGCGGGTTGACGTTAAAAGAAATGTTCAGGAGATTAGAGACCACATGCATGATGCATCCCTCTACAAGCAGCACAAACAAGAAAGTATTTTTTATGCGTTATCGTTTCCATGGCAAATCTGAGATCATTGGTAAAATATTAAACTAAGCTCCAATGAAAGCCTACAAATACATCTTGCTGGATGTTTTCACCCTTGGTTTCTGGGAAGTTGATAAAATTCGTTGAAAGTCATTTTCCCCTAAATTTTAGAAAGATAAGACATTGAGCGATATCTGTATCTTCTTTGTCAACTACCCCAAAAGCTATAGGATAGATGTTGCTGTTGCCATGTCTTCCTTTGGTCGTCAGCATTTGGTGTCCAAAGGTATGTTTGATGAACCAACCATCAAGCCCTACATTGATTAAGACATTAGCAAGCAACAAAAGTTTGGATCTTACTATCAACTCTACTACTAATGTATGGAACTTATCTATAAATGGCTTACAACCATTAAGAAATTCCTCCTTTCATGCATGCAGATAGTAGAACATGTAGTGTAGTCGATGGGTAGGTGTTGGATTGAGTGCATCTCATTTGTTGTCACCACACACCTAATTCTAGGCTTGTATCAAGAACTACTTGTAGATAGTCCCTCAGTCTCTTGTATTGGCCCTTGTGGTCACCTTGCACCACATCAACTACTTTCCTCCTTGCCCTGAAGACCAAACTCTTTGCCACATGTGCCTCATACATGCTCTTTGTATGTTTCATTATTGTATCGACACCAGTTCTTGGATTTGGTCTCAATGTTTCCTCGCATGCTTTAGCCACTCAATAAGTAGTGACCTTTGTGCTCTCTCCGCTTGCTCCAAGGAATAACCCTAGCTACTTGCTTCATTCATGTGGTATTCAAAATCCCTCAGTGTCTTGACATGAAAATCCCTTGGTGCTCTTCCCAAACTAGTAAACACCAATGAAGGATAATTGCCCCTCTGTACGAGGCATTGAGTCATAATACCACTTCCTATCCTTGTTCTTCCTAGTCGTTCTCTTCATTCCAATAGGTAGTAGTGCTGGTTCTTCACCTTCATCACCAATGCCAAAATCACCTGGAAAGCACAATTCATCTGGTGCAAGTGCAAAATGATTAAACTTTATCTGCTTAGCCTCATTGTGTGCTCTAGTTGTTGGGACAGGTTTCCTAGCTAGCTTTAGGTTTTGTGAGACTTGTTTCTATACAACTAGAGGTTGCTCTTCATGTCTAGATTCTGGATCCCCTTGCTCCTCACAGAACTCTTGATACATTTGTATCCCCTTCAAATTGCATCAAGTCATCCTGTCTCTCCTTCCTCATATTCTCCATCCAATTCTCTATCTCAACCTCCTTCGCTAAGTTTTTTTACAATTGTATTCCTCTCCCCACTGTATTGACCCCAATCATATTCAAAATCTGAATAGGATTTATCCATGCCATTTGTAGAGTCTTCATGTTCTTCAACATTCTCTTTTGCCTTGTTCAAGGTGCAACTTTGTTGTGTGTTCAGATTAGGGTCATCCAGAATAACTCCAAGTTGTGCACTACTTGAAGGCTATGATATAATTGCAGCAAGGTGAAGCATACCAGCTTGGGATATACTACAAACAAGAGGATCCCTGTTCGACTAACTGGAACCTGCTCGTTTGTTGGGATGTTCTCCCTATTTAGATCTCCTGGTGTGGGTTCACTACCCTTGATGACTGTGATGTTCAGAACTTTCTAATTTTGCAACAAGTTAAACATTTCTTCTACTTTGTCCTCACTATCTAAAATCTCCATCCTTTCCAACCCCTTCCATCCTCCTTCACATAGTACATCTTATCATCTATTCCATAGCCCTCACTCTCAATCAGTGCTAACAAAGTAAGTAAATTACGTCGTATAGGGAAATAGTTCTTTCTAGTTTGTATCTACCTTGTAAATGGAACCTTATTTCCCACATTTCATCATCCAACATGACAACAAAATGGACCAAAAGTTTGTATCAGCTGCTACCCCAATCCCCTAATTAGTAACACTAAAGTACTAACACACCATCTTAATATCATGTGTAACAACTACACAAGTAACTATATGACCTTACTTAATCCTAGAAGTAACAAGCTACAATGTCAAAAATATAAACATACAAATAGAAAAATCCTTTTAATACTAAATCACACACACACACACACAGCCATTGAACAAATCCCCAATTCCGGTACATGTTCCAGTTGCACCGAAACAATGTCTACATACAACCTAATTGCTCCCCCCGTTCGGCTCCGCCACAATGGCTTTGACCATAGCCCTAGGGTGCGATACAACGATAACAATTAGGGAGGCTACGTGCTAAAGCTCCCGCTGCCGAGCCAGTTGTCCACCTCGGAGTACTCATCGCCGGTTCCTCCTCCGTGTACGGAGTCGCTGTCACCATCACCGGCCCTAGGTCAAACAGAGGCGCGAGAGAGGAGAGAGTAAATGACTGGGAGCGACCGGAAGAGATAATGGTTCCGATCGGACCAAGCGGCTGATGGCCGTTAACACCACCCCTCCCCCCACACGTGGCCTGACTGGCGGACCAGATATGTCATAAAAAGGGATCAATTTAAGCTAAAGATGACCAGTTTTTTTTCAACAAAATTACGAAAACGTAGCAGGTATAAGTGCCGAAAATAAAAGTGGTAGTTATTTTTGCCCTATCCTAATTGGTTTTTGTTGAGTTGTACTTTGTGTTGCATGTATTACGTGTTGTAGCTCACCTCCTAGTTGTGTATAGTTGAGGTTGAGGCCTACCCTGTACTTATATATACGTGCACCAGCACCCCATCAATACAACGATTATTGTATTGCAAAACATCTCTCTACACGGTATCAGGTTTTAGGTTTTAATCCTCGTCTTCCGTTGCCGCCGCCGCCATCGCGTGCTCCTCCCGCGCCGCCGCCGCCACCCCACCACCACCAACGCCGCCGCGCGATACTCACCCCGCCGCAGCCGCCGCCACCCCGCAGCCACCGCCGCCGCGTGACTCCTCCGTGCCGCCGACACCGTCCGCGCGTCTCCCGCACCGGCCGCTCCTCCTCTCTCTT
>NC_041389.1:138933097-138943416 GCF_002162155.2 Triticum dicoccoides
ACTTCTACAGCCGCACGCCCGCACCTAACCTCCAGCCGCCTGACAGCTCGCTCGCCCGCCGCGCCGACCGCCGCCCCGCTGCCTCCGTCGGACCCGCGATGGCGTCCACTGGCCCGTCCGCCGCCGCCTCTGCTGTCCCGCCACCGGCGCCCTACAGCGCGACCGCCGCCTACGGCGTGTCCGGCGTCACCCACACGCAGCCGGCCCCGCCAATGGCCGGCGGCCATGCTCCGCCCGCCCCGTCGATGGCTTCTCCGGGCTGGTGTTACCCATTGCTGCCACCCGCGCCTCCCCAGCAGCAGCCGGCCCAGGGCGCCGGGGGGCCCCGCACTACCCGCAGGCTCTCCCCGCGGGTCACTAGGCATTCATCGGTGCGCCTTACTGATACGTCTCCAACGTATCTATAATTTTTGATTGTTCCATGCTATTATATTACCTATTTTGGATGTTTATGGGCTTTACTTTACACATTTATATCATTTTTGGGACTAACCTACTAACCGGAGGCCCGGCCCGTATTGCTATTTTTTGCCTATTTCAGTATTTCGAAGAAAAGGAATATCAAACTGAGTCCAAATGCAATGAAACCTTCGGGAGAGTGATTTTTGGAACGAACGTGATCCAGAGGACTTGGAGTGCAAGTCAAGAAGCAGCCGAGGCAGCCACGAGGGTGGAGGGCGTGCCCACCCCTACAGGGCATGCCCCCTATATCGTGGGCCCCTCGGGCAGCCACCGACCTACTTCTTCCTCCTATATATACCCACATACCCCGAGAACATTAGAACAAGCCACGAAAACCTATTTCCACCGCCGTAACCTTCTGTATCCGCGAGATCCCATCTTGGAGCCTTTGCCGGCGCTCCGCCGGAGGGGGAATCAACCACGGAGGGCTTCTACATCAACACCATAGCCCCTCCGATGAGTTGTGAGTAGTTTACCACAGACCTTCGGGTCCATAGTTATTAGCTAGATGGCTTCTTCTCTCTTTTTGGATCTCAATACCATGTTCTCCCCCTCTCTTGCGGAGATCTATTCAATGTAACTCTTTTTGCGGTGTGTTTGTCGAGATCCGATGAATTGTGGGTTTATGATCAAGTTTATCTATGAGAAATATTTGAATCTCCTCTGAACTCTTTTATGTATGATTGAGTTATATTTGCAATTCTCTTCGAATTATCAGTTTGATTTGGCCTACTAGATTGATCTTTCTTGCAATGGGAGAAGTGCTTAGCTTTGGGTTCAATCTTGCGGTGTCCTTTCCTAGTGATAGCAGGGGCAGCAAGGCACGTATTGTATTGTTGCCATCGAGGATAAAAAGATGGGGTTTATATCATATTGCTTGAGTTTATCCCTCTACATCATGTCATCTTTCTTAATGCGTTACTCTATTCTTATGAACTTAATACTCTAGATGCATGCTGGATAGCGGTCGATGTGTGAAGTAATAGTAGTAGATGCAGGCAGGAGTCGGTCTACTTGTCGCGGACGTGATGCCTATATACATGATCATGCCTAGATAATCTCATAATTATTCGCTTTTCTATCAATTGCTCGATAGTAATTTGTTCACCCACCGTAGTACTTATGCTATCTTGAGAGAAGCCACTAGTGAATCCTATGGTCCCCGGGTCTATCTTTTATCATATAAGCTTTCAATCTACTTTTATTTGCATCTTTACTTTTTCAATCTATATTATAAATACCAAAAATATATTTATCTTATCATATTATCTCTATCATATCTCACTTTCGCAAGTGGCCGTGAAGGGATTGACAACCCCTTTATTGTGTTGGTTCCGAGTTCTTTGTTTGTTTGTGTAGGTGCGTGGGACTTTTGAGGAGCCTCCTACTGGATTGATATCTTGGTTCTCAAAAACTGAGGGAAATACTTATGTTACTATTGTTGCATCACCCTTTCCTCTTCAAGGAAAACCAACGCAAGCTCAAGACGTAGCACTTACCAGCCGACTGGCGCCGGCTACGGCACCCTCCTTACGCTGCCGCCCATCGGCGGTTATGGTCCACCCGTCCCGGCGCCACCCTACGGGGGCCTCCAGCTGCCGCCTTCCCTCGGTGGTTATGGCCCGCCCGCCCCGGCGCCGCCCTACGAGGGCCTCCTGCCGCCGCCGGTACCTATGTCATGGGACCCCACCCTCCTCGCCGCCCAGCACTCCGCGTCGTCGCCGAGTAGCTCTGTCGGTGGAGGAGACTGGTACATGGACTGAGGTGCTACTACGCACATGACAGCTCATCCCGGTAACCTAACCTCCTCCACTCCTGGTCGCACACCCACTCGTATCACCGTCGGCAACGGCTCCTCCTTACCTATCACTCATATCAGTAGCACTAGTTTTCCCTCCACTTCCACACCCATTACTATGTCTAATGTTCTTGGTTCACATGAATTAGTCACCAACCTAGTTTCCGCTTGTCGTCTTACTAGTCAGAACCCACTTACTGTAGAATTTGATGGTGTTGGCTTTTCTGTGAAAGATGCCCGTACCCGGATGATCCTTCACCGATGTGATAGTCCCGATCAGCTCTACCCCGTGCATGCCGGCGCTCCACCTCCACACCAGTCGCCCTTGCCGCCGGCGTTGACCTCTGGCATGCTCACTTGGGCCACCCCAACCCCACCGTGTTACGTCAAATTCTTAGGAGTTTCTCTTTCTCATGTAACAAGCTCGACGAGCACTCTTGTGAGGCCTGTCGCTTAGGCAAGCATGTTCGTCTTCCCTTTAGTGCGTCCACTTAAGTTTCCACTTTTCCGTTTCAGTTGCTTCATAGTGATGTTTGGACATCTCCCGTTGCGAGTAACACGGGCTATCTATACTACTTGGTGATCTTAGATGATTATTCTCATTATGTGTGGACTTTTCCTCTTCGTCATAAATCTGATGCTTTAGCCACACTCACCGCCCTTTTATTCCTATGTCACCACCCAGTTCGGTCGCCCCATACTCGCACTCCAAATTGATAACGGAAAAGAGTTTGAAAACGCCGCTCTTCGCACACTTCTTGCCTCCCACGGCACCACCTTCCATCTGACTTGCCCCTACACTTCCCAGCAGAACGGCCGCGCCGAGCGCATTCTCTGCACTCTTAATGACTGCGTTCACATGTTACTCTTTCACTCTAACGTGCCCGCTCGGTTTTGGCCCGATACCCTCGCTACCGCCACTCTCTTAGTTAACATTCGTCCGTGTCGCCCTCGGTGGAACTACGCCCCTCACCACCTTCTCTTCGGCACACCACCGTCCTATGATGGTCTCCGCATCTTCGGGTGTCTTTGTTATCCTAGCACCGCGTCCACCACGCCACACAAGCTCACACCACGATCCTTCCCATGCATCTTCCTTGGCTACCCTCCTAACACCAAAGGTTACCGGTGCTACGATCCTGTCACTCATCGTGTGTACACCTCGAGGCACGTGTACTTTGTCGGGACGATGTTTCCTTTTTTTCAGGTTCCTCCGGCTTCGGCCCCTTCGGCGCCGCCCCCCCGCGCCCTCTTCATGGAGCGATGCATGGCGGCACCCCCCGGCACGACGCCTTCTGCCACCACCACCCGGCTTCGTGACTCCCTTCCCCGAGGTCAAGTCCGAGCGGGCCCCCGGGTCCCCGTCTCCCTCATACGAGGTTGAGCCCGATACCCCGCCCGCCACCCCTGCGACGGGGTCGACGTCAACCTTGCCTGTCACCTCTTCCACTGTCGGATCAGCCGGTGCTGCTGTCACCGCGGCGCCCTCCGCCGCCGCCGCTGCGGCCTCCGCCGTCGTGGCACCCACCGGCCCTGCAGCCCCGTCCCTTTGTATGACTACCCATGCCCGAGCAGGAGTGCTTCGGTCTAGCATGTGCTACTCCGCCGACGAGTATGTGTGCGCCGCCTCGACGTCGACACCATCACCCGTCCCCACCTTCGCTTGTGCTGCCCTTCGGGATCCCCATTGACTAGCTGTGATGCAGGAGGAGTTCGACGCCCTACAGCGCAACCGCACGTGGCAGCTTGTTCTGCGACCCCCTCATGCCAACATCATCTCTAGCAAGTGGGTGTTTCGCCACAAGACTCGCCCGGACGGTTCACTCGAGCGCTACAAGGCTCCGTGGGTGGTTCGTGGTTTTCGGCAGCGCGCGGGCGTGGACTTCACCGACACCTTCGCCCCGGTTGTGAAACCGGGCACGATTCGCGCCATACTCCAGCTGGCGGTCTCGTGCGCCTGGCCTGTGCACCAGTTGGATGTCTCCAATGCCTTCTTGCATGGCCATCTCGCCGAGCAAGTGTTCTGTGAGCAGCCCACTGGTTTCATCGATGCCGAGCGCCCCGACTTTGTGTGCTTGCTTCCCGTTTTCTTTATGGGTTGAAGCAGGCGCCTCAGGCTTGGTACCAGCATATCGCAGCCTTCCTGCAGTCTCTGGCATTTCAGTCCACTCGCTTCGATGCCTCACTCTTCATGTATCATCAGGGAGCTGACACTGCATATCTGATGCTCTACGTCGATGACATCATCCTCACGGCGTCCGCCCCCGATCTCCTTCAGCGGCCGACTGCTCGTCTTCATGTTGAGTTCGCGCTCAAGGACTTGGGGCACCTACACTACTTTCTCGGCATCAAGGTGATCCGCCGAGCTGATGGATTCTTTCTGCATCAGCAGAAGTATGCCCACGAGCTCCTGGAGCATGCCGACATGCTTAACTGCAAGCCGGCGCCCACCCCCGTCGACACGAAGGCGAAGGTATCGCTCCGTTGTTGGTGCTTTATAGTACCTGATTTCGTGGTTCTAATACTGACAGTAGAAAGGGGGGGTAGGTATGGAGAGGCAAGATCTCAGCTATGGCGAAGGTGTACACACTTGATTTATGAGTTCAAGCCCTTCTAGGAGGAAGTAATAGCCCTACGTCTCGAAGCCCGCAGGCGGTCGACTGGATTATATGTGTGTGATGTTACAGGGGGTGCGAACCCTTGTCTCAGAGGAGGGGGGTGGCGGCTTATATAGAGTGCGCCAGGACCCCAGCCATCCTCCATTACAAGGGACTTAATGTACATAAAGTAGGGGCGTTACTGATAATGCCAGCCTTAAGTGTTATTAATGATCTTAAAGACTACGGAGTGAATGTCCGATCATTGCAATGCTGAGTGACTCCTGGCCTTCAGTAGGTCGAGTGATTCCTCATATTGTCGAGTGACAACAGGCAGGGGGGATGTCCGAGTGATATGACTGGTCGAGTGGATTGCACTCGACGTCCCTGACCGGGGGTTCTTCGCTGCCTCTTGGACTTCTTATCTTCTAGGGTAGTGACCTTGGGTAGGACGTATAGGTCAGGCCTGTGACCCTACCCCAGGTCTGTATCCTCATCAGTAGCCCCCGAATGGATTGAGGTTCGAATGGAAAGTAGGCTGAAGTTAATCTTGTTCCGAGCTTCGAGTCTCGCGAGTGTTTTACGCAGGACGGAAGGCTCACGTTGGTACTTCAGCATTGATTCAGTCGCCTTGATCCATTCAAAGAGTTGTCGACTGAACTTGTTGCATCATCTGCCGAGTGCTATCTTGGGGTGCAGAATCCTTGGCGCGATTGATTGCAGTGTATCCTGGATTTCACGGGATACGAAATTTCGGGGAAGCGCGCGGGATGGGGCGCGCCGAAGTAAGCGGGGTGCATAAATAGTAGTGCCTCGATTTCTGCGCCACCATTTTTGCCACGTACGTTGCGCGCGACTGTTGCGGGATTTAAAAGGATCGCCTGGTCCCACGCGTCAGCCACTCATAATCAGCCCTTTATAAGGCGATGGGGCCGAGGCCTCTGCACTGTGCACGCCCGTTTCTCTTTCTTCTTCCTCTGCTTCTTCACTGCATCTAGTTCTTCTGCTCTCGACGTTCCCGCTCTGCTGCCATGGTGAAGGACAAGACGGCGGCGCTGGAGCGCTCGAAGAAGGTGACGGGGGCGGTGAAAGGCAAGAAGCAGAACCGCAGGTCGTCATCGCGCGCGGGGCTGCCACCAGGCTGGATCCAGGGCGATTGGATCCGCTCTTTGCTCCGGCAAGAAGATCTGGATGAGCTGGCGGAGTCCGAGCTGATCGCCAAAGGTGCAGCAAGGCTGCCTGAGGGGGAGACGGAGCCGCACCCTTGACCGGGTGAGTGTGTACTGCTCGCCACCCACGTCGACCGGTGTTTTTCGCTCCCTCCGCATCCTTTCTTCCCGGGCTTCCCGAACTTCTTTGGTGCCCAACTCCACCATTTTTCTCCCAATACCATTACGTACCTTGCCGCGTTCATGTCGATGTGTGAAAACTTTTTGGGGTGTCGACCGCACTAGGGCCTTTTCAAACATATCTTCACCATCCGTTCCCAGTTGGTGAAGAAAGCGAAAACGAGTGACTCGAAGACCCATGTCATCCAGATGTGTGGGGGTTTGGGTATCCAAAAGAGGCATAGGAGTTCTTTCCCTGCCATGACTCTCCCTGAATCGGTTAGAGGTTGGTAGTTGACCTGGTTCTACTGCCAGGACCTCCCAACTCCAGGTTAGTCGACTGGCCTTCCCCACTTCACTTTTGACCGTGTCCAGACTCCTTCTCCACTGAAAGTGACTGGTGCTGAGAACGTGTAGACGAAGATGTTGGTTGAAAAAGTGGTCTAGCTGATTAATGAGGGTGTCATTGGCATGGACCTGCTGGAAGTATTCCTCAGTCGACGCATCCAGCCTCTTCAGGCCCATGACCATCCCATGTGGCTGTACTCTAGGTCCGACGACACCGCTCGTGTTCATCCAGAGGAAGTGCCAGCCAAGACCGTGGCCATGTGGTTGAAGAGCATTACTGGCGACCAGGACAATCCCAGAGGAGCCAGGAGAGTCATCCCCTTCAGTGACGACAATCAGCCCGAGAAGGTATGTTCTTTATTCCGACTGTCTTTGCATACACATCCTGACTGGTCTTGATCTCGACGGACTTTTACTCAACTTTTTGTCTTGTAGGTTTTCACTGACATGTATTCGATGCCCAACGGTGAACAAGCTCTGGAGCAGGACTAGGAGGGAGAGGCCAGAACGGAGGAGAGTGGTGAATGGGAATCTTCGGATGAAGACGATGAGGAGGAGAGCGAGGAGTCAGACGATGGCTCCAAGTACACCGATCCAAGCAACACCATGACCCGGCGGGCGGGCGCGGAAACACCGTGGCTCCAAGTACCCACACGCAGAAGGGCACTCGGACGTCGACTCCGGAGCCGACAGAGAAGGTCACCAAGCAGCCCAAGGTTGCTCCTCCAAAGAGTCAGAAGACTTTGCCGCGGATCAAGATGGACGTCCTTGTTGCTTCGGGGTGAGTATCTTGCTTGCATTTATCTAGGCCGACTGAAGTTTTTGTTCTGACCAAACGGATCATGTATCTTTCTAGACCAACCTCTGCTGCAACTGACATGGATATCGGCAAAGCTCCAGGAAACAAGGAGACCGATGATGCGGCCACTTCCCGAGCTGGTAAGTCCATTCGACCAGGCTTCATTTAGTCGAGTGGGTTGTCAGTCGGCTGAATTTCCAATGTTTCTCTCTCTGCAGTTCCGCGAGAGGTCGTCGTGCTTCCTGATGATGATGAAGAAGAAGTGCCTCTACAGGAGAGGAGGAGGAGAGGTGGGGGCTCGAGCAGGAGAAAGTTTGATGTTCAAGTCCCTCAGTCAATGCCGACGCTTGAGGCGGTGGTCAAGCGTTCCAGGGATCCGGTTCGGACCAACGTCACATTTGCCAGCCTGTTGACGACCGATCGTCCATCGGGGTCGACTTCTCGGTTACTGCCGCTCCAGTGCAACTCCACTCGTCTGACCCAGTAGCTGCTTCGGCTATCTTGGAGCCATCACTCTTCGCTGCATATTAGACCCCAGACGATTTGCCAAGTGCTGCCAGGGAGGCTCTTCGCCAGGTGAACCTTGTCATGGAGCAGGTGAAGGTGATGCACGAGGCTAGTCAGGTGGCTTATAACGCCAGCGCCGCCCTGCAGACCAATGTTAAGGTTAGCGAACTCCGATTGGACTTTTGGATGCTGTTTTATATCCGATCACCCACTGGGGTGTGCCTGTGTTTAGAGTTTAGGAAATCTTCCACTTCACTCAACTCGTGCTGAGTCTTAGTAATCTGTCCGGACCAGTGGGGGCACGCTGAGTGCACCCACTGGTTGTAGTCCCCAAGACCACGGTCAACTACTAGCAGTCGGCTAAGGTCTTAGAATCTTCTCTCTTTTTTTTGACTCATGCTGGGCAGACCATGCTGAGTGTTGATCTAAACCAGTGGGGGCACGCTAAGTGCACCCACTGGGTGTAGTCCCCGAGACTACTGTTGAATATTTGATTCGGTAGTAGTCTTAGAGTAACTTTTCACTGTAATTGTCTCTTATTTCTATCGACTGACATATCTATCTAGCTGGCTGCAGAGGTCTTGTGATCTTGGAGCTCGGCTTTCCGAGTTAAAGAAGAAGCATATCAGCGTTGAACTTGATCTTGAACTCGCAAAGAAGAACCTCAAGACTGCTCAAGAAGAAACGACCATCATGGGAGGTAACCAATCGACTCTTACCCACCTAGTAGCTCGCGTCTTTCACTGATTTTCTTTCAGTCTCTTTGAACCGAGTGACTTCACACAAGCAGATGTGCGTAGTGAAAACCGTCAACTTCAGGCTCGTCTGAAGAGTGTTGTTTCTTTAGAGAGAATGAAGGAAGCTTTGGAGAAGAAGGACCAGGACCTTGCTGCTGCTCAGAAGGAAGCACATGAGAAGACAACGCTTGCGGACAGGAAGCTGGCTTAAGTCGGCAAGTTGAAAGAGGAGAACGCGAAGTTGAAGACCGCCATCTCGGAAGCCAACCGAGAAGTCGAGCAACTGAAGAAGGACAAGGAGAACCTGACCACTGAAGTTGGAAGCCTCAGAGCCAAGACAGGCAGGCTAGAGTCCTATCTTGGACAACTTGTCACAAAACTAGTTCTGAAGCTTGAAGGTACAGCCGCTCGACTGGTTTAATTGTCATCGATTGAAGTATGTTGTAATATTGTCGACTCACTATCTTTCATGATGGAACAGAACTTTGTCAGGATTTTGAAGCTGAAACCGGGTGGTCGAGACAGGTCTTGACCCCATCAATTGTCCCATGAAAGATGGCATTGCGATGAACTTGCTGCGGTTGGAATCATGCTTGGACGGCGCTGTTGCCTATCTGGCTCGACTGAAGGCGGCGATGACCCGGGTGGAAGCCGAATTCTGGCCTCAGGCGGAACTTCCTCAAGATCTCAAGTCGCTGATGACTCGACTCAATCAGGTTCCTGGTCGAGTGCAAGAGTGGAAGAAGTCATCCGCTCATTGTGGCGCTGACGTCGCCCTATCACTGGTTCGAGTGCGCTGCAAGGATGCCAGAGAAGACAAGTTGGCAGCTCTAAAGGTTATGAATGCTAAGAAGCACACTTTCTAGTCCTTCATGGACACCTTCCTTGAGGCTGCCACTCGTATTGCGGACAACATTGACCTTGACAGCTTCTGCGATCCAACCATCCCCTCTCCCGCCGAGTGATCGAAAAAACATTATGCTTCACCCTCATTTGCCTCGGAATGCTGAGTGATTTTGTAATCGTTGAAACTCCTTCGGGCTGACGCCCAAGTACTTCTAATTTGTGGTTAGAAACCTTTGGATTTATCTGAACTTGGCCTATCTTTGAATATGTTGTGTTCGTCTTCGAGCGAAACTCGTTCTTCACTCGGATTGGATTTTTGTACTCTCGATGCAGCTTCTGAGGAAGAGGCCGCAGTCGACCTGTTGGACGAGCCTTGAGCGGTATTGATCGGCTCATCAGCGAGGCACTCAACAATGGCCTTGACATTCCTGGAAGCAGTTCGCCTTGGCCCTAGCTGTTGGATGAGCCTTTGGCAGCATTGATCAGCTCATCAGCGAGGCATTCAACAATGGTCTTGATGTTCCTGAAAGCAGCTCGCCTTGGCGGCAGCTGTTGGATGAGCCTTTGGCAGTGTGTACAATCTCGTCCTTCTTCTTGACGGTGCAGCCCCGGGGGGAGGGGTCGTGGTTGACCCATACCACTCGGTTGGGTCTTTCAAACTTAGGCGAGTACTAGACTGCAGCTAAGCCTCCGAGTGAGAGGATTGCTCGCCACTCGGTAGGATTTTTATACTTAGGCGAGTACTGCACTGCAGCTAAGCCCCCGAGTGAGAGGATTGCTTGCCACTCGGTAGGATTTTTTATACTTAGGCGCGTACTGGACTGCAGCTAAGCCCCCGAGTGAGAGGATTGCTCGCCACTCGGTAGGATTTTTTATACTTAGGCGAGTACTTGACTA
>NC_041389.1:138943695-138951824 GCF_002162155.2 Triticum dicoccoides
CTTAGGCGAGTACTGGACTGCAGCTAAACCCCCGAGTGAGAGGATTGCTCGCCACTCGGTAGGATTTTTTATACTTAGGCGAGTACTGAACTGCAGCTAAGCAGTGCGCACAATCTCGTCCTTCTTCTTGACGGTGCAACCCCGGGGGAAGGGGTCGTGGTCGACCCGTACCGTTCGGCAGGATCTTTCAAACTTAGGCGAGTACTGGACTGTGGCTAAGCCCTCGAGTGAGAGGCTGGCTCACCATTCGGTAGGATTTTTTATACTTAGGCTAGTACTGGACTGCAGCTAAGCCTCCGAGTGAGAGGCTGGCTCGCCACTCGGTAGGATATTTTTAAACACTTAGGCGAGTACTGGACTGCAGCTAAGTCCCCGAGTGAGAGGCTGGCTCGCCACTCGTAGGATTTTTCAAACTTAGATGAAACGGATTCGCAACTAAGCCCCCGAGTGAGAGGCTGGCTCACCGCTCGGTAGGATTTTTCAAACTTAGGCGAACGGATTCGCAGCTAAGCCCCCGAGTGAGAGGCTGGCTCACCACTCGGTAGGATTTTTCTTTTCAACTTAGGCGAAACGGATTCGCAGCTAAGGCACCCACTGGGGGATTTTAGAACATGCAAAAAATGAACAACAATCATTCGGAAGACTGTAAAATCATGTCTTTGATAATCAAACTAAAAGTTATTTCTTATTACATCTCAATAGTCTGAATGCTTAAGAGTAAAAGGGGCGGAGCAGTTCCGCATTCCAAGCGCGTGGCTCATATTTATTGTGCTTGACGTTGAAAATACGATATGCTCCATTGTGGAGCACTTTGGTGACGACGAAGGGGCCTTCCCAAGCAGGAGCGAGCTTGTGTGGTTTCTGCTGGTCCACTCGGAGAACCAAGTCTCCCTCCTGAAATGCCCGACCCCTTACATTTCTGGCTCGACGCAGGTCTTGTTGATAGATGGTCGACCGAATCAAGTCCATCTCTCTTTCTTCTTCCTGGAGATCAACTGCATCTTGCCGAGCCTGTTCTGCTTCATCTTCTGAGAAGAGCTCGACCCGTGGCGCATTGTGAAGTAAATCACTCGGGAGTACAGCTTTGGCTCCGTAGACTAAGAAGACTGGAGTCCGTCCAGTCGACCGATTAGGAGTTGTCCTCAATCCCCAAAGTACTGATGAAAGTTCGTCGACCCAGGCTCCTGCTGCATGCTTGAGGTCACGCATCAATCGGGGTTTCAGTCCTTTGAGAATCAATCCATTTGCTCTTTCAGCCTGCCCATTCGACTGAGGATGGGCGACTGAAGCGCAATTGACCCTTATGCCTTGGGAAGCACAAAAGGCTCTAAACTCGTCAGAGTCGAAGTTCGACCCATTATCCATGATGATGTTGTGTGGAACACCATATCCGAATGTCAATTCTCTGATGAAGCTTACAGCTATACTCGCTTCAAGGTTTTTAATGGGCTTGGCTTCAATCCATTTGGTAAACTTGTCGACTGCTACCAGCACATGGGTAAATCCACTCCTGCCGGTCCTTAGAGGTCCAACCATATCCAAACCCTAGACAGTGAAAGACCAGACGAGTGGAATAGTCTTCAGAGCTGACGCGGGCTTATGGGACATGTTGGAGTAGAACTGACAACCTTCACATCTGTCTACTATTTCTTTTGCCATCTCGTTGGCATGTGGCCAGTAAAATGCGGCTCAGTATGCTTTGGCCACGATGGTCCGAGAGGATGCATGGTGACCACAGGTCCCTGAGTGAATATCGTTGAGGATCATTCGGCCTTCTTCTGGCATGATGCATTTCTGGCAGACTCTAGTTACACTTTCTCTGAACAACTGACCTTTGATCACGGTAAAGGCTTTAGATCGTCAGACGATCTGTCGAGCCTCTTCTTCATCCTATGGAAGTTCTTTCCTAAGAATGTACGCGACGTATGGCACTGTCCAGTCGGGAGTGACGACCAAAACCTCCATGACTAAATCAACCACGGCTGGGATTTCGACTTCAGTCAGATTTGTGGCGCTCTTAGGCTGTGGGGACTCTTCAATGAAAGGATCTTCCTGAACTGAAGGTGAATGAATATGCTCCAAAAACACATTGCTGGGAATGGCCTCTCTCTTAGATCCTATCTTCGCCAATTCATCTGCGGCTTGATTTTTCAGTCGGGGTATATGGTGAAGCTCCAACCCTTCAAACTTCTTTTCCAGCTTTCTTACTGCATTGCAATAACCAGTCATGGCGGGGCTCCTGACATCCCATTCTTTCATCACTTGATTAACCACCAAATCTGAGTCACCGTAGACCATAAGGTGACGGACGCCGAGTGAAATGGCCATACGCAACCCGTACAAAAGTGCCTCATATTCAGCTTCATTGTTGGAGGAGTCAAAATGAATCTGGAGGACATAACTAAGCTTGTCTCCACGGGGGGATACCAACACTACCCCAGCCCTGGAGCCATTTAGCATCTTGGAGCCATCGAAGAACATGGTCTAGTGTTCCGAGTTAACTTGGGTCAACAGTTGCTGCTCAATCCACTCAGCAAGGAAATCTGCGATTGCTTGGGACTTGATAGCTTTCTTTGTCTCAAACTTGATATCCAATGGTAGGAGTTCAATCGCCCATTTTGCCACTCGACCAGTTGCATCTCTGTTGTTCAGAATTTCAGATAATGGTGCGTCGCTGATGACTGTAATGGAGTGATCAGAGAAATAGTGTGCAACCTTCTTCATGGTCATGTAGATTCCATAGACAAGCTTCTGATAATGTGGATATCGCTGCTTGGATGGAGTCAAAACTTCAGAGAGATAATACACTGGGCGCTGAACTTTGTAAGCCTTTCCCTCTTCTTCCCGCTCGACTGTGAGTACTGTACTGACAACTTGTCTAGTGGCTGCAATATAAAGCAGTAAAGGCTCTTTGCTGATTGGCGCAGCAAGCACCGGCTGGGTGGAAAGCAGGGTTTTGAGGTCTGCAAACATTGTGTCAGCTTCATCAGTCCACTCAAACTTATCAGATTTCTTCATCAATCAGTGAAGAGGTAAGGCCTTTTCACCGAGACGAGAAATGAACCGACTCAAGGCAGCCAAACAACCAGTAAGCTTCTGAACGTCATGCACACACACAGGGCGTTTTATTCGGAGGATGGTATCAACTTTTTTTGGATTTGTGTCGATCCCCCATTTGGAAACGAGGAAACCGAGTAACTTTCCACCTGAAACTCCGAATGTGCACTTTGACGGATTAAGCTTGATATCATACCTTCTTAGGTTGGCAAAGGTTTCAGCAAGGTCAGTCAGTAGGTCGGAACCTTTATGTGACTTGACCACAATATCGTCCATGCATGCTTCCACATTCTGACTGATTTGAGTGAGCATGCACTTCTGAATCATCCTCATGAATGTGGCTCCAGCATTTCTAAGACCAAATGGCATGGTGACATAGCAAAAGCACCCAAATGGGATGATGAAGGCTGTTTTTATTTCATCGGGACCATACAGTCGGATATGATGATACCCGGAATATGCATCTAAAAAAGACAAGCGCTCACACCCCGCAGTCGAGTCAACAATCTGATCGACGTGGGGGAGAGGGAAATGATCTTTCGGGAAGGCCCGATTGATATGCTTGAAATCGATGCACATACGAAGTGAATCGTCCTTCTTAGGGACCATGACTACATTGGCAAGCCACTCGGAGTGGTAGATCTCTCGGATGAACTCTGCTGCTAGGAGCCGAGCCACTTTCTCGCCAATTGCTTTTCTCTTCTGCATGGCGGATTGCCGAAGATGCTCTTTGACGTGTTTTACCTTGGGATCGACACACAAACGGTGCTCAGCCAATTCTCTGGGTACACCCGGCATGTCAGAAGGTTTCCATGCAAAGATGTTCCAGTTCTCACGGAGGAACTAGATGAGCGCTTCTTCCTATTTGTTGTTGAGTGTCGTTGGGATATGAGTCGGTGCGGCATTGGGATCAGTCGGGTGAATATGAATCGGCTTCGTTTCACCAGACGACTGAAATGCAAAATCTGTGGCAGGCTTCTTAGCTCGGAGCAAATCACTCGGATCTGCATTCTTCTGATATTCCTGAAATTCAACTGCTGCCATTTGTGCATCGGCAATTTTGGAACCCTTCTGGAAGCATTCCTCCGCTTTTTGCCGATTGCTAGTAACTGTGATCACACCTCTGGGGCTAGGCATCTTCAACTTGAGGTACACGTAACATGGTCGAGCCATAAAACGTGCGTAGGCAGGCCTACCCAGAATGGCATGATAAGCACTCTGGAAATCCACAACTTCAAATGTCAACTTTTTCTTACGGTAATTCTTGGAATCACCGAAAACCACGTCAAGGGCGATCTGGCCGAGTGATTCGGCTTTCTTTCCAGGGATAACACCGTGGAAACTCATATTGCTCTCGCTAAGTTTGGACATCGGAATGCCCATCCCCTTCAAGGTTTCAGCATAAAGGATATTCAGGCCGCTACCACCATCCATTAGCACTTTGGTCAGTCTAGTGCCTTCGACCACTGGGTCGACCACCAACGCTTACCTCCTAGGGGTGGCTATATGTGCAGGGTGATCAGACTGGTCGAATGTGATGGCTGTTTGAGACCATTTTAGGTATGTGGTCTTCGTTGCTGGGGCAACCATATTCACTTCTCTGTTGATAACTTTCAATCGACTCTTTCTCTCAACATCAGCAAAAATCATCAGGGTGGAATTGACTTTGGGATAACCGTCATCTTCCTCTTCGTCCTCATCTTTGTCCGACTCTTTTTTCTTCTCATTGGGCTATTTCTCTCGGAACTGCTGGATCAGGAGTCGACATTGTCGAGTGGTGTGCTTAGGGTAAATCAGATTCCCCTCTTCATCTTTCTTCGTATGGATGTGACATGGTAAATCCAACACATCATTTCCTGTTTGATCCTTTACTTTCTTAGGGGTCCAGGGCTCCTTAGGTTTTCCTTTAAACTTTCCTTGAACCACTGCCGCAATCTCACCGGGTGCTGCAGGCTCGGCCTTACGTTTCTGTTTTCGATTGGAATTACCCCCACCGGCATCTTGGCCGACTGGTTTACCCTTTTCGCTGCGGAGTCGATCCTCTTCTTCTCCATTAGCCTACCGGGTGGCTATTTCCATCATCCGAGTCAGAGTCATATCTCCAGTCCGACCGAACTTTAGGACCAGCTCTCGGTATTTAACGCCTTCCTTGAAGGAACACACTGCCTGGTGCTCTGATACATTTTCCACGGTGTGATGCAAAGTGATCCACCTCTGAATGAAATCTCTTAGAGTCTCGCTCGGTTTCTGCACACAATGCTGCAACTCTGTCAACCCCGCTGGTCACTTGCAAGTGCCCTCAAAAGTTCTGACGAACACTCGAGCAAGTTCTTCCCAACTATATATACTACCTGCGCTAACTGAGTCAACCACGCTCTGGCCGATCCTTCTAACATCAGGGGAAGATGTTTCATTGCCACTTCATCATTCCCGCCACCAATCTGCACAGCCACTCGGTAATCCTCAAGCCAAGTTTCAGGCTTGGACTCTCCAGTGAACTTACTGACTCCAGTCGCCAACCTGAAGTTGGGAGGAATCACTGCAGCCCTGATGGCTCTGCTGAAACACTCTAGACCCGAAACATGAACTCTGCTGCCAGTCGGACGATCTCTGCCAGGGTCTTCTCTGTGCGCTCTGTTCCAGTCGACTAGACCTTGAACAAGGATAGATCTTGCATCAAAGTCTGGCTCTCCTGGGTCGACTGGTGCTCTGCGCTCGCCACTGTGACGACATCTATAATCGTACTATCGAGGCACACATGATGCACTCCTCGGAGGAGGTGTGAGCACTCGACGACGATTGTCGCGGTCGAGTCGGTGATCTTGGACTTCACGTTGCAGGGGTGATCTTGGACTGTGGGCCGACTGAACTGTATCCGCTACCATAGATCTGCTATGAATCCTATTCCGTGACTGAGACACTTCTGTGTTCTGTTCTCCTGCTGCTCGGAGTAAGACCCGGATCTACATCAAACCTCTGCCAGCCTCCGACTGGAAAGGTTGAATTGACTCTGCTATTCGGGCCACGGCTGTGAGATTTTGAATCGGAGTGTGGTATACCTTAGGTGGAGGCGGGAAAAGCTGTCGTCGACTGGACTCAGGGATCCGCTCCCGAGAACGCTCGTCGAGAGTGCGCTAAAGGTTCTCCAGTCGAGTATGCTCAGCTAAATTAGACAAGCGCACCTCTTCCAAGGCCCGAGCCTCGGGGGTTTCTCCAACGATGGGCGTGTGGAGTGCATCCATGTTGCGGCAATGAAGTTCTTCCCTCTGCCGTGAAGAGAGGGGTTCGGGATGGTACTCCTCGTGGACGCGCGACGGATCGCCGCCACCATCCCCGCCGTCTTCACGGCAGAAACCATGCGGACTACGTAGACCATCGACCATCAAGACTTCAGCCGCAGGGTCGCTGCTATCGCACTCGGATGCGGTCTCGGCGGAGCCAGTCAACAGATTGAATAGGCCGTGGAGAGTTTTGTCAGGCTCGATTGCCGCGACTTGATGGGTGGCTGAATGTCAAGCCACCGCGTGTTTCACCCACCGCCGAAGCCGCGACCGACCGGATCGCTTGCGGCAACGAACAACAGGGAGAGAAGACACCATCGGAGCCGACTGATACTGAGTCGACGGCTGACGGAGAAGGACGCCGCGAACGCACGAGCGAAAGTGCGTCGCCCCTCGGATGGGGAGCGCCTCGACGTCAAGGGGAGCTTCCTGAAGCCAAGCGGAGTCGTCGACGATGAAAACGAGCGCGCCGAGACGGATCTCGCGGCCCTCAGCCAATCCACCGCCGGAAATCATGATGATGGGGATCGGAAAAAGTTGCAACTTCACCAACAAGTCGCTAAGACACCTGCCCCACGGTGGGCGCCAGCTGTCGTGGTTCTAAGACTAATAGTAGAAAGGGGTTAGGTATGGAGAGGCAAGATCTCAGCTATGGCGAAGGTGTACACACATGATTTACGAGTTCAGGCCCTTCTCGGAGGAAGTAATAGCCCTACGTCTCAGTGCCCGGAGGCGGTCGACTGAATTATATGTGTGTGATGTTACAGGGGGTGCGAACCCTTGTCTCAGAGGAGGGGGTGGCTTATATAGAGTGCGCCAGGACCCCAGCCATCCTCCATTACAAGGGATTTAATGTACATAAAGTAGGGGCGTTACTAATAACGCCAGCCTTAAGTGTTATTAATGATCTTAAAGACTGCGGAGTGAATGTCCGACCGTTGCAATGCCGAGTGACTCCTGGCCTTCAGTAGGTCGAGTGATTCCTCATATGGCCGAGTGACAACAGGCAGGGGGGACGTCTGAGTGATATGACTGGTCGAGTGGATTGCACTCGACGTCACTGACCGGGGGTTCTTCGCTGCATCTTGGACTTCTTATCTTCTAGGGTAGTGACCTTGGGTAGGACGTATAGGTCAGGCCTATGACCCTACCCCAGGTCTGTATCCTCATCACCTGACGCTGACTCGATCCGACCTGCAGTATGCTGTTCAGCAGGTGTGCCTCCACATGCACGCTCCGCGTGACTCCCACTGGATCTTGGTGAAGCGTATTCTCCGGTATATACGCGACACCATGTCTTTGGGGCTCACCCCGACGGCCTCCGCCTCCACCAACCTCGTGGCCTACTCGGATGCAGACTGGGCTGGCTGCCCCGACACTCGACGCTCCACGTCAGGCTACCGCGTCTACCTTGGGTTCTCGTTGATCTCTTGGTCATCGAAGCGGCAGCCCACGGTCTCCCGCTCCAGTGCCGAGGCAGAGTATCGCGCCGTGGCTAATGTCGTGGCCGAGTGCTCTTGGCTCCGTCAGTTGCTCGAGGAGTTGCTTTGTGATGTTCATAAGGCCACTCTTGTCTACTGCGATAACGTCAACGCGGTCTACCTTTCCGCCAACCCGGTGCACCATCGACGTACGAAGCATATTGAGATCGATATTCACATCGTGCGCGAGCAAGTTGCCCTTGGCCGTGTTTGGGTTCTTCACGTGCCGACGTCGCAACAGTTTGCTAATGTGATGACTAAGGGATTGCCTACCTCCGTCTTCGAGGAGTTTCGGTCCAGTCTCTGTGTA
>NC_041389.1:138951962-139006002 GCF_002162155.2 Triticum dicoccoides
GAGACCTACACTGTACTTATATATACGTGCACCAGCACCCCATCAATACAACGATTATAGTATTGCAAACATCTCTCTACAGTTTTATGCTGTTTGCTCGATAGAGATGCCGAGGGAGCCAGCTGCTGAGTGACAGATAAACAACGGAAAACCCGAAAGGTCACCGACAACTCCGTGTCTTTCAAGCTACAAGGCTACTGCATCTCAGGATCTGAGACCCTACAAACAAGTGAGGTCATGCGAGATTGTTTCTAATAATAGCCAGCCTATTTTAGAAATAGGACACAAAGTGAAACTGAGAAGGTGACTCCTAAACCAAGAGGTTTCAGCAACAGTTAGCCGCATTGCACTGGCGCGTGTCCCCTGGAGGAGACCGCCAACTTTCCGTAGGCCGGGACGGGAGGCCCGAGCCCGGCGAGCACATTCCGATGGCAGAAACCCGCTGTACGTTTGTTCGCAGCGTCGATGCTTCTCCCATGATAAAAATCTTTTGTCCCAGAATGTTACTGCAAATGATAACTGATCTGCAGACGATGCAGAAGAAGAGGTGAACGACCACCCGATCGAGGAGGTCCGGAACACGGTGCCGATCACCGACGACCCGTCGGAGCCGTCCCTGACGATCCGAACATGGGTGCTGGGGATGTCGTCCTGCATGCTTCTGGCCTTCGTCAACGAGTTCTTCATGTACCGGTCCAACCAGCTGAGCATCGGCACCGTGGTGGTGCAGATCGCCACCCTGCCCATCGGCCGGTTCATGGCGTCGGCGCTTCCGGCGAAGCTCATACGCGTCCCGCTCGTCGGCTGGTCCTTCGCCCTCAACCCGGGCCCTTTCAGTCTCAAGGAGCACTGCCTCATCACCATCTTCGCCGGCGCGGGCGCCAGCGGCGTCTATGCCATGAATATCATCGCCATCGTCAAGGTCTTCTATAAGCGGGAGATCAACCCCTACGCGGCCATGCTGCTCGCGCAAACAACCCAGGTGATCCAACATTACCTCGATTTTTCATTCCATCGCCATTGGTTGAATTTTGAGGTCATTTTGGCCAATGTGCGCGGCTCTGTTTAATTTCAGTTGCTTGGGTACGGATGGGCTGGCTTGTTTAGGACGTACCTGGTGGATTCAGCCTACATGTGGTGGCCTCTAAACCTTGTCCAGGTCACCCTGTTCAGGTCAGTACGTACAGTTAGTTATTGAGACTTGAAGCAATGCAATCGTACTGCAATTTGTCTATACAAATGAATGATATATATGGACCAAAACTGGGATGCATGAACATAGATTGTGGTACTGATAATACAGGGCGATGCACGAGGAGGAGAAGAGGACCAAGGGGCAGCTGACACGGCTGCAATTCTTCATCATCGTGTTGGTCTGCAGCTTTGCCTACTACCTGATCCCCAGCTACCTGTTCCCGGCGGCCAGCACCCTCTCGGCGCTCTGCTGGTTCTTCAAGGACTCTGTGACGGCGCAGCAGATCGGCTCCGGCCTCAAGGGCCTCGGCGTCGGCTCCTTCGGCCTCGACTGGAACACCATCGCAGGGTTTATCGGCAACCCGCTCGCCTCCCCGGCGTTCGCCATCTTCAACATCATGGCCGGCTTCTCCCTCGGCAACTATTTAGCAGTGCCGCTCCTCTACTGGACTAACACCTACAATGCCAAGCGGTTCCCCATCGTTTCGTCGCACGTCTTCGACGCTGCCGGGGGCCGCTATGACACCAACCGCATCCTCGACCCCAAGAGCTTCACGCTCAACCTCCATGAGTACAACGCCTACAGCCGCATTAACCTCAGCGTGCTCTTCGCCATCAACTACGGATTCGGCTTCGCTGGCCTCATGTCCACGCTCTCACATGTTGCGCTCTACCATGGCAAGTAAGCTCTTATTCGCTATCTCCTCGCCCTCTATTAACCACCATGTTATTATTACAAGAAATCGGTTAAGAAAAAATAGATCAGATATTGGAGTTCTTTTTTTTTCTCCGGTCCCAAAATAAGTGTCTCAACTTTCATACAACTTTAGTATTTTGGAACGGGGAGTATTTTTTAACTTTTTTTACCCCATACTGTAGCGCATTGTTAAAAGACAATAGTTATACCAGTCACCGAGGACGTTGTGTTTGTGCCACCACGCAAGATAGGAACATGGGCCTTGGTCATTAACTTCATGTTTGTGCCTGGGATCGATGACTCGGAGGCTGTATCTAAACATCTTGTGTCTTGGGTTGGATATGGGTATCATGCAAAACGAAGAAGGTTGGGCTGAGGGGAATGGCGACGTCGATAGTAGCAGCGACAACACTTTAGCAAGAGGGCTAGAGCAGGGAAACCGTGGGGTTGGAGGAAAGTATCTGGTGCTCCCAAAAGTAATATGCTACCATGCAGGGAGAACGGTTATAGAATTACATAGTAGAGGCCCCTGTCCAACACCTTACAGCTTGTTTTATAAGTAGTGTACAATGTCCGATATGAACGTGCTTACTCGGGCTTGCGAGGTCTTTGTATCTATTGATCAGGCCTGCCTTTGTTAGCCGATTTCTAGTTTGCCAAGTCATGGAAAGTTTGTATTGGAGTTGATGATGTGTTCCTGAAAGTCCCCTTGTTTCTTCACTCCTTCCATGTGTGCCACCACGTGAGTTGCACCAAGGCACTCCATGCCTGGCAATGGGGCTTGAAAATTTGCTTCCTTCCTTGAGCCCACCAGTCATGCAACAGGGTCGCCAGAGGGCGTGTACCCATGACCGACGGTAGGCGGCAGAGGTGTAACACAATTCCCCAGAGCTTTGTGGCATCAGAGCAAGTGGGAAGGAGGTGGTGCGCATCCTATGGCTGGTGCCACACATGACGCTGAGTTGATTATGAGGACAAACACTTTGGCCAGGTTGTTCGTCATGAGATATCAACCAAGCCCCCCCCAGCCATGACAATATCCTCAATTTCAAGAGGGGTTTTTAATTTATATATCAGTTGGTTGAAGTCATGCCACTGCGCAACTTTGATTTGGGTCTTGTATGCCGAGGAAGAGGTGGATTGGCTATCAATAGTGCATCTTCATATCACCTAGTTAGGGATGTCACTGAGGTTGATGCACGTGCAACCTAAGTGCCACAGACTTGGTCACGACCTAGAAGGGCATTTTTAGCTTGAGGTGTCTGATCCGATGATTGTCGTTGTTGGATTGTGCCAAGGTGAGGTTCGTCCTGGCACAATGCTACAAAAGGTCCGGGTAGGTCACCTTCAGGCTCGTTGAGTTAAGCCATGTGTATCTCCCTGATCTAAGCACCATCCTGAATAACATATCTGAAGAATGCATTAAATAGGGCTCTGACCTTACTATCGATGATTAGTGGTATCCTGATCCACAACTTGGCCGAATCACTCCAGGAGTACCATATCCATCTCATCTTCAAAGCTATGCTTTGGGCTGCCAGGTTAGTGATTGTCAATTCTCCGATGCTTTTTGGTTGATAGACTACCTTTTGACAAGACATTTGCTCCATTCCATCTTCTATGTTCTCCAAGAAAAATCCCATACAGATCTTGATGATGCTCTTGGCCAACCATATCGGCATGTCCATCAAGAGCATTTCAAAGACCATCATTCCCGATAGCACTTGCTAGACAAGGATAAGTCTTGCATCCACGGAGGTTAGTAACCGGTCTTTCGAGGCTTGTGATCCGACGACAGCATGCCCAAGTAAGTGAAGGGGAACTGCTTGATCTAACATTCCAGATGCAACACCAACACTGGTACATCAATCCCATCACAATAGATTGGGGTTATAGAGCTCTTGTTAGGATTTGTATGCAAGCCATAGACAACGCAAAATGCCTAAAGAATTTTTCACGGTGTCACAACTTCATCTAACTCAGGGTTAATAAAATTCATTGCATCATCCATGCAGATGAACTATATGTATGGCAAGAGTCGAGCTTCGATGGAACTCAACAACTTCACGCTCGTGGCCAATTAAATCGGTGCGGCAAAGCAGTCCATCACGAGCATGGAAATAATGAGGATAGTGGGTCTCTCTTACGGAGACCCCTCCTGTGTTGCACTGAGTTGGGTAATTCCCCATCCAAATCTTTGTGGTTAATGTAGCAAACAAAACGGGATGCAATTGCGACATAATCTGATGAATCCTTTTCCCTCGAGTACCAGTTAAAGGAAGCCCCAAGAAATGGTGTTGAATGCTTTCCCTGGGTCTAGTCTAAAACATTATTGCTGGTGTCTTTCATTGTCTAGATGCCTTTGGGAGGCCTTGGACATAATTGAACTTATCATGCGTAACTCTGCCCTTGATAAACATACTTTGGCTGGGCAGGGTGAGCTCTTTCATCCTCGAGCGAGAATGACATGCCAAGAGCTTTATGAATAGTTTTGTGAAACAACCAATGAGGCCGATTCACATAAATTCCTTCGATGATACTACATCCTCAAACTTGGGCAGCAAAATCATGGTCGGCGAGTTCGGGAGATGTACTTTGACAGTCTATAGCTGTTGTATGGCCAAAAGGGTGGTGAGCAAACCCCTCCAATAAGTGCCAACTTCATTTGTAAAGGGTGTCCCTGAAGCCTCTAGGTCCTAGCACGCAATCATTCTTGATATTGGTTAATATCGCTCACACCTCATCACTAGTAAATGGTTGATCAAGCTCGTCAAATACATCTCCTCAATGCCAATCGCGAAGGCCCATACAATGTGCCCTGCAATTTTATGACCAACCAGCCCCTCAAAAAAATCTGCCATGATGTGCATCTTGTCAGCTTGTTCAGTCTATACGTTGTCATCCAGAATGACATGGTGGATGTGATTCTTGGCATCTAACAGTGTCCTTGGCATGGAAAAATATCACTCTTGCACCCCCTTCTTGATCCATTGCACCCTTGATCTCTACTTGCAGAAGGATCTTTCCATGGCAACCAACCCAAGTAGCTAAATTTTCAGCATTGCATGGAAGGATATTCCATCCTCTAACAAAGACCAATTGTCTAGCACGTGATTCGGTCTTACAAGGTGCTCATTTGTTACTTCATATTTTAGTGCAATGTTGTTTACCACCTTGGAGTTCCATGGTTTCTGGGCCTTAGCGATGCTCCGTAGCTTCTCATCGAGGCGGGAAATCGGGTAGGTAGATGATACTAGCCTTTGTCAGGCCTCCGCCTATAATGAAAGGCGTGACAGGTGGAATGAAGCTCTGCATGGCATGGTGCAGCTCAACAAGAAATAAAAAATTGGCATCATTGTCTTGGGGGGTATACACTTTGACATGAGCAAAAGGGAGGCCATTAGTCGCCATGTGCAATCAAGTAGAATCAATGCAAGAATATTGGGCCACAATGATGCCACCATGGTTGCTTCTGTTGGTGAGTAAGCACATCCAAAGAAGTCTACATCACAATATTGCTTGACCACAACAAGATCAGCCACCACAAATTTAGATTCTTGAAGACATACAAGAAAAACATTATGTTGGAGCACAATCAACCTAACCACTTCTCTCAGGGATGGATTACTTTCTCACATTCCACACCAGAAAGTTGTATTCCATTGGTAACCTGATTGATAAAAGGCGGAGCCGATGGTCAGACGGTTACCTACATGGCCTTGTAGTAGGTTTTGCCAGATTTGGTGAGGGAAGAGAGTGAAAAAATTTGAGCTGGCAATAGAGGATCCTAGAAGGCATTGGCATACATCTCAAGGTGTGTGTCCTCATTCTCCCTTTTCTCGAAAATTTCTAGGACATGCTTAGACATGACCATTTTTCACACCATCCTCATTGGGAAATGCCCTTTTCCTATTTTGGAGCCTATGGCTACACCTAGTAGTGGTTGGAGGAGTCCTAGTAGCCTTCCGGGCCTTGTGATGGGGTGATGACGGAGGCGGTAGTAGCGCGAGTTGGATCAACAATATAATATCTTTGATGAAGCAGACATGTGCGCTATCGTCTATGATGATTGCAATAGGTGTGGTCGATTTATCGGTGCCTAAACCAACAATGTTGGGGGAGATTACATGCCCAAAAGCGTTTAGATAAGGTTTTACTGAGCATGGAGGGGTGCAAGGCTATGCTTGGGGCCTGGCAACCAGCCCCCGGGGCAAGCAATTGTCCACAAATGGTGAATGCTCGCAGGTCCATTGTTGCAAGGACACAGTTGCAGGGACACCAAGGCTCCTCGTTTAACCTCCAAAGTTGAGAATGTGACGGGTGCCAATTCCTTTACCTAGTTTCTGATGATTTGACCATGATTGAGATCCTAAGGAGATAGGGCCAATGATGGACTCCTGATGCACAAGGAGGGAATTGGGGGCCCACAGTGGTGCATCCATGATGATAGGCCTAGGCGAACGTTGGAGCATGTGTGGTAGAGATTCTATCTAGGTCAAGACCGACATAGGAGGCGAAGCACATGCGGTTATAGACTGGGACACATGGTGGGCCTGGCTCACCACCACATTTGGTACCGGGTAGCACCCATGACGTTGTCCACAATGGTGGTAGGATCTTGTAGGTGGGCCCATGATTTGATGCCCATCCAGGTTTTGTTAGGGTCACTGCTAGCTTCTAGAGAAATTGAGACCAAGCCCTCACCAGTTGTGCTAATGCCACTAGGGCAACATGTCGAAATTGTCGGGTAGGTAGCGCCGACACCCCCTTGCAAGACTCCCTCTCTGGTGGGGGTTATGGCGTGTTGGGTACATGGAAAAGACATCGTTGTACTGTCGTGCGCTTCCTTGATGGCGATGGCAAGCCAAGAGCGAGGTGGAGTGGTCGTAGTGGTTGTGAATGTGCTCCGCAAGCCGGGGGTAGTGGCCTTCGTTGAGGGAAGGGGAGTTGAATGTCATCCTCGATGTTGCTATTGCCGAGCGGGCCTTGTCAGTGGTCCACTACTGCTAGCCTCATGGAGTATAAGGTGGCCGCTTGTATGTGGGCAAGTATTGGTGGTGGGTGAAGGAGATTTCGCAGGTGCTACCATCTTCCACACCTCTTAGTGTCGCTGCCCTGCCGGGAAAATGCCACCTACAGATAAAGATGCATGAGTTCAAGGTTTCCGTTCGTGGAAGGTGAGGGTAGTCACTATGGAAATGAGCTAAGGATTGTCGACCCAAGCCTTTACGACAACTTAGGATCTTGTTGTGCGTCTCGGCAGTGACCTGGTAGATCAAGCACTCTGGCAGGATGCCTTGGATGGTGTGAAGTGACCAAGTCTAAGGAGGGATGCCTTCGAGGAAGAGTTGGACGTTGTACGAGATAGCATGGGAGGTGGCCAAGGCGTGCCGACCAATGGTGTATGACGACCATGCGCAGCGACCAGCTCTGAGATGGCATGCCTTTCTCTAACCTATTTTGTCGAATATGGGTCTGGTCTAGTTTTACTTTTTATTTACTTAGTAGCAATCTTAATCTCGTATGAAGTAAAATGCTTGGTGAGCTCAACGCAATCCTCTTGGGAAAATCTGTCCTCAAGGGCCGATGTACCTCAGTGTAATTGCACAGTAGATACTGCGGATCTACGAAAGATCTATTTGTAATAATGAGTAATGTGAACTTTCATTACTTCATTCTCCTCCTGGGCACACAATCATGCTATGTATAAACAATTGTGTCTTTGTTTTTAGTATTTTGCTAGCAAACTTATGGAATAAGATATCTAAATCACTCTATAAAATCCCCTATTCGACCAAATACATTTGCAAAGTATGTTCCTCTAAATGGCGTCTCAATTTCCATCCAGAGAGTAGTAGCTTCCTTGAGTTACTTTGGCATCTAGCTATTTAATATGCCCAACAAATCATCTTTTCTCACTTAGCCTTATAACTTTGAATTTTCATGATGCAGGGAGATTTTTGATCTATGGCGGAAGGCAGCGTCAGAGAAGGGCAAGGAGCATGATGTGCACACCAGGATCATGAAGAGGAACTACAGGTCTGTTCCGCAGTGGTGGTTCCACCTAATGTTGGTCCTCGTGCTGGCTCTGTCATTGTTCACATGCGAGGGTTTCGGAGGACAGTTGCAACTACCGTATTGGGGACTCCTCCTCGCTTGTGCCATCGCCTTAACCTTCACGCTGCCCATCGGCATCATCACTGCAACGACAAATATGGTAAGTTGTGTCAGATGAGTCCACTATGCAAAGTTCTGCAAGCTCTTTGAAAAACAACATTGGTTAAACTAGTACTTGGATTATTTCTTTCTCATAATCTAATGATGGCTATCAAATTGATCTGTAATGATGATCACGGAAATTTTCTTTGGTGCAGCAACCTGGATTAAATATCATCACCGAGCTCATCATCGGGTACCTCTACCCTGGGAAGCCATTGGCCAATGTAGTATTCAAGACATATGGCTACATAAGCATGGGGCAGGCACTAACATTCGTGTCGGATTTCAAGCTTGGGCATTACATGAAGATACCCCCAAGGTCCATGTTCTTAGTGCAATTAGCTGGGACCGTCATAGCGTCAACGGTGCACTTCGTGACTGCGTGGTGCCTGCTAACAATGGTGAAGAACATATGTGACGTTGATGCCCTACCGGAGGGCAGCCCCTGGACGTGTCCAGGAGACGACGTCTTTTACAATGCATCCATCATCTGGGGTGTCGTTGGACCTCTGCGTATGTTTGGACGCCTCGGCAACTACTGGGAGATGAACTACTTCTTCCTCATCGGGATCATTGCACCGGTGCCCATTTGGCTGCTATGTCGTCGGTACCCGCACAACACTTTCCTCAAAAGCATCAATATTCCACTCATCTTCGCTGGCGCCGGTGGACTCCTCCCAGCACGATCTGTAAACTTTGTCATGTGGGGACTCGTAGGCATCATATTCAACCACTTCATATACAAACGATACAAGGCATGGTGGATGAGGCACACCTACGTGCTCGCTGCAGGGATTGATGCCGGTGTCGCATTCATGGGAGTGCTCACATTCATATCGCTAGGCTACTTTGACATATATGGGGTGAGGTGGTGGGGTGGTGTTGCCGATGACCACTGTCCATTGGCGTCATGCCCAACGGCACCAGGAGTAATAGCCAAGGGATGCCCAATTGTCAAGTGACCCTATCGCCAACAACATGTACAGTAATTACGATGATAGAAACTAGGAATTGTTTTCATGTTTCTATGTCATTTACGAATGACAATAAGAACATGTGGAAACATGGTAGACCTAGTCTTTTGTAGTTGTATCTAATTTTATGTAATTTGGACTATTGTGTTTAAGGGGAGCTTTCGTTGACTCAAAATATGGTAGGCATAGTCTTTTGTAGTTGTATCTAACTAGTAGGGTCACCACGCATTTGCGCGGATCAAGTTTACCATAAGAGGCTATTCTGCACACAAAACCTCTTATTATGCTAACACTTTAGAACCACGCGGTACTCCTAAACCGAACCCCATCCCACCCAACTAACCGAACCACAAATAGAGGAAAAGAAAAAGAAAAAATCACTACCCACCCCAGTCACCCCACCTCCCTCCCTCCCCGACCACCTTCTGCTACGGGAGACGCATCGCTGCGCCGTCCCTGACTCTTTCCCCGCCGGCGCCACACCTCCCGGTGCCACGACTCAACCCCACCGACGCCACCTTCCTTGTCCCGGCCCCGCAGCCTCCTTCCCGACGCCGCCGCGCACCGACCGTGCGCAATCCCGGGAACAACCTCCTCAGCTCCCGCGCCTCCCCATGCCTCCGTCCTCGTGGTGCACTATGCGTACCTCTACTCGCCGTTGCACCAGAGTGCGCTGACACACCCTGAGAGGGATTCGAGGGTGGAATCGAGATAGAACAGACGGATCTCACTGGAGGAAGGGGAAAAGTAGTAGCTAGGGTTTGTATTACTGTAAGATATATGATCGTATCATAGAGAATTCTCGAATAACGACATGACTCTTACAGACGGGGGCCGCTAGCTTTATAGCTGAGCTGGCAATGGATGACAGCTATAGTAAAGGAAAAGAAAAGCTACAGTTACAACAAAATGGTATAGTGGTTCGGCGAGCCTTGCGAGCCGTTGGATCCATGGCGATGACTGAGATCGTAGCCGTTCATTAACGGAAGATGTAGAACACTTGTAACTGAAGATGCAGGTCTGACAATGCCCCCGGCTGAGAACGAACTTGTCCTCAAGGAGGTTAGAGGTTGAACCAGCGATCAATGGTGGCCTTGAAGAATGCAGGAAAGTTTTTCTTCATGAAGGCCGCATCTTCCCAAGAAGCTTCATCGGTTTCTAGGACCATCACCGGATCTGTCTGAATCAGGCCATCTGTTTGCACAAGTGGTAAATGAGCACAAGGGACATCTTTGGGTCCTACATGTTTCTTCAACTGGCTGACGTGGAAGACCGGGTGGATGTTGGTGTTGTCCGGCAGTAGCAGGTTGTAGGCTACGTGCCCCACCTTAGCCATGACACGGAAAGGGCCATAGTACTTGCTCTGTAACTTGATATGTGTGCGCAAACCAAAGGCGTTTAGCCGATATGGTTGCATTTTGAGGTAGACCATGTCACCCACTTCCAATGTCCGTTCAGTGTGCTTGCGGTCAGCATATTTTTTCATACGCGCTTGAGCAACAGATAGGTTGCTTTTCAAGTGTTGGAGCAGAGCATCTCTATCAGTAAAGAACTGCAATGCATCAACTGTCAAACTGTCAGGTAAGACATTTTCACAGATGTTGGGGGGTGGAAAACCATAAGCAGCTTCAAACGGTGTCTTCTTGAGAGAGGAATGGTAATATGTATTGTACCAGTACTCAGCCATTGATAAGTGTTTTGCCCACTTCTTAGGTTTGGTGGATGTTAAGTAGCACAAGTAGTTCTCGATGCACTGATTGACTCGCTCTATTTGGCCATCAGATTCTGGATGATAGGCAGAACTATAGCGTAGTTCTGTTCCCATGCCCTTGAATATGTCTGCCACAATTGACTGGTGAAGATACGGTCTCGATCAAGGACTATGGCCAGAGGTGGCCCGTGCAACTTGAGCACATTGTCGATAAACGCCTGGGCCACTGTTTGGACTGTGAAAGGGTGTGAGAAGGGAATGAAATGTGCAAACTTAGACAATCTGTCAACCACAACCATGATCGCATCTTTTCCATTGGATGCTGGTAATCCCTCTATGAAATCCATACTCAGGTGTGTCCAAACCATGTCAGGGAGTTGGAGTGGATCTAGATATCCTGGATAGGAGCAGTTCTCTCCTTTATTTTTCTTGCACACAGGGCATATAGCCACAAACTGGTCAACATCTTGTTTGAGGCCTGGCTAGTAGAAGATTTGTTTGATGCGGTGGTTGTAGCTTTCATACCAGAATGACCACCAAGTGCAGAAGCATGTAGTGCAGTGAGTAGTCTTTGCCTGAGTTCAAGATCTTTACCCACATAGATTTTACCTTTGTGCCTTATGATCCCTGAATGCAAAGTGTTCTGATTAAGGGAGTGATCAGGGGCCAGAAGTAATTTTTCCAAGAGTGTTTGACAGGTGCTGTCCTTAGTGTAGGATTCTTCCATAGCAGAAATCCATTGAGGTGTCACTAGAGATATGGCCATGAGAGTTGTTTTTCTGGAAAGGGCATCAGCAACAATATTTTCTTTGCCCTTCTTATATTGTAGTGTGAAGTTGAATTCCAACAGTTTGAGCATCAATTTGTGTTGGATTCCAGTGGTGATTTTCTGATCAGTCATATACTGCAGACTCTGGTGGTCAGTTTTGATGATGAGGTCATTACCCAAGAAATAATGTCTCCACCTCTTTAATGCAGTAGTGATTGCCAAAGCTTCTTTTTCATATGTGGACAGAGCAACATTTTTGGGACCTAGAGTTGAGCTGTAGTAAGCTATAGGTCTGCCTTGCTGCATCGTTACTGCTCCCAACCCTATTCCAGATGCATCTATTTCCAAAGTGAAAGGTTCAAAGAAATTTGGAAGGGCTAGTACTGGAGCACTGATCATGGCCTGCTTCAAGTTCTGAAAAGCTATGGTTTGTGTTTGTGTCCATTGGAAACTGTCCTTTTTCAGTACATCATGTAGTGGCCTTGCAATTGTGCCAAAACTTTTGACAAATCTTCTATAATAACCACATAGGCCCAGAAATCCTCTAAGCTGTGTTGGTGTAGTGGGTAGTGGCCAATCAGCCACTGCTGCAACCTTGGAGGGGTCAGTAGAGACTCCTTCACTAGTGATTATATGACCCAAGTATTCCACCTTCTGAACTGCAAACACACAATTGGACATTTTTGCAAAGAGCTGGTGTTCTCTCAACAGCCGCAACACTATTTGCAGGTGGGCAATGTGTTCAGACAGTGAATTACTGAAGATTAAGACATCATCAAAGAAAACCAACACAAACTTTCTGAGGTATGGTCCAAAGATACTGTTCATGAGTGCTTGAAAAGTTCCAGGTGCATTAGCCATGCCAAAGGGCATTACCAAGAACTCATAGTGACCAAAGTAAGTTTTGAAA
This sequence comes from Triticum dicoccoides, assembly GCF_002162155.2. Classification (NCBI taxonomy): domain Eukaryota; kingdom Viridiplantae; phylum Streptophyta; class Magnoliopsida; order Poales; family Poaceae; genus Triticum; species Triticum dicoccoides. Next base: position 138,964,437 of record NC_041389.1, read on the forward strand.
GCTGTTTTGGGTATGTCCTCTTCATGCATTCTTACTTGGTGATAGCCAGATCTGAGGTCCAACTTGGTGAAGTAGGTTGCTCCATGTAGCTCATCAAGTAGATCTTCAATGACAGGTATTGGAAATTTATTTTTGATAGTGGCATCATTCAACTTCCTATAATCAATGCACATTCTCCAGGTACCATCTTTCTTCATGACCAGGATTGCTGGGGAGGAGTAAGGTCTTTCACTGGCTCTTATAATCTTATCTCTGAGCATATCATCAACTTGTCTTTCTAGCTCTATTTTCTGCATGTGGGGCACTCTGTAAGGTCTTGAGTTGGGTGGTTTGGCTTGCTCTTTTAATGGAATTTTATGATCATGGGCTCTCTTGGGAGGTAGGCCTTTTGGTTCTTGAAAAACCTCAGGAAACTGTTGTATAAGTTCTTCCACTTGTGGAGGAACAGTGGTGTTTTTAGGTTTCTTCAGAGTAATGCCTCTGATAAGTTGTAGCACATAGCCAGGGGCTCCTGCTGACATAAGTTTATCCACTTCAGCAGCTTCAATTGAAGTAGCATCAGCTAAGGTGTCACAAGCCCTGATAGTGACATGAGTGAATTTCTCTTTCATGACTGTAATCTATCTAGGATTGTAATGAAAGGAAACAAGACTGTGTCTGGCCATCCAGTCACTGCCCAACACTATATCATGTCCAGGAAGATCCAGTACCCTGAATTGTTGCTCAAATTTAGTGTCCCCTGCCATGAAGGTGGTTGTGGGAACAAAAGATCCAGACCATAGTGTCCCTCCTCCTACTACAGTGACAGCTCTGGAGGTGTCTTTGAGAATTGTGCAATTAGTGGATAATGCAAATTGGAGACTGATGAAAGTGGAGTTGCTGCCTGAATCCAGTAAAGCTATGCCTTGTTTCCCCCCAATCTGTACCAGGATGGAAATGGTGTTAACATTGTCAGACTGCATGGCTTGTGCAGATATTGTCATGCAGTGTTCCTCAGTCTCTGGCTGTTCTTCTAGTTCGGGTTCTTCTAAAACTTCATCTTCTTTTTGTTGCTCAGTTGGTTCTTCACCAGTGAGTACATTTAAGACATGTGCTAGTTTACATTTGTGTCCATGAAACCACACATCTCCACATCTCCAGCATTTTCCAGGTTCTCTTGCCCTTTGATTTACCGCTGCTGGTTTGGGTTCAGTAGTTTTGTCAGGAAGAACAGTGTGAGTTTTCTGATAATTGCCAGAGCTCTTGCCAATACTGGAATATGTGCCATAGGGATTTTGCTCAGACTGTCCCTTCTCTAAGTCCACTGCCAACCAGTAAGCCTCAGTCAGAGATGAGGGCCTCAATGGCCGCTCTTGAAATTTTATATGAGAGCAAAGTCCATTTACATAGCACCCAACAAACCAACTTTCGTCCATAATGGGGTTTTCATCTTGTACTTCTGCCATCAGCTCCTCAAACTGATCTGTGTAATCAGACACTGTGAGTGTGTTTTGTTTCAGATTGGTAAACTTCTCTGTCAGGTAGTAAGAGCTGGCTGAAGAGAACCGTCGGAGAATGTCCTCGCAGAATTGTGCCCAGGTGAGTTGCTTTTTGAGTATGCCAGAGCGGCGTAGACAAATGTCTGCCTTGCCCACTATGTATAGTTGAGCCAAACTGACCTTGAACTCTGGTGGTGCACCTGCCATCTGGAAGTATTTTTCGCACTGTCGAATCCAACCGGCTAGGTTTTCACCATCAAAACAAGGGAAGTCCATGTGAGGGCCCTTGGTAATACTCTTCAGGAATTGAGTACGCATTTCTTGCTCGTACTGTTTCTGAAAATCTTCCCAACCTTGTCGCACTGGAGGTGGCTGAAAGTTGTGGAAGCTGGGAGTGCGTGCAGTCTTGTAGGCCACTATAGGTGTGGCATTTCCAGAAGGAACTTCGAGAGCAATGTTTGCCCCATAGCCAGGAGGAACAGAAGGCCTAGGGACCTGGATTGGTGCAAGGTTTGGAGGGATTTGTGCAGCTACCTGACGGGTTTTAGCTTGCTCAAGTGCCAGACTTTTCCGCAGTTCCTCTGTGAGTGGCCCGTCCTCTGGTGCACTGATTTCCTTGTTCGCTTGCTGCTGTTCAGTAGGTGGTTGGCCTGGTTGTGTCGATGTGGAAGCATTTGTAACTGTCAGGGATTTGAGCACATCTGCCATGGCCGCGAGCTGTGTATTCAGAGATGATACCGCTTTTTGGACCCCATCCATTACCGAAACCATGGTTTCCTGCTTGAGGCCGATGCCGTGTACATCCTTTCGCAGGACATCAACTTCGTCTCTAAGCTCTGCGGTCTCATCGCGATGTTGCAGAAATGCTCCTTTCATGGCCAAGAGTTTAGCTACCTCAGATTCGTCGAGGCTATCCTTCCCACGCCCCATCTCGGTGAAGTCGTTCAGTGGGGAATTTTACCTCCAAGGCGAGTCGGGAACCAAATCCGAACGCTTACCCTGCCGCCGCCAAATGAGATCGCCACCGGAACAACACCGCACACCGCACGACCTAGAATTTTACTGAGTGAGCGATGTGCTCAAACAACCACTCGGGCTCGACGCGCTGCCGTCGAATGGGTCTACCGCCACCTGCGCTGCCAACGCCACTACCAACGCCACCGGTACTGCTGCTGCCGACGAAAAAGGGAGGGAAAGGTGGGAATTCACCGTCGCAACTCTGATCTGTTGCGCCGCCGAGGAAAACCTACGCTCTGGATACCAATTGTCACACCCTGAGTGGGATTCGAGGGTGGAATCGAGATAGGACAGACGGATCTCACTGGAGGAAGGGGAAAAGTAGTATCTAGGGTTTGTATTACTGTAAGATATATGATTGTATCATAGAGAATTCTCGAATAATGGCATGACTCTTACAGACGGGGGACGCTAGCTTTATAGTTGAGCTGGCAATGGATGATAGCTATAGTAACGGAAAACAAAAGCTACAATTACAACGAAATGGTATAGTGGTTCGGCGAGCCTTGCGAGCCGTTGGATCGTTGGCGATGACTGAGATCGTAGCCGTTTGTTAACTGAAGAGTAGAACACTTGTAACTGAAGATGCAGGTCTGAGATGCGCGAGGATCCTCTGACTGGACCAGGCAACCATGGCATCCCCTGCCCTCCCCTGCGCTTGATCCGACTGGATCCAGCCCTGTCACACCTCCCAGTTGACCAGACCGAGCGCCAAATGGCCCGACTGCGCCCGATCCGGACTGCCTGCATCCTCCCTCGTCGGCGTCAACCTCCTCTAACCTCCGCGCTCCTCGGACCACAACTAACTCCTCCACGTGTCCCTCCCTCCTCCGCTCGCGACAACGAAAAACTATCGGCGGCCAAAGACAACGACCAGACCATAAATCCTGGTAAGTACACTGACACCTCTTCTGCGGCGCATGCGGCACCGGCGAGAGGCCGCCGAGAAGAACCTTTGCTCGGTTCACTACTCGGTTCAGTCCAGCTGCCGTTAATTTGTCTTCAGATTTTGCTTGGTTGTGTAGTTCGACTGAACTCTGGAGTAGCAGTGCCCGAGTGCCGCACGAGATCGAAATGCGTCCGGCCCGGGGGCCTCTCCTTTGACTCTAGGCCCCTGCCTCGCCTCCCCGTTCCAGGATCCGGTGAGGGTCGTCGTCACCGGTGCTCCGCTGCTCGATACAGCGTGTGCCTCATCATCTCGAGCCTCGCATGTGTGCGCCCCTTAGGCCGTAGCAGCACCCTGGCGCAGCTGTGCGCCTCCAGCCGTGTGGGCTACCACCTCATCCAGCCCAGCTCACCGGCCTGCTCGCCTTTGGAAAAAATGCATCTCACTGTTTTGGTGTTTCTCTGAAAGAGAAATCAATGTAAATGCAGTCCGTCATTGTTTGCTCTTAAGGATTAGTTCACTGCTTGCTCCGATGGAGTGCATTTTTGCGTGTTTTTTAGCTCATCCAGCATGTCTATGCGGTTCATTTTTCCCAAATGTGTGGTCCACTTTCAACACCCCTGTACCTGCTCTGCTCTATAGGACAGTGGTCGCATGCGTGCGATTCGCTTATGTTTGTCTTAGGCTACTAGGCAAAATTCCCGGCCTCCGGTTGTTTGTGGTTCGCTCCCTATGTAAAAAGTGGAGGTGTGGAGGGGTGTAGGGATGGCCTAGCATGCGGTGGGGTAGCGCTTCGCAGTGAAGCGTGGTAAGGAGAGCTGCTAGCAGCCAGAGGTGGCAGCAGGTGGTCCGGGCGGCGCTAGAGGAAGAAGACGAAAGATTAAAGATGGATGCGGACCGTTGGATGTAAATTCAATGACTACCGATGTCAGAATCATTTGTTGACTAAGTTGACAATGCTTTGCACTGGCTTCGACCTATTGGCCCACATTTCAGCCTCCAAAAATGTGGCACATATTCAACCCTTTTTCTAGAATTTACAGTCCATTTCTGGGCTGGGTGAACAAATAATGTAGCGTCCATGCTGCCCATTTAAAAAAAAACTACAACCCATTTGCACTTTCTTGAAATACACGAATTTACTGGCCTGGGTGAACATATAATGTAGCGTCAATGCGGCCCATTTATTTTTTCCTAAAAAATAACATCCCATTTGCACTTTCACGAAGTACATGATTTTGCTGGGCTGGTTCTAATTGTAATGTTGGGTTGGGCGCAGCAATGTTATCAAAAAATAAACAAGGGCTGAGCATTTTGTTATAAATATATTTAAATGATAAATGCTTTATTATTACCTTGGTCCTTAAATCTTATCAAGCTTTTGTACACAATCATCAGGATTTTCGTTGCCTTAATGTTAAAAAACCCAGGATTTTATTTTTAAAAATTAATTTTTATAAGTTAATAAGACGTGCGATATTTTTCCTTACATATTTAAGTATCTGTTAAATATCTGATGACAATAACGATAATATATAATAACATATAAAATAATGTAAATATATATAATATAGTTAGAAGGGAAACATAAGTTCGACTTGACGTTCCTATAGTTATATAAAAAATAGAATAGACCTCTGCGTTTTCTTCAAAAAAAACATAAGTTGGGTTGCGGATGTTTAAGAAAAACTATAACCTAGGATGGGAGGGCCATAGGACAGTCGACACATGACAACCCTCAAAAAAATACAAACCGACATGTCTTGGGCTGCGCATGTTAAAAAAGAAAGCCTAGACTGGGCAGCCCACAACCCAACTGATACTTGCTGGCCCACTGATAATAAATAATACCTGTTAGCTCCCCGATGACTAGCTTCGTTGTAAATTTATCTCTACTACTATAGTACTACAGTTTTTGAACTTGGGCTAGCCATCCACAATATTGTAGAAGCAAACTGTTAGCCGTTGATTTGTTACAAAGAGTGAATCTCCATTCTTAATATATACAATGCTCAAATGATCTGACGGCTGATGTTTCTTGGATTCGCCGCGTAGGGACGTTGATGACGGGAAAATGGCGGGCATGAGACACGCGTCCACGTCATTCATACAGAGTGAAATTTAAATGCATAAAGTAAAAAATGGAATCAAACATTGCAGGTACTTTATTTCAAGAACTCTTACATTTACATAAATTCTGTTAATTACATCTCCGAAGAGAAAACCCCTGATTAAGAATTCCAACATATCTATTACATAGGATTACATCACATGCCTATTACAATATTCTACAAGAAAAATCCTCCTCGCGGTCGACGATGAACTCCTGCTTGGTGATCTTGAAGTTTGGTTCCTTGCAAATATTCCTCTATGATTTCATGTGTGATGTTTGGGGATATATTTCCTAGCATGCAACCATTTGTGTGTGTTCAACCTCATGTATATGCAGAATGCAGGTTGATTTTGGCTAGGAACAGTTTTATCATACGTTTGGCATATAGGATATGTATATATTTTCTTTTGGGAATTTTATATGACATCTTTGGTTTTGGTGGCATGGATTTATGTGACATACCAGTTTTAATAAATTTTGTATCATCACATCACTACTATCATCGCGCGACACTGATGTGGTGCCCTTGTGTAGCGTAACGGACTGAAGCTTTCTGACACAATATTGATGCTTTTTATGGTGCATATGATATGTGCCATATTTGTTGACTCTGAGTCCGCCCAGTATCGAGCCTGACCTGAGTGGAGTTTGCTTATGATATTTTTGTTTGTTTAAAGCCTATGTGGGCTACATGGAACATCCCTTATCATGTATTTTGCATGAATTTTTATGTATATATGGATGTGGAGTGAACCTGTTTTCATTAATTCCTGTTTTACCTGTATTACTACTAACACCGCGTAACACTAATATAATGCCCGCGTGTAGCGTAACCAAGCAAAGGTTTGTGGAGCAATTATGGTGTTGCATGAGTCATATGTCATCTATCATTTTTGTTTATGTTTGTACCTTACATGGTATTATCACTAACTCCACATAGCGTCATTTCGTTGGCGCTCGTGTGTAGCATAACCCAAGTAAAGTGAGTTTGTGATATCCATTTATGACGATGCTAATAGTTTACGCTCTTATAGCATTGGAGCATTTCATGACATATTTTATTTGACTTTGGCCAAAATATGCGTCCCGAATGTTTTGTTTAATTTTCTCTCACTTGTATTAGTATTAACGTAGCATTAAGATAATGCCCGCGTGTAACGTAACCAGGTACGATTGGTTTTTATGATGCAAGATGTTTTGTAATTCATCTTGCATGATTTTGGTCTTTGCGTGTGTGGCATGAACGCATTTTTTAATTATGTTTTGCCTTGCTTGTATTACTACTAACACCGAGTAGCATTAAGATAATGCCCTCGTGTAGCGTAACCAAGTGAAGGTTTGTTTCCATATATTCTTGTCCATATTACTGCTAGCATGACACATAATGTCCATAGCGTAACCAAACAAGAACTTTACTATGAATTCAGTTTAACATTTTTGTGATTTGGCTCTAACTTAGTCATATCAGTTTCGTTTATGATGACCGAACCATGACAATTTTTATGAGTTTTTCGTACCTACGACACTCTCTTGATTTGTATCCGCATACAAGGAACGAGGCGTTCATCCTGGCTTGTATCGTTAAGGGGACCAAACCAAGGAGACCGTTCGGATGAAGCATATGCAACATGCATGCTCCTTGACTCGTACCGCGATGGCCGAATCTAAGGCGAAAGTTTGGGGGTAGATATAACATGCTCCTTGATTTGTACCATGATGGCCGAACCGAAGGCAACAATTTGGGGTGTATATAACATGTCCCTTGGTTTATTGTGATGGCCCAACTGTCGGTGTACAAAAGTAGGGGTTCTCCTTTTGACCCCTTTACTTGTGCACGGGCAGTTAGAACCACCCGCCGCGGCCACGCATAACAGAGCAGGAAAGAGAAGCCGAAGGCACAAGATCAACAAAGCAACGACAAGAACCAAGGCCACAAAGATCGAATGCGCGAAGCAGGTTTCCTCGGCAAGGACCCTTGTCGGGGCAGCCTCAGCGGCCCCAGCAAGACCCTTGCCGGGGCAGCTCGCCCACACCAGCGGAGTGAGCCACCCTTGAGCCCACGAACGCCAGACAAATGCGTTGGGACAGGGCTCAGGAGGTACTTTCGTGGTGGCATGCAGACCTTTGTGAAGACATAAAATGATCAAGATCAAATGAGGATAGGAAGGCAACCATCCTCACCGAAGAAACCCACAAGACCCCCGGCAAGATCCTTGCCGGGGACGCCAGCGCGCCATGGTAAGACCCTTGACGGGCCACCCGGCAAGACCCTTGCCGGGCCCGCAAGCAGGGCCACTGCCAGGCCCATGCTAGCCAAGTCTCCGCCGCCATTCGCATGCAGCTGCCGACCCAACCAGCCGGGCAGGCACCTGCGTGGCAGCATGCAGCCCTTCGTGGAGGCTCCACCACCGCGCCACCTCAGCTGCCTGCTGTCACATCCCTAGTCCTGGCCTGACCTATGCTTGCTTCCATCTATGCATCATGTTTAAATTTTCGAAACTTGAACTGAGGGAAATTGGAAGCCTCAAAACCCTAAATAAAAGAAGGGCAAAAACCCTAAAAATCTCATTCATTGTTCCAAAATGCTCTTCTTAAATGTTTGATAATTTTTGGCAAGGGTTCTGGTCCCAACCAAAATATTAAACATTTTTAAGGATTTATTTTTGGGACTTTGAATTTAAATCATTAGCTATTTGAATTTGAATTATATTCATATAATTAGAATATAATTTCAAATACCCCTGAAATATTTTATGAGCTTTTGGGAAAAGTCCATCTAGCAAAATAAAAATATTCAGAGGAGCTTTTGGCATTGTTTGAATTATTTTAAATTCAAAACAGTGGCAAAAGATTAAATAAAAAAATAAAACAAACAGAAAAATAAAACAGAGCAGAGTAGGACTTACCTGACGCTTACCTGAGGCCCACTCACCTGGTGGCCCAGCAGAATCGGCCCAGCCCGCCACCGCTACCCCCCCTGTCGCCTTCCTCCTTTGCCAGGAGGACGGGCACGCGCCCGGCGCGCGCGGCCACGCGCCCCGGCCACCTCCTGCTTCTCCGGCCACCTCCTGCTTCCCCGGCCCCTCCTAGACGATGCCACGGAGCGCCACGCAGCCCCTGGCTCTCTCTCACTCTCTCCCTCGCCTCATCCTCTCCTCTGCTCTCTCTCCCTCTCTGCCCGAGCGGAGCTCGTCGCCACCGACGCCGTTCGCCGCGGCCACAGCCACCCCCTCGCTCCCTCCTCGCATCCCTGAGCTCCGTCCCGACCCCATGGAGCTGCACACCGATGCACGCGACCAGAGGAGGCCCCAGTCGACCGGAGCGTCGTCGTCTTCATCTCCGGTTCCCGGAGATCGCCGCCGTAAATTTGCGTCGTCCAGATCTTCCCCAACCTCGTCGTCGACTCTGCTAGTCCCTACGTGAGCTCCTCTCCATTTCCCCCCTGTGCCCTTCCTCTAGCGCGTCCTCTAGCACCGATTCCGCCATGGCCGAAGCTCACCTCCGCCGAGCTCGCCGCCGGCGTAGCTCCGGTGACCATTTGGTCACCCCGGCGAGCCCCGCGCGTTCGTAGTTTCCCGTAGAGCATGCCTAGCGCAAAAGCTAGCCCGCTTGCTCTCTGCAGCATCAAACCCGTGGTCGCCCGAACTCCGGCGGCCATCTAGGTCGTCGCCGGCGCCGATTCCGGCCGCCCCGACCCCAACTGACTCCACAGGAAGACGCGGTGCTCTTCCAGCTATCCATAGAGCCCCTCCTCCGTCCGTTTGGTCGCCGGAGCAAGGAACCCGAAGGCCTCCGCCGCCTCGGCCTCGCCGGCGACTCAACGCCGGCGGGATTGACTCGTTTGACCAGGAGTTTGACCTCCCCTGGGCCCATGACAGGTGGACCCCGCCATCAGGTGATTAGCTTAAGCTAATCACCACCTAATCTAACCCCTTGACACTGACATGTGGGCCCTAGTGCCCCTAATCTTTAATTAAACTAAACTAAACCCCCCTGTTTAACCCGTGTCACTGACGTGTGGACCCCACACGTCAGGTTTGACCCTAGCCAGCCGGAGTTGACCTGCTGACGTCATGCTTACTCAATGCTGACGCAGTAAGTATTTCTGGAATTAAAATGAATCAGGAAATGATTTATAAACTTCAGAAAATGCCTAAAACTTCAATAAATCATAGAAAATTAACCGTAACTCCAAATTAAATAATTTATATATGAAAAATTATCAGAAAAATTCAAGGAATCCATCTATAACATTTTCATGCATCATAGAACAACTTATAGGTGCTGTTTAGCACAAATCATATTAATGACATTTAAATATCCACATATGGAGTTTGAGTTTGAATCTTGGATTCAAACCAACTTCATTTAATCTGGTTTTAGTTGCATTAGCACAAACCACAGCATATTGCCATGTCACATTCATGCATCATATTGTGCATTGCATTGATTGTGTTTTTCCTCAGTTGTCGGTGATTGTCCCCTCTCGATAGACGTGTACCGACGATGTGATCGATGACACCGACGAAGAGCTATATTATCTTCAGAAGTGCCAAGCAAGCAAAACCCTCTTGTTCATTCCGATAAAATCCCACTTTCTTGCTCCTGCTCTCTATTACTGCATTAGGACAACAACGACATATTTGTTACTTGCTGCGGTAGCTGAACCCTTTATCCTTTGCATGACCTGTCATTGCCACAGTAAATAGATGAAACCCACTAGCATGAGTAGGAGTTGTTTGAGCCCTGATGTGCCTACTCATTCATGCTTGTTTGTCATGCCTGCTACTGCTTAGAGTTGAGTCAGGTCTGATTCATCGGGGATGAATCAGAGGCATGTGAACATGTCCTACTGTGTGTGAGCTAAGTGTGCGAACACGATTTGGTAAAGGTAGCGGTGAGAGGCCATGTAGGAGTACATGGTGGGTTGTCTCATTGCAGCCGTCCTCAGGAACTGAGTTCCGTGTTTGTGATCCATGATCAGTTACTACCACACATTGGGCTCCGGGCGCTCCAAGCTCTCTCGACTTATTAATCAACTTGATCTCTGTCCAGGAGTTGCAACTAGTTTCTGGTGTTTGTAGGTAGTGTTAGTAGTCTACCAAGTGGCACCCGGTACAGGTGGGCTTGGGACAGACTAGGCACAGTGGCCCGGTGTACCAAGTGGAACCCGGATGGTGGGCTTGGGAACCCTGCTCACATCGTTTGGGGCCGTGAGCGACACCTCGGTCGGATCTCCTTGCGGATGGAACCCGAATAGGCGATAAACCTGGACTAGAGACTTGCTCGGTTAGTAAGGTCGTGGCCGACTCCCTCGCCCAGCTTCCGCTTGAAGGTTGCCGAGGTACATGACGTGTACAGGGCGATAAGTGGCGAAAGCGTGTGTGAAGAAGTACACCCCTGCAGGGTTAACATCATCTATTCGAATAGCCGGATTCCTCAGATATGGAAACTTGGACCCCTTGTACAGTTCATAGACAAGTGAAAGTGGATACTCTAAAATACGCAAGATAAGCGTGAGTGCTATGGATGGCGTTCTCGTAGGGAGACGGGAACGGATCCATAGTGGTGTATGGATATGGTGAATATATGTGGACTCGTGTGCGCCACCTCAAAAGAGTTACTTGTAGTCGTAGTTCAGGTTAGCCACCGAGTCAAAGCTGGCTTGCTGCAGTTAAACTCCACCCCCCCTTTGTTGATAATGATGCATATGTAGATAGATCTGATGTAAGTCTTGCTGGGTACATTTGTACTCACGTTTGCCTATTTTATGTTTTTGCAGAGAGACTTCAGTCTCACTAGTAGTTCCGCGTGGACTTCGACGTTTAGCTTGTTACCTCAGCTACGATCTTGTGCCCTCGGCAGGATCTGGTAGATAGTCAGGCTTCTCAGCCTTTTCCATTTATAGATGTCTGTACTCAGACATGATAGCTTCCGTTTGTGCTTGACTTGTATGCTCTGATTGTTGGGTCATGAGACCCATGTTTGTAATATCTCGCTCCTCGGAGCCTAATGAATAAATACTTGGGTTGTAGAGTCATGTTGTGATGCCATGTTGTATTTGCACATATCGAGAATATTGTGTGTATGTTATTGAAATGCTTGGTATGTGTGGGATCTGACTATCTAGTTGTTTATCCTTAGTAGCCTCTCTTACCGGGAAATGTCTCCTGGTGTTTCCACTGAGCCATGGTAGCTTGCTACTGCTCCGGAACACTTAGGCTGGCCGGCATGTGTCCTTCTTCGTTCCTGTGTCTGTCCCTTCGGGGAAATGTCACGCGATGAATACCGGAGTCCTGTTAGCCCGCTACAGCCCGGTTCACCGGAGTCCTGCTAGCCCAGTGCTACAGCCTGGATTCACTCGCTGATGACCGACACGTTCGTTGCTGGGTCATGTATGCCTGTCCCTATAAGTTAGTGCCACTTTGGGTTCACGACTAGCCATGTCAGCCCGGGTTCTTTGTCATATGGATGCTAGCGACACTATCATATACGTGAGCCAAAAGGCGCAAACGGTCCCGGGCCAGGTAAGGTGGCACCCGTGGGAATACCGTGCGTGAGGCCGCAAAGTGATATGATGTGTTACATGCTAGATCGATGTGGCATTGAGTCGGGGTCCTGACAGCGTTGGTATCAGAGCTTGACTGCCTGTAGGATTACCAAGCCAAACTGGTCGAAGTTGAGTCTAGAAATTCTTTAGTTATATAAGGGAATTGATTGTGGGATGGAACGTAATGCTCTTTTTACTCCTTATACCTCATGGCCCTCTGATCTGAGTCGTCCTCTTCTCTTCTACGGGGACTAAGAACTAGGCCTTCTCATCTATCTACTAGGATGACGAGTTACTATCTTAGAGACTTATAGGATTGATAGTTTCAAGCCTCAATTCAGTTTCTACCTCTGTATGCTAACTGTTGATCTCGAAACTTTGATATTGTGCTCCTGAGTGGTTATGCCACCATTTTTGTGAATGTCTCAAATCTTTTCTGAGCATTTACAGCCGTTATGCTGTCCGAGTCATCCCAGGTTTCTAAATAGTCTGAAGCATTTGCAAAATCGCTTCCTCCCGTTCCGATGTTCCTTGGGCCAGATTAACCACACTAATCGGTGAGTTGAGGTACTCTGTTGCCTCGACATATATGTTGGAGTTATTATTATGACCCTAGGTGTCTCAGGGGATCATCTAGTGGTCTAGCCATGATTTGTGTCCTAGTGCGATGATTCTGGCCTTTATTCTTGTAAGCATCCCGTGATGCCACTTAGTTAGTAGGTATTCTATTCCTGGGTTTTCGAACCAAGAATCACCCTGCTTACTTCATGTTGATAGTGTTTGATAGTTCCTTTAGGATATTAGTAACTTTGCGATAGTCCTCGAGGTTCGTGGTACATCCTTCTTCCAACTACCATGAACCATTCTTGGCAGGAGTTCTTCTGAGCCAAAAGATGACAACAAGAGTGCTCTCGATGAGTTCTCCATGCTATATTGTGACTCTGCCAGCTCAACCTTTCTGCATGGGTTATCCGGAAGAATTAAGTTGAAATCGTTCGACATGCTAATCCATGACTCCACAACTCGAAAAGTTATATGTTCCCTTGAGTTGCTCTCTTTAGTCGTATCCCGACCATCCTCTATCAATTGATAGTCAAGAGTATGCATGCATTCGTTCATCGATGCCTATTATTCTTGTGGTCCGTCAAGCCATTCTATCGCGGAATGACTAGGAGAAACAAACTCCAGTACCTCGTCCATATTCAGGATTGGGTCAAAGCAGTTGTACTCCGCGGATCAAATACTAATCCAGTTTTTGTTCTGTTCTACCCTGAAGTATTACCCTCTTTATATTAAGATTATCATGGGAATGGCACACCATCCTATGAATTCTTGATTTAGTGATACTCTCGCCATCATTACTCATTCCTCGGTTTCGTGTTGTCGCAACCGGAATGCCGACAAGTGAACTATGATGTGTGAAATCAATACTCCTAGCAACCTCGTTGCTTGGTAGTTAAAGGACAATAATTTCATTCTTAGCGTGTTGGTTTTTGAATCATCACCCTAAGGTTGATCGTGCTACCTAGTCCATTCTCCTGGTGCACTCCTCGATTGATGAGATAGGATTTTGTTAAGTCCTCGCTCATTTGATCATATGGTCTTGCCCTGAAAAGCAAGATTGTTCTCGAGCTTAGTAACATATTGGTGGTTCATGATTTTCCGTATATCTTCTCGGAAGTATTACCAGGTTGTCACCTGACCGCTATGTTGAGTTCGTGATCAAGTTGGTTTATTCCTGTAAACCACCCCTTCTCCGAGAGTCTGTGTTGGATACCCCTGAGCTAGATGGTTAAGCTGAACAGCAACTTGGAGAGTTGGAAGATAAAAGCTTGCCCAACTTAGTTCATTTCTCAAAAGGGATATCTTGTGGTTGTGTGTGTTGAAGAAAGATGATACCTTTATTGGTTGATCCTCGTGATCAATTGTTGGATCTATTATCTTACCTAAACCTTTGATTGAGTATGGGCTATCGTCAAATCAAATCAGAACCAACGATATTCGTAATGTTGTCTTACTCGTGGTTTTTCCTCGAGCATACACCATTATATTCTTTGGTCTGACCAATGCAATCACCGTGTTCACTTAACTATGGAATTCCTTTTAAAAATGGAACCCGGATGAATTGTTGTTGAGCCCATTGACAACATCCTTATCTCCTCCATGATTTTGTTGAACATTAAGCTAGTGTTGGAAACTTTTGAAAGCATTTCTTCATGCTAGTTCATGAAGCATATGTTTGGATGAAAGAAGTGACTTCCTTTGATTCACGTGCATTTGATGTAAGTTGCCGTCGTGAATTCGAGAAAGTTTGTTTTGCTCCTCTGGAATCATCCCAAGTCAGTCATGCACGTGCAGAGTATTCTATGGCCTGATAGACTGACATCTTCATTCCATATGTATTCCCTAGCACACCAAGCCACTGATTGGTTTGCTCAAGGATAAGAAGTTCATCGATAAGTGCACAAGGACTTTGATATCCTCGATGATGGTTCCCAACCAGAACTCGGTAGTATTTTATTATAAGACTACTATGTGGTCATGCTTGTCTGGGATAGCGTGTTCACACGTGTGTAGCAGAACCAGCTCATGTTTTGGAGCTTGCTATGTAGTTCATTTCCCGAGAATCTCGCAACGTCATCTCGTCGATTTATGTTGCAAACTTTCATTTTTCTTCCTAGACTCGATGAGTCTGGAATATTCTAACACCAACCAGGTCTGAATCTCAGGCAGATATGATGGTTGGAACATTTCCCAAGAACTATAATATTGGTCCCTCGATAACCGTTTAAGTGGATATCATGGCCAACACACCCAGCCGGAAGACCTATTATTGTAGTATCTTGATTGAAGAAATTGGCCACATCCCCATAAGGATTTCGTAGGATTTACCTCCGTAACTATTCCTTATGGATTCTATTGCTCCCGAAGTCCGACCTTTTACTTGATGTTCTAGTTATCGAACCATATCTATGAATGGGATACACTAGCACATCAAGGAGAACATTAGAAGCGGAGTGCTAAATGTCTCTCGGTCGATTATCCAGATTTTATTTCCTTGGCCCCGCCAAGGGTGAAATCTGAGAAAGTGTTATCTTCCTTTGCATCTGCATCATCCATCATCATTCATCATGGTAGCAAGTTGTGTTGCCAGGATCCTTGACACGGATGTTGGTAAAACCTTGATGATTATGGAAATGCTCAAGTTCTTGAGAGCACGCGCAAGTGCTAGGTTTGATCGTCGGCATTAACCGTATAGTGCTCTCAGTTTCCTCGGCAATGCTATGACCTTTTCAAACAGTGAATTCACTCTCTATTGTTGGGTTCTTCCCCAGTTACCAGAATCATTCCCAGCATTTGCATTTTGTTCCCAGCTTGCACCGCCAATGTGCCATTCTACCATGGGTCTCTTCCATTTCCGGTGATAAGCAAAAATCATCCATTAGGTTGTCTTCAACAAGGTAATCCACATCATCCAAGTCCGAGTATGCCATTCTACCGACCCCCGCCAATCGATTGCTGTGATTTGCCTTAGGCTGATGTAGAGAGTCTCAATGATCTCTATATCAAAGGTAATTCTTTTTGCCACTTAAGGGGATATTTCTACGAGTCACCATCCCTAAGGTGCCTCGTTGTGGTATCATGGCAACTCAACTCCTCGCTACGTTGACAACCGATCACCACATTCTTAAGTCTGGAATTGTTGTCTACTTAGCGAGCCCTCGTCATCTGTCTCACTCCATTTCTTCAGATATATGCTTCGTGTCTCAGCTCAAAAGATGTTGCTATGACTCACTTGGTGAGCTGATCCTAAGTTGATTGATCTTCGAGAAGATCGATTCTTCCGGAGTTGTCCTTTTCCTCTTGCTGTCATGCTAGCTGGAGTTCTCAGAGCAAGACGACGGGACAAAGATGGTGATCGAATCAACGTTCATTTGAAGTGCAACCTGGATCGTGAGGATTATACTAGTTTGCGTTTCCCCTTCATCTTACCCTACGCTTGAATCTCGAGACGAGATTCTTGTTTAGTGGGGGTGAGTTGTCACATCCCTAGTCCTGGCCTGACCTATGCTTGCTTCCATCTATGCATCATGTTTAAATTTTCGAAACTTGAACTGAGGGAAATTGGAAGCCTCAAAACCCTAAATAAAAGAAGGGCAAAAACCCTAAAAATCTCATTCATTGTTCCAAAATGCTCTTCTTAAATGTTTGATAATTTTTGGCAAGGGTTCTGGTCCCAACCAAAATATTAAACATTTTTAAGGATTTATTTTTGGGACTTTGAATTTAAATCATTAGCTATTTGAATTTGAATTATATTCATATAATTAGAATATAATTTCAAATACCCCTGAAATATTTTATGAGCTTTTGGGAAAAGTCCATCTAGCAAAATAAAAATATTTAGAGGAGCTTTTGGCATTGTTTGAATTATTTTAAATTCAAAACAGTGGCAAAAGATTAAATAAAAAAATAAAACAAACAGAAAAATAAAACAGAGCAGAGTAGGACTTACCTGACGCTTACCTGAGGCCCACTCACCTGGTGGCCCAGCAGAATCGGCCCAGCCCGCCACCGCTACCCCCCCTGTCGCCTTCCTCCTTTGCCAGGAGGACGGGCACGCGCCCGGCGCGCGCGGCCACGCGCCCGGCGCGCGCGGCCACGCGCCCCGGCCACCTCCTGCTTCTCCGGCCACCTCCTGCTTCCCCGGCCCCTCCTAGACGATGCCACGGAGCGCCACGCAGCCCCTGGCTCTCTCTCACTCTCTCCCTCGCCTCATCCTCTCCTCTGCTCTCTCTCCCTCTCTGCCCGAGCGGAGCTCGTCGCCACCGACGCCGTTCGCCGCGGCCACAGCCACCCCCTCGCTCCCTCCTCGCATCCCTGAGCTCCGTCCCGACCCCATGGAGCTGCACACCGATGCACGCGACCAGAGGAGGCCCCAGTCGACCGGAGCGTCGTCGTCTTCATCTCCGGTTCCCGGAGATCGCCGCCGTAAATTTGCGTCGTCCAGATCTTCCCCAACCTCGTCGTCGACTCTGCTAGTCCCTACGTGAGCTCCTCTCCATTTCCCCCCTGTGCCCTTCCTCTAGCGCGTCCTCTAGCACCGATTCCGCCATGGCCGAAGCTCACCTCCGCCGAGCTCGCCGCCGGCGTAGCTCCGGTGACCATTTGGTCACCCCGGCGAGCCCCGCGCGTTCGTAGTTTCCCGTAGAGCATGCCTAGCGCAAAAGCTAGCCCGCTTGCTCTCTGCAGCATCAAACCCGTGGTCGCCCGAACTCCGGCGGCCATCTAGGTCGTCGCCGGCGCCGATTCCGGCCGCCCCGACCCCAACTGACTCCACAGGAAGACGCGGTGCTCTTCCAGCTATCCATAGAGCCCCTCCTCCGTCCGTTTGGTCGCCGGAGCAAGGAACCCGAAGGCCTCCGCCGCCTCGGCCTCGCCGGCGACTCAACGCCGGCGGGATTGACTCGTTTGACCAGGAGTTTGACCTCCCCTGGGCCCATGACAGGTGGACCCCGCCATCAGGTGATTAGCTTAAGCTAATCACCACCTAATCTAACCCCTTGACACTGACATGTGGGCCCTAGTGCCCCTAATCTTTAATTAAACTAAACTAAACCCCCCTGTTTAACCCGTGTCACTGACGTGTGGACCCCACACGTCAGGTTTGACCCTAGCCAGCCGGAGTTGACCTGCTGACGTCATGCTTACTCAATGCTGACGCAGTAAGTATTTCTGGAATTAAAATGAATCAGGAAATGATTTATAAACTTCAGAAAATGCCTAAAACTTCAATAAATCATAGAAAATTAACCGTAACTCCAAATTAAATAATTTATATATGAAAAATTATCAGAAAAATTCAAGGAATCCATCTATAACATTTTCATGCATCATAGAACAACTTATAGGTGCTGTTTAGCACAAATCATATTAATGACATTTAAATATCCACATATGGAGTTTGAGTTTGAATCTTGGATTCAAACCAACTTCATTTAATCTGGTTTTAGTTGCATTAGCACAAACCACAGCATATTGCCATGTCACATTCATGCATCATATTGTGCATTGCATTGATTGTGTTTTTCCTCAGTTGTCGGTGATTGTCCCCTCTCGATAGACGTGTACCGGCGATGTGATCGATGACACCGACGAAGAGCTATATTATCTTCAGAAGTGCCAAGCAAGCAAAACCCTCTTGTTCATTCCGATAAAATCCCACTTTCTTGCTCCTGCTCTCTATTACTGCATTAGGACAACAACGACATATTTGTTACTTGCTGCGGTAGCTGAACCCTTTATCCTTTGCATGACCTGTCATTGCCACAGTAAATAGATGAAACCCACTAGCATGAGTAGGAGTTGTTTGAGCCCTGATGTGCCTACTCATTCATGCTTGTTTGTCATGCCTGCTACTGCTTAGAGTTGAGTCAGGTCTGATTCATCGGGGATGAATCAGAGGCATGTGAACATGTCCTACTGTGTGTGAGCTAAGTGTGCGAACACGATTTGGTAAAGGTAGCGGTGAGAGGCCATGTAGGAGTACATGGTGGGTTGTCTCATTGCAGCCGTCCGCAGGAACTAAGTTCTGTGTTTGTGATCCATGATCAGTTACTACCACACATTGGGCTCCGGGCGCTCCAAGCTCTCTCGACTTATTAATCAACTTGATCTCTGTCCAGGAGTTGCAACTAGTTTCTGGTGTTTGTAGGTAGTGTTAGTAGTCTACCAAGTGGCACCCGGTACAGGTGGGCTTGGGACAGACTAGGCACAGTGGCCCGGTGTACCAAGTGGCACCCGGATGGTGGGCTTGGGAACCCTGCTCACATCGTTTGGGGCCGTGAGCGACACCCCGGCCGGATCTCCTTGCGGATGGAACCCGAATAGGCGATAAACCTGGACTAAAGACTTGTTCGGTTAGTCAGGTCGTGGCCGACTCCCTCGCCCGGCTTCCGCTTGAAGGTTGCCGAGGTACATGACGTGTACAGGGCGATAAGTGGCGAAAGCGTGTGTGAAGAAGTACACCCCTACAGGGTTAACATCATCTATTCGAATAGCCGGATTCCTCGGATATGGAAACTTGGACCCCTTGTACATTTCATAGACAAGTGAAAGTGGATACTCTAAAATACGCAAGATAAGCGTGAGTGCTATGGATGGCGTTCTCGTAGGGAGACGGGAGCGGATCCATAGTGGTGTATTGATATGGTGAATATATGTGGACTCGTGTGCGCCACCTCAAAAGAGTTATTTGCAGTCGTAGTTCAGGTTAGCCACCGAGTCAAAGCTGGCTTGCTGCAGTTAAACTCCACCACCCCCTTTGTTGATAATGATGCATATGTAGATAGATCTGATGTAAGTCTTGCTGGGTACATTTGTACTCACGTTTGCCTATTTTATGTTTTTGCAGAGAGACTTCAGTCTCACTAGTAGTTCCGCGTGGACTTCGACGTTTAGCTTGTTACCTCAGCTACGATCTTGTGCCCTCGGCAGGATCTGGTAGATAGTCAGGCTTCTCAGCCTTTTCCATTTATAGATGTCTGTACTCAGACATGATAGCTTCCGTTTGTGCTTGACTTGTATGCTCTGATTGTTGGGTCATGAGACCCATGTTTGTAATATCTCGCTCCTCGGAGCCTAATGAATAAATACTTGGGTTGTAGAGTCATGTTGTGATGCCATGTTGTATTTGCACATATCGAGCATATTGTGTGTATGTTATTGAAATGCTTGGTATGTGTGGGACCTGACTATCTAGTTGTTTATCCTTAGTAGCCTCTCTTACCGGGAAATGTCTCCTGGTGTTTCCACTGAGCCATGGTAGCTTGCTACTGCTCCGGAACACTTAGGCTGGCCGGCATGTGTCCTTCTTCATTCCTGTGTCTGTCCCTTCGGGAAATGTCACGCGATGAATACCGGAGTCCTGTTAGCCCGCTACAGCCCGGTTCACCGGAGTCCTGCTAGCCCAGTGCTACAGCCTGGATTCACTCGCTGATGACCGACACGTTCGTTGCTGGGTCATGTATGCCTGTCCCTATAAGTTAGTGCCACTTTGGGTTCATGACTAGCCATGTCAGCCCGGGTTCTTTGTCATATGGATGCTAGCGACACTATCATATACGTGAGCCAAAAGGCGCAAACGGTCCCGGGCCAGGTAAGGTGGCACCCGTGGGAATACCGTGTGTGAGGCCGCAAAGTGATATGATGTGTTACATGCTAGATCGATGTGGCATTGAGTCGGGGTCCTGACACCTGCCTGCCTACATGGCACCGCATGCACCGCTGGCCAGGGCGCGTGTCGAAGCAAGGAGGAGCGGCGATGGACGGGACATGCCTCGCTCCCGGCCTCGATAAAGTGAAGGGACACCTAAGCCTCACATTAAATGCGCTTTGTCCTGTAATACCAGCGATAAACTCACAACACTGTAGCACTTTCCACCTCTTGTGTGCCACTGTGGCAGCCCCTTTCGCCTATAAAAGGAGGCCCATGGCGCAGTAGGAAAGGATTCGGCTCTTTGGAACCTCGTAGCACCTAGAGCTAGTTCAAGAGCTCAAGAACACTAAATACATCCACCAAAGCAGGATCGTAGTGTTTTACGCATCTTTGCGGCCCGAACCTGGGTAAATCACCTTTGTGTCATCTACTAGTCCTGCTCTTCTCACGATCCCCGCGCCCCACAACCATAGAAGGGATTCCAGTGATCCCATAGGTGTTGTTTCCCACCGACATCTTTGGCGCGCCAGGTAGGGGACGCAATTGTGAGAATCTGGCCTAGCAGTCGGCCTAGCTGTTCTTCATCGCCATGGCTCCTAAGAAGAAGGCGACCACGGCGATCGGTTCTTCTGGGACCAGGTTGCCAGCACCGGTGCGGACCTGTAGCGGGCCAGTCACGGAGAGAACTCGTGGCGCGGCCTGCGAACATCCACACCACCCTGGTGGTTCAGGCCTGGCGAGTGGTGTCGTTCCCACGCCAGGCGACGAGCCACCAGTAGCGGGCTCCAGAGACAGAGTCGGGCCCCCCGCCGGCGGCGCGGGGCCCTCCAGGGGCGCCGCCATCCCGCCAGGCGGCGACACGACGGCCTCCAAGACGCCAACACCGGCGCCCACGGCGCGCTCTTCCCAGGTTGTGCGTGATGGGGAGCATCGCCCCGCCGGTAACCCTGCGCGCCGCCCTGAGAAGAGTCCCGTGCGCCCATCACATGATGAGAAGGGCCAGCATGCACGCCAAGGTGCTGACGGAGGTGGCGAACGGCTGCGGGGCCGTGACGCAGCTCCTTCTAACGTGGTTAGAAGTCGAGGCGCATCGCGGTCCACCTAGCTCTCGCCGCCACCAACACCAGCGGAAGCCCTATCACGCGCAGCTGCTCCTCGATTTTCCTCCCGCCACGGAGAAGCTCGACGAATGGAGGGCCACCGTCCGGAGCCTCGTCGGCATCGCCAACAATGATGAGTTGCGGCCAGCGGGACCCGTAGGCCGTCGCTCCACCGGGCCACCACATGCCAGCAGAGACCGTGCTGGAGGCGATGCAGCCACGGTGCACTCCCCTCCTCCATCCCGGCCACCCCGGGCGTCGGTTCGTCGCGATAACGTTCGAGACGATATCTCCATCGCGTCGTCCGACCCGCGAACCATTCGCGATCAACGTCAAGTCCTTCGGGAGCCGGTTCCTAAGGACGCTCGAACTACCATCGAGCGCCGACGTGATGCGCGCCACCAGTCGGACAGGCGGGCGGGGCCTGCTATGGACCACCCAGCGCCGGGAGGCTACGGTGGCCTACCTTACGAGGTGGGTTGTCCGGCTTTCACCCGTGAGCTACGGCAGTTCCAGTGGCCCTCCCACCGTACGTTCAAACCTGACGTTGGCGAGAAGTACAATGGCAAGACTGACCCATCGGAGTTCCTCAACATCTACTCCATCGCGATGCAAGCTGATGGGGCCCGCGATGATAAGGTGCTTACCAATTACTTCCAGTTGACACTCAAGCCTAATGTTATGTCATGGTTGATGCACTTGCCGGTGGATTCCATCTCTTCTTGGGCGGATCTGTGCCATGAGTTTGTTGGCACCTTTACTGGAGGTCACCAGGCTCATGGCCAGGCGAGTGATTTACACATCATCCCCCAAAAGGAAGGGGAGAACTTGCGCAAGTACATCCAAAGGTTCAGCCGAGTGCAGTACAACATCCCCGACGTTCATCCTGCCGCCGTGATCAGTGCATTCCATCAGAATGTGCACAATCGTAAGATGCGTGAAGAGCTGGCGATGAACAAGGTTAGAGATGTTGCTGAACTTTATGTTCTGGCCGATCGGTGCACTCGCGCTGAAGAGGGAAGGAAGTACCCCAGCGAAGACGCCGGTGCGGAAATCGACTCCACGGATGATACCGCCACCCCGGCGAAGAAGGGCCGGCGCCGTAACAGGAAGCGTAGAAGCAAGACCATGCTTGCCGTCGAGGGATCCGACGATACTGGCGCGACAAAGAAACCCAAGGCAAGTGACCCCGGCAAGGAGGTTGCCGGGTGCGCCGCTTGCCGGGCCTTGGCGGCTGCCGATAAGCCAGGAGGCTCCGACAAGCAGTATTGCAAGATCCACCGCACCAAGGGCCATGATCTCCAAAACTGCCGGCAGGTAGAGCTGCTCGCCGAGAAGCAGAATGCTGAGTATGAGCGGCGGGACAAGGAGAAAGGCCCAGATGGTGCCGAGGGATCCGGCAAGAAACATGGCGGCCAAGGAGGCCGCCGCGGCATGGATAATCAGCAGGAAAGGCCCGCTCGAGGCGGCGATAAGAAGCAGGAAGATGATGATCATGATGAGGACGATGAGTCCGGCGATCACGAGTTTCAGAAAGCCACAGAGGCCATGTGCGTCGATGGAGGCGCCTCGCTGCATATGTCTCACCGCCAACTCAAGCAGTGGGCGTGTGAGATCACGACGGTGGAGCCATCGTTCGATGCACGGAAGCCGCTGAAATGGTCCAGCACACCCATCATCTTCGACACCAAGGACCACCCTGACCACACTACTGCGGTCGGGTGCTTGCCATTGTTGGTTTCACCAACAATCCGCAACCTGAAGGTGACAAAGATGTTGGTTGACGGCGGGGCCGGCCTGAACTTGATCTCTCCTGTTGTGGTCAAAAGGCTGCAGATTCCCGATGGAGACCTCGAGGATACAGGAACATTCCAAGGGGTTAACCCGGGGAGGAGCCAACCAAAGGGAAAGATCACGCTGCCCGTGATATTCGGAGGCGTTGCTGCCATGAGCCGGTTCATCTCCAAGTCCGCGGAGCGTGCCCTCCCTTTTTTCAAGATCTTGAAGAAGGCAGGACAGTGGACTGGACCACAGAGGCCGAGGCAGCGCTGCAATATTTGAAGAGATACCTCTCCTCTACCCCAGTGCTGATTGCGCTCAAACCACAAGAACCGTTGTTGCTTTATCTAGCGGCAACAAATCGTGTGGTTAGCGCCGCACTAGTGGCGCATAGAGAGGTCAATGAGGAGACAGCAGCAGCGGCAGAGTTGATGTTTGGCGGGCCAGAACCCTCCCCGGCAAGGCTCGGTCCCGGCAGGACTGAGTCCCCGGCAGGGCTCGGTCCCGACAAGACTGAGTCCCCGGCAGGGCTCGGTTCCGGCAAGACTGGCGCCAGTGCGACAGGACCCACGCGACCGGGTGAAGAGGCGCAGAAGAAGAAAATGGTACATCACCCAGTTTACTTCATCAGCTCCCTCTTGCAGGGGCTAGGTCAAGGTACTCAGGTGTGCAAAACTGCTCTTCGGCCTCCTTATGGCTTCGAGGAAGCTGCGCCATTACTTCCAAGCGCGCGAGATCATAGTGGTCACCCGCCACCCATTGCAATGGATACTGCATAACCCAGATGCGACGGGGAGGATCATGGAATTGGCCCTGGAGCTGTCAAGTTTCGGTTTGAAGTTCGAGAGTACCTCGATGATTCAGAGCATAGTCTTGGCGGAGTTTGTTGCGGAATGGACCTCGACGCCCGACGAAGAGGTACAGGAGACCACTCTTCCCAGCAAGGAAACGAGCCGCAACTGGATCATGTACTTTGATGGTGCCTTCTCGCTGCAAGGCGCCGGTGCTGGTGTGCTGCTTATCGCACCCACCGGAGAGCACCTCATGTATGTCATCCAGATGTGCTTCCCCCAGGAGATGTCAACCAACAACACCGCTGAGTATGAGGGTTTGCTTGCCGGTCTCAGGATCGCGGCAGACCTCGAAGTCAAAAAGCTCATCGTCAGGGGCGACTCACAGCTTGTCGTCAGGCAAATCAATAAAGATTATCAAAGCCCGTTGATGGAAGCTTACGTAGATGTGGTGAGGGAACTGGAGGAGCGCTTTGACGGTATACGGGCGGAGCATGTCCCCCGGGCGGAGAACGACATCGCCGACTACCTGTCGAAGCGCGCTGCCCTCAAGCTACCTGTGGAACCAGGTACTTCTGTGCTTCAGTTAACTCAACCATCCGTTGAGCCGTCAACCGGGCAGAACAAGCGGAGGAAGCTAGGCCTCGGCAAGTACTTCCCCGCCGAGCTCCCTGGAGCCACTAGCGAAGATGTTGCCGTGGATGCCGATCCTGCCGTGGGACAGCCGACTCCGGCAGGACCTCAGCTCATAGCCGTGGAGACGGCCGCTCCCGTGGGGGAAGAGATGCCTTTGGTCCTTGTCGTCGAGCCACAGGCTCCGGCATGGGCGCAACACACCGTCCGATTCCTCCAGAAAGGAGAGCTTCCTGAGGAGCAGGAAGAGGCAGAAAGAGTAGCCCGCCGGTCTGCTCTATACCAATTCGTTGATAACATATTGTAGAGGGGAAGACCGAATGGGGTGAAATTGATGTGCATCTCCCGGGAGGAAGGACTAAAGCTGTTGGCAGAGATACATGGAGGCATATGTGGCTCCCACATAGGGTCGAGGGCCCTTGCCGGCAAGGCTTTCCGACAAGGTTTCTTCTGGCCCACCACCCTCCAAGATGCGACGGCACTAGTAACCAAGTGTGAAGCGTGCCAGTT
Organism: Triticum dicoccoides; assembly: GCF_002162155.2. Classification (NCBI taxonomy): domain Eukaryota; kingdom Viridiplantae; phylum Streptophyta; class Magnoliopsida; order Poales; family Poaceae; genus Triticum; species Triticum dicoccoides. The sequence continues at coordinate 138,989,512 of NC_041389.1, forward strand.
CCATTTGAAGAAGCTCCATCAACCAGCTCAAGCCCTGCAAACTATCCCTCTCTCCTGGCCCTTCTCGGTTTGGGGGCTCGACATATTGGGCCCTTTCCCCGTGCTGTCGGGGGCTTTAAGTACTTCTACATTGCAATCGACAAGTTCACAAAGTGGCCAGAAGTGGAAGTAGTGAGGAAGGTGGCAGCACAGTCAACCATCAAGTTCTTCAAGGGACTAGTGTGCCGTTTTGGGGTGCCCAACAGGATCATCACCGACAACGGCACACAGTTCACGAGCCACGCCTTCATGCAATACATTGAGGATCTCGGCAGCAGGGTCTATTTTGCTTCCGTGGCACATCCACAGAGCAATGGCCAAGCGGAGAGAGCAAATGCTGAAGTCCTGCGACGCTTAAGGACAAAGACTTTTGACAGGCTGCGCAAAAGTGGAAGGCGCTGGATTGATGAGTTACCGACGGTTCTTTGGTCGATCAGAACGACACCAAATCGAGCCACCGGCCAGACACCCTTTGCCCTGGTTTACGGGGCAGAAGCAGTTCTCCCCACAGAACTCATATACGGGTCACCTCGAGTGCTCGCTTATGATGAGCTTGAGCAAGAGCGGTTGCGGCAAGATGACGTTATGCTCCTTGAGGAAGATCGTCTCCGGGCAGCTGTGAGAGCAGCACGCTACCAGCAAGCCTTGCGCCGCTACCATAGCTGCAAGGTTCATGCCCGGAGCTTTGAGGAAGGCGACCTTGTTCTTCGGCACATTCAGTCAGCCAAAAATTCCAGCAAGTTGATGCCAAAGTGGGAAGGCCCTTATCGGGTAACACGAGTCACCAGGCCCGGCGCAGTCTGGCTGGAGACCGAGGATGCCATTCCAGTGAGCAACTCCTGGAACATCGAGCATCTTCGCAAGTTTTACCCATAAGGCGCGGCTGCCGGGCCTCCCGGCAAGCAACCCTTTTGTACGAGCCTTGCCGACAAGGCATGTAACCCTTTGTACAAAGCCAGGCGCAGACCCTGAGCATAAATAAATGAAGCGCTGGCGCCCTAAGTTATAGCATGCATGCTAGGTTGAGTCTCTTCCTTGGTTAGGGTTGATAGTGCTTAGCGGCGGCTAACCCCTAGCTTAGAGGTCGAGTGCGCATCTCTCTGTTCTTCTCTGCCTTCTTTGGTTCGCAGGATACATAAACATCCCTGCCAAGCTATTATGGAAGAAAGGGGACGGACCGGCGTCCGAGCCTCGGCAAGCCAAAGTTGCCGGGGGCTACAAGAGCAAGGATCCATCCGCGGCAAGCCAAGGTTGCCGGGGGCTGCAGATCCAGATAAGTCTTCTATCCTCTATCATGCATTTCATTATGTACCGAGGTATGTGAAACCTGGTTTTATCCTTAGGCTACCGTGCTCCCTTCATTCCGGACCCTAGGACTCATCTCCTGGGACCGAGTTTGGTCGTAGTCGCAGCACCAAGGAAATGAAACGAGTGGCCTAAGCCCACCGCGTCCCTGCCTCCGCCAAGGGCGTGAGAAAGGTCGAGCGAAGTGGGGGGACGACAAGGCCTGTTGCCGGGCGAAAAAATGTTTATCTTAAAGGTGACAAGGATTCACTCCTTGTCGTGGATTCCACCCGCGAACGAAAAACCCAGCAAACATCCCTTTTTCATTAAAAAACATCCCGTACAGGTGCAGTCCATACGAAATGAAAAACATGAGCAAGGGGATTACAAGTTATAAAGTTAACAAAGGCCCGAAGGCTTACAAGACTAAAAAGAGATAAGGTGCCCGTAATCCCTTTCTTGTCCCTCTCCTCAGGAAATTGATCAATAAAGCAGAAGGGCAAAAGGAGCGCCTAGGCGAGCTACGAGTGGCAGAAGACACCAAGAGAACATCTCATTGGCCGTCCAAGGGCTGGATGGTGATGGCGGCACCGGAGGCAGAGCTCGAAGACGAGGCGGCATGATGTCAATACGCGACGAAGGCGTCGGTGCCCGCGTACTCTGACTTGACAGCCTTGCCGCCCGCCCTCTTCCTCTTGTGCAGCCTCCCTATGCCAGCCGCCCAAGGAGGCGGCCCCGAGAAGTTCAAGGAGCCGGCGACACGGATGATGGGGTCGCCGGTGCCATCCGGAGCGGCGCCCGGCACCTAGTCGGACCCGTCATCCCGCCGCCCGCTGCCCTCGTCGTCGCTGCCGTTGTCTTCCTCGCCACTATCGCTTTAGGAGGAATCTTCATCGTCGGAGGAGCTCTCCATGCAGCACCTCACGCGAGTCCCAAAGTGCCCGAAGATCTTGACGGAGAGGAGGCCACCCTCCATTATTTTAAAATGGAGAGTGAGCCCCTTCGTCAAGCTGTGGAGGCGAGCGAAGGTCTTCCACCCTCGGTGGAGATGCATGACGTGAGGGGCGGGGAACTCGACGTCGGCCCATGTGCCACTGTTCCCACAACCCCTCATATGCAGCCGCAACGCCTGCAGCGGATCCAACTCCATCTCCTGCACAAATGGGGTCGAGAGGCAAAGGCGACGGCGCGGTGGCTGGCGGAGCATGACGAAGAATTCACAAGGGTTGTCCCTGGCGTGGCCCTCCTTTGGAGTAGGGGCTGCTGGCGGAGGCGAGGCTGATCTGCCACCCCGTCCTCCTCTCCCTCGAGCACCACGACGGCCTTGACCTCGCCCCCTCCCCCTTCCTCTAGCGGCCGGCTCCACTGCTACGAGCTCTTGGGGAGGAGCGATGCGCTGTCTGGCTGAAACCCTTGCCGCCATCGATGAAGCATCGCACGCCCCCTCGCCATGGCAGAAGAAAGGAGGAAGCAGGAATGGTAAGAGGCAAATGGCGAAGGGTTGAGAAGCACCGTTCCTCCCGCTCCCCTCTTTATAAAGGGGCGGGGGCGAGGCTCGACCGCCCCCTCTCGGCCAATCCGACTCGTTGAAGTGACAGCAAGCGGGGCCGTCGACCACCCTCCCCGCTCCATTAAAGGCATGTGGGAATCGACCGACGCACGCGCACGACTTCCCACGTCCCGCGCGCCTGTCATTCGCTCTGCGTTATGCATGCAACGAACGTGGCGCAAGGAACGGGCGCAGTGGGACGCGTGGAGCGACGGTTCCCAAGCGAGGGCAGTATATGGGAGGCGGCCCCGCGGTCTCGAAGAGACATGCAAGCCGCCGCTTTACTGTCCACCACAAGGTGACGCCAGCATGCTTCCATCGTGCGCGCGCGCATCCCCCACGTCGGGCGTTCAACGCGGGTCGTGGGGAAGCACAGCGGACGGAGCGGTGTCCGCGGTATAATCTGCCTAACTGCCCGCGCACCGTTCTGGGCCTGGCCCAACAACGTGCTGCGCTTATGTGTGGCCAAGGCCCGGGGCTCCTGTTGGTGTACAAAAGTAGGGGCTCTCCTTTTGACCCCTTTACTTGTGCACGGGTAGTTAGAACCACCCGCCGCGGCCATGCATAACAGAGCAGGAAAGAGAAGCCGAAGACACAAGATCAACAAAGCAACGACAAGAACCAAGGCCAGAAAGATCGAATGGGCGAAGCAGGTTTCCCCGGCAAGGACTATTGCCGGGGCAGCCTCAACGGCCCCGGCAAGACCCTTGCCGGGGCAGCTCGCCCACACCAGTGGGGTGAGCCACCCTTGAGCCCACCAACACCAGACAAACACATTGGGACAGGGCTCCGGAGGCACCTCCGTGGTAGCATGCAGATCTTTGTGCAGACATAAAATGATCAAGATCAAATGAGGATAGGAAGGCAACCATCCTCACCGAAGGAACCCACAAGACCCCCGACAAGATCCTTGCCGGGGACGCCAGCGCACCACGGCAAGACCCTTGCCGGGCCACCCGGCAAGGCCCTCGCCAAGCACGCCAGCAGGGCCACTGCCAGGCCCACGCCAGCTAAGTCTCCGCCGCCGTTCGCATGCAGCTGTCGACCCAACCAGCTGGGCAGGCACCTGTGTGACAACATGCAGCCCTTCGTGGATGCTCCACCATCGCGCCACCTCAGCTGCCTGCCTGCCTACATGGCACCGCTGGCCAGGGCGCGTGTCGAAGGAGGAGCAGCGACGGACGGGACGGGCCTCACTCCCGGCCCCGATAAAGTGAAGGGATACCTAAGCCTCGCATTAAATGCCCTTTTTCCTGTAATACCAACGATAAGCTCACAACGCTGTAGCACTTTCCACCTCCTGTGTGCCACTGTGGCAGCCCGTTTCACCTATAAAAGGAGGCCCATGGCGCACTAGGAAAGGATTCGGCTCTTTGGAACCTCGTAGCACCTAGAGCTAGTTCAAGAGCTCAAGAACACTAAATACATCCACCAAAGCAGGATCGTAGGGTTTTATGCATCTTTGCGGCCCGAATCTGGGTAAATCCCCTTTGTGCCGTCTACTAGTCCCGCTCTTCTCACGATCCCCGCGCCCCGCAACCGTAGAAGGGATTCCAGTGATCCCATAGGTGTCGTTCCCCACCGACACCAACCAAGGACAAAAAATTTGAGATGAATGTAACGCACTCCTTAGTCTGTACCAAAATGGCCAAACCAAAGACGAAATTTTGAGATAGATTAAACATGCACATTAGTCTGTACCGCAATGGCCAGACTAAGGGCAAGAATTTTGGAAAGATGAAACATGCCCCTTGATTTGTACCATGAAGGGTTAGAGTTTTGGGTGAGGAGGAAGAGGAATGATCCTTAATCTATACCACAGTGGCCAAATCAGGGGCTAGGGGAGAACCATTAATCTCACCTTCTGATGAGGACATCAATACCATTGTTACACCCACAGCCCCTACTGCTACATATACTGGACCAATTACTAGAGCTCGCGCACGCCAATTAAATTATCAGGTACTTTCGTTTCTTGGCAATGATTCTAATGGTCATGAGAATATGATGCTGCCTAAATTGGATACATTTGTTTTGCTTACAAATGAAGGGCCTAGCTTGGAGAAGAATGAACATTGGAGCAAGAACAAGCATGGAGATGATGGCATGTGCAAGGGGAACAAGAACGGAGTTACAAGTGATGATTTTAGGACTTTGAAGCCACCATAATGGGTGCATTAAGCCTTGGACGAAATATACAAGATGCCACTTCATAAATTTCGTCCCGAGGCTATTCTAGGTGCTGCGTCACCTTATTATTGGGCTAGGCCCATGTAATTTCGAAATACATAAGTATAGGCTATTTTTAGAGTTTGAATGTGTGGGGAAACAAGAGATAGGGTTGATTCCGGACCCCTCCACCAAGGGCCACGAAATTCCCCCCTCTTCCTCCATATATACAGCCCTTAGGGCACCGTTTAGACTTTGAGTTTTGTTTAGATTAAAGTTCTCCATAGCTGCAACTTCGCGTACTTCGGTTGTGTTCAACGACCAGACAAAGGCGTCACAGAACCCCACCTTGATCAATACATCTTTCCTCTTATATTCGCAATATCCAGATTGCAATCTTAGTTTCTTGCTTGTTCTTGGTTTGCCTGCAGGAAACAGACCTTCGTGGTCAGGTTGATCGTGCTCCGGCGTGGTCAATAACCTCTCAGAGTTGCTTTAGCGATTGCTAAGGCGCGACGTCCTCGCACGTTCGTAGTCGGATCGTCAAAGTCGACTTCCTCCAAAATGATAGCCACCATCTCATCGAAAGACGGGACACCTTTGCCTCTATCAAGTGGTATCAGATTTTCAGGTTGCTCGGTGAGATTTTGTAGTTTTTTGTAGTTTAGATCGAGTCTTTTCTTCATACCTATAGTCCATGAAAAAGCCAAAAAAAATTAGGGTTAGTTCATCCTATCCGAACCAATCTGAGCCTTTGCATAATCTCTTCTGTATTTGCTTTGTTGAATTTGCGGTTGCATCGTCGTGTCAAGTTGCTGGTCTTAGCATCTAGTTTCCCTTAGAGTTTCGAGTTCTGCTCACAAGTTGTCACGCCGCCGATGCACCATCGTCATCGCTCCTGCCATCTACCACCATTGCTGATCCGCCACCGCTCTCAATCCGTATCCATATACCACCACCGATCCGTATCCATATACCACCACCGCTACCATATACCACCACCGCTGCCATATCCTACCACCATATATCCACCACCAATCCGAGTTACTTTCATATTAGGTTTGTTTTCGAGATCCGTCTAATTTCCGATTCGTGTTTCCTTGCCTGAGTAGGTTTTGGAAAAAAAAAGTCTGGAGACCCCCGGGCAGTTTTTAGGCCAAAATTTTCGCAAGCAAAAATATTTTTTCCCTATCCTATTTTTAAGCTTTTCCGAGTCTTTTGAGCCACGTGCCATCATAGTGATTTTTTGTCGCCCTTTTTCGTCGTTGTTGCCCTGATTTCCGAAAAAAAGAAGTCAAAAAAAATTCGTGCCTATCCTGTCAGTTTGACCTGGGAAGAGTTTTGAGACACTCGCCATTATAGTGATTTTTCGCCAAAAAGAAGAGGAGCGCAAAAAAAGGAGCGCAAAAAAAGGAGAGCGATTTTTTTTCCAGAGTGTACTTTTCCCTTGTTTACGTGCAGCGTCGTGATTTTGTTAGTGTTCTAGGCTCGCGTCTCTAGCATAGTCTAGCCTAGGACCAGCACAGTATCGTCGTTGAGCGTTTATTCAACTTTGCATCTCTGAATTGATTATTGCTGACCCTTTTTGCTACCATATTACAAGCCTTCCCAGCTACACATACATCTACGTCATGCGTTTGACTCTCCCTGGTAATCGCTCTATCCAAGCTTTGAGAGTTTTGACTACAACGGTTGCCGATCACCACCTGCTGCTGGGTAAGAACTAGTAAGAATTTGAGATTCGCTTGAAGGATTTGTGACATACCACCACCACCACCGCTTCCTAGTAGTTTGTAGGATCATATTCTTTTGTGTTTCTATTGCTGCTAACCATGGCAGGATCACAAGCCGACGAGATTGACTGAGAGAACATGACGAACAAGGAGCTTCATGATAAGTTTCATCAAATGTTGGGTCAACAGGTGGAAGACGTGATGGCCAGTTTTGGAAAGGCATTGGAGAGGATGGATGACATTGAGAAGACAATTGCCACCAAGTTGGACGCCAAGTTTGATGAATTACTCAAACGTCTCCCACAACCAGTTCTACGCCGCGATATAGTAGGGCGAGCACAGCGTGTTCCTATTGAGCCAGGACAAAATTCTGGTGCCGCTGCTACTGTTGTTGGTGCTTCTGTAGCTCCTGCTGCTACTGTAGAGGTGGAGGACTATTACGAGGATGAGGTTGATCAAAATCGGAACTACGGGCAGCCACCAGCACCACCACCAGCAGGTCGACCTCAGGTATTTATTCACAACGGTAGGCCTGCACCACCACCTCAGGTACGAGATCATTGATATGTCCATTTTGCATCATGCTTTTATATCAATATTTATTGCATTCTGGGCTGTTATTACACATTATATCTCAATATTTATGGCTATTCTCTCTTATTTTACAAGGTTTATCATGAAGAGGGGGAATGCCGGCAGCTGGAATTCTGGCTGGAAAAGGAGCAAACATTGGAAACCTATTCTGCACAGCTCCAAAAGTCCTGGAACTACACGAAATAACTTTTCAGAATTAATAAGAATTTCTGAGCAAAAGAAATACGCCAGGGGGCCCACACCCTGTCCAGGAGGCAGGGGGTGCCTCCCCCAATAGGGCGCGCCCCCTATCTCCTAGGCCCCCTGGTGGGCCTCCGGTGTCCATCTTCTGCTATATCATCGCTTTCACCCTGGAAAAAATCGTGGGCAAGCTTACGGGACGAAACTCCGCTGCCACGAGGCGGAACCTTGGCGGAACCAATCTAGGGCTCTGGCGGAGCTGTTTTGCCGGGGACACTTCCCTCCGGGAGGGAGAAATCATCACCAACGTCATCACCAAAGATCCTCTCATCTGGAGGGGGTTAATCTCCATCAACATCTTCACCAGCACCATCTCCTCTCAAAACCCTAGTTCATCTCTTGTATCCAATATTGTATCGAAACCACAAATTGGTACCTGTGGGTTGCTAGTAGTGTTGATTACTCCTTGTAGTTGATGCTAATTGGTTTACTTGGTGGAAGATCATATGTTCAGATCCTTTATGCATATTATTACTCATCTGATTATGAACATGAAAATGCTTTGTGAGTAGTTACGTTGGTTCCTGAGGACATGGGTGAAGTCTTGCTATTAGTAGTCATGTGAATTTGGTATTCGTTCAATATTTTGATGAGATGTATGTTGTATTTTCCTCTAGTGGTGTTATGTGAACGTCGACTACCTGACACTTCACCATTATTTGGGCCTAGAGGAAGGCATGGGGAAGTAATAAGTAGATGATGGGTTGCTAGAGTGACAGAAGCTTAAACCCTAGTTTATGCGTTGCTTCGTTAGGGGCTGATATGGATCCATATGTTTAATGCTATGGTTAGGTTTACCTTAATACCTCTTTTGTAGTTGCGGACGCTTGCAATAGGGGTTAATCATAAGTGGGATGCTTGTCCAAGAAAGGGCAGTACCCAAGTACCGGTCCACCCACATATCAAATTATCAAAGTACCGAACACGAATCATATGAACGTGATGAAAACTAGCTTGACGATAATTCCCATGTGTCCTCGGGAGCTCCTTTCTCATTATTAGAAATTGTCCAGGCTTATCCTTTGCTACATAAAGGATTGGTCCACCTTGCTGCACTTTATTTACTTTATTTACTTGTTATTCGTTACCACTTATCTTATCACGAAACTATCTATCACCTACAATTTCAGTGCTTGCAGAGAAAACCTTACTGAAAACCGCTTATCATTTCCTTCTGCTCCTCGTTGGGTTCGACACTCTTATTTATTGAAAGGACTAGATTGATCCCCTACACTTGTGGGTCATCAAGACTCTTTTCTGGCACCATTGCCGGGGAGTGTAGCGCTTTTGGTGAGTGGAACTTGGTAAGGAAACATTTATATAGTGTGCTGAAATTTTCTGTTACTTGTCACTATGGAAACTAATCCTTTGAGGGGATTGTTTGGGGTATCTTCACCCCAACCAGAAGAGCAAAGAGTTACCCCTCAACCTACTGAACTTTATGAAAATATTTACTTTGAGATTCCTTCGGGTATGATAGAGAAACTGCTAGCTAATCCATTTGCAGGAGACGGAACATTGCATCCCGATTTACACCTTATCTTTGTGGATGAAGTTTGTGGATTATTTAAGCTTGCAGGTATTCCCGATGATGTTGTCAAAAGGAAGGTCTTCCCTTTATCTTTGAAGGGAGATGCATTGACATGGTATAGGCTATGTGATGATACGAGATCTTGGAATTATAAGCGATTGAAGTTGGAATTTCACCAGAAGTTCTATCCTATGCATCTTGTTCATCGTGATCGTAATTACATATATAATTTCTGGCCTCGCGAAGGAGAAAGCATCGCTCAAGCTTGGGGGAGGCTTAAGTCAATGTTATATTCATGCCCCAACCATGAGCTCTCTCGGGAAATGATTATCCAGAACTTTTATGCTCGGCTTTCTCTTGATAATCGCAACCTGCTCGATCCTTCCTGTGCTGGTTCTTATATGCTGAAGACTATTGATTTCAAATGGGACTTATTGGAAAGAATTAAACGCAACTCTGAAGATTGGGGTTCCGACGATGGTAAGGAGTCAGGTATGACACCTAAGTTTGATTGTGTTAAATCTTTTATGGATACCGATGCTTTGCATGGATTTAGCGCTAAATATGGACTTGACTCTGAGATAGTAGCTACTTTATGTGAATCTTTTGCACTCGCGTTGATCTCCCTAAAGAGAAGTGGTTTAAATATAATCCTCCTGTTGAAGTGAAAGTAGTTGCACCTATTACAGTCGAAGAAAAGACTATTACCTATAGTGCTCCTATTGTTCCTACTACTTATGTTGAAAAACCTCCTTTCCCTGTTAGGATAAAGGATCATGCTAAAGCTTCGACTATTGTTCGTAAGAGTAATACTAGGACTTATACACCTCCTGAGCAAATTAATGTTGAACCTAGTATTGCTATGGTTAAAGATCTCTTGGATGAGGATTTAGATGGGCATGTTATTTCTTTCTGTGGTGAGTCTGCTAATATTGCTAGGCCAGATACTAAGACATGTAGACCTGTCGTAGGCATGCCTGTTATTTCTGTTAAAATAGGAGATCATTGTTATCACGGCTTATGTGATATGGGTGCTAGCGCTAGTGCAATACCTTATTCTTTGTATCAAGAAATTATGCATGACATTGCACTCATTGAATTACAAGACATTGATGTTACTATTAAGCTTGCTAATAGGGATACCATTAAACCCTTTGGGATTGTTTGAGATGTTGAAGTTTTGTGTGGGAAGGTTAAATACCCTGCTGATTTTCTTGTTCTTGGTTGCCCACAAGATGATTTTTGTCCCATTATTTTTGGTAGACCCTTCTTGAATACGGCTAGTGCTAAGATTAATTGTGAAAAGAATATTGTCACTGTTGGCATAGATGGTATGTCTCATGAGTTTAACTTTGCTAAGTTTAGTAGAAAACCTCGTGAAAGGGAACCACTTAGTAAGGATGAAATTATTGGTCTTGCTTCCATTGCTGTTCCTCCAACTGATCCATTAGAACAATGCTTGCTAGACCATGAAAACGATATGTTTATGAAGGAAAGAGAGTAAATAGATGAAGTGTTCCTTAAACAGGAACCTATGTTGAAACATAACCTTCCCGTTGAAATTCTTGGGGATCCCCCTCCACCCAAGGGCGATCCCGTGTTTGAACTCAAACCATTACCTGATAATCTTAAGTATGCTAATCTTGATGAAAAAGAAATATATCCTGTTATTATTAGTGCTAACCTTTCAGAGAAAGAAGAAGAAAGATTATTGAAAACTCTGAAGAAGCACCGAGCAACTATTGGATATACTCTGGATGATCTTAAGGGCGTTAGTCCCATGTTATGTCAACACAAAATTACATTGGAGGACGATGCCAAACCAGTTAGAGATCCTCAAAAACGATTAAATCCCAAGCTGAAGGAAGTGGTAAGAAAGGAGATACTAAAGCTCCTTCAGGCAGGTATTATTTATCCCGTTGCTGATAGTGAATGGGTAAGCCCTGTCCATTGTGTCCCTAAAAAGGGAGGTATTACCGTTGTTCCTAATGATAAAGATGAATTGATCCCGCAAAGAATTATTACAGGTGATAGGATGGTAATTGATTTTCGTAAGTTAAATAAAGCTACTAAGAAATATCATTACCCCTTACCTTTTATTGATCAAATGCTAGAAAGACTATCCAAACACACACATTTCTGCTTTTTAGATGGTTATTCTGGTTTCTCTCAGATACCTGTGTCAGCAAAGGATCAATCTAAAACTACTTTTACTTGCCCTTTTGGTACTTTTTCTTACAGACGTATGCCTTTTGGTTTATGTAATGCACCTGCCACTACTAGAAAAACCCCTACTAATGGCGCACCTAATATGGCCATTAATGGCGCATCTGTGGTGCGCCATTAACAGCACGCCATTAGTAATTTTTACTAATGGCGCACCACCTGGTGCGCCATTAGTATCTGGTATACTAATGGCGCACCTCGGGTGCGCCATTAGTATAGGCCAGGTGCGCCATTAGTATGCCTCCCAGGGGCCATGTATACCCAGGTGCTTTGGCATACTAATGGCGCACCACCTCCGGATGCGCCATTAGTAACTGCGGCATACTAATGGCGCACTGCCCAGTGATGCGCCATTAGTATGCACTGTCATACTAATGGCGCACTGTCATGTGATGCGCCATTAGTATGAATATTAGTTTTTTTTATTTTTTTATTTTCTGTTTTTTGCACAGGTTACAAAATGTATAATTTGACAAAATATAGACAGCACACATCAACAACAGATTCATCAAATACAATAGAAGATTAGTCTTTGAATACAATTCATCATATTAGTCTCCGAATACAATTCATCATATTAGTCTCCGAATTGAAAAGACCGAACAAAGATAGAACATTATATTACAAGTCTCGAGACCGCGAGTAGCGAGTCTGTCTTCACATTACAAGTCGATATCGATCATCTAAACTACCATCACATAGAAGAGAGCTGCGGTCATCACGATGAGCATCATCACGATGAAACTCGTCTTCATCCGGTTTCTCCAACGCTCCCTCCCCTCTCCCGCTAGATAGCGGGCGTATCTAGATTCGGCCTCGGCCCTAGTGGTGTACCCTTTGTAACTGTTACCGCTGAATCGGTGAACCTGTCTCCGACACTCCTCCCAGTCATCGTAGACTCCGGGAACCTTACCCTTGTACACGACATACGTCGGCATCGCTATGCACTAGCCAAACGAAACGTTAGTACCAATTCACAGACAATACATAAGCAATATATAAGTATGCAACAGAACGATCGGAAGAGAAAAGCAAGACATTAATAGCATCGATTACATCTAAGTTGAACGACTCTCGAAACCAAAGAGACATACTACAAGTTCATTAAAGTTTAATTACAACATGAGCCAATCGATGTTTCAGAACTAGACAACTCGACTCAAGGGACCGGAGCGTGGATGAAGCCGCCGTCTATCGTGGGAGTCATGAAAGAACGGGCGTTGTCATCCTGCATTTGTAGCATTGTGTCGATGTCACTGTTGGACGGTTGATTTCTGAGGTAGAACTGCCCCGAGGTACGAAGGACATCTTGATGGATGATTTCCGCAAACTCCGACTGGATGCGAAAGAATTCTTGTAGGAGGTCCGCGTCCTGGATTGCCGACACGCTCGCGGCCCAATCTTTGAGTTTACTCGGTAGCAGAAGTTGATGATGGTCCCGTACGATCGCCCGCATGTGATGGATGGCGTAGTAGGCACCCTTCTGACCGCCAGGCGGCTACTTGACGCAGCAGAACGTCGTATTGTGGGAGAACACGTGCTTGCCGTACTTACGAATAGGCCTGGTGAAGGTGCCTCCAGATTGGGCGTAGCCGGGGAGAACATCATCAAGAACCTTCTTGACATTTGTGTAGTCTACGTTCGACTGACGGTCCGGGTCGAAATACGTGGCCATGGAATATTTGGGGCTTAGGAGGATGAGCGTGCAACGTGTGTCACTGCAGAAAACACGGAATGTTAAAAGAAAAACGATCGAAATGTAAGAATTCATATGTTATGGGCCGGTTGAGGGGAGGACTTACTCGGGAAAGTAAGGCACGAGGAAGTTATCCTTATCTTGGTTTGCCAGAATGACTCCTTCGAGGTAAGAACTCGCGACTTGCCGGTCCCCAGCGCTGCCCAAGATCTTGGCACGCATGTAGAAGGGGTCGACTATCACGATGTCCGGGGTCTTGTCGCGAATGATCCGCATCTCCATACTCAGCGAAAATAGCTGAACAAAGGTGTAGTGCAGCGGATGAAGGTTCAACATAGCGTGGATGTCATCAAAACGCAGGACGATCGTACGCCCGATGGAGTTATCCACAAAGCCCTTGCCCTCTGGCACCTTAGCCGCGAAAACCGGGTATGCCACATCCTTCTCTCTGAGACGCCGCTTCTCCAAAGCAAGAACACTGTCATGCAGACTCCGCATAGCACCGGTTGCATCATTGAGCATATTTGTCGGTAGCATCGCCCTACCTGCCACATGCACCCTCCTCGAGATATCCTGCGGTGCAGGTGGCCCGTCCTAAGCACGGATCGTACTCGGTGCCGGCTGGCTCGCACCCTTCTTAGTCTTTCTTTTGCGTGCCTTCTTCTTCTCCTGTAATGGGACCGAGTTCTGCTCACAGACCGCCTCCTTGAGTGTGTCGGGGCTGATAATATTTCGCACCTCGCCTATCTGAGGCTCGGTGAAGTCGGCAGCTGGAGGCGTCTCCTGAGAGCTGAACGCCAGACGGCGCCTGTTGCAACTTGGCTTCTCTGCGGTACGAGCTAGATCGCACACGTCTTTTGTTGGGTTTGGTTCTTGAGAAGGAGGCCCCATGAAGTCGCCATCGTACCCATGCTCGGCAAAGTACTGATCGACATTGCCAAATGTATCATCGTCGTCGTCGTCGTCGTTCTGTTCCTATGCCATATGCATGTTTGGATCTAGTGGCATAGGGATGTCCGGCACCGTTACGGCGGTCTTGCCATGGGGCCGACTTGGCGCCGGCACGACTGGCGGTGTTGTCTTTGGGGTGGTGTCCCCCGCCCCCAAACGAATCTGGCTCTTCGGCCAAAGCAGGGGCCAGCTCAGGCAGGCGCTAAGGGTCATCACGTCTTCATCGTCGGCCCCGACGGGTCGAATCGGAGGTAACAAGTCATCGCAGCCTGGCAGCACCCGAACCAGTTGAACCCTAAACAAGTTGGGTGGCATCTGGGTACCGTGGAACAAGGGGTTGCTCAGTTGAACGATTTTGCCCTTGGCGACATCGACCAACTCGTTGTTCACGAAGTGGAGGAGAGTGCACGGAACGTCGGCGGCGCCCTGCGAAAACATGTAGGGCGTCAGGGATGCCCAGTCAAAGGCAAGGAGATGAAGTCCTCGGCCGAGAGAGGCTTAATTAGTTACCGTGATGATGGCGTCGAGCTCGGCTAATGTCGAGGCACCGCCAACGGCGGGCGTGCAGTTGACGGAGGGGCCGCTTGCTGAAGAGGTGCCGGCCGGCGTACACCCGGGTGCATTAAGCTCCCGTGCCGGCGTCGGAGACACCAATGCCGCCTCCGCCGGAGGCACCAATGGCCCCGCCATCGCATTATGCGAGTTGCTAGCTGTGAAGCTAGGAATCGGGGGCGGCCCCTGTTGGCCGCCCGCAATGCACGCACTCAACCCCGAGATCAAGGTAGGCACAAGGGCGGTGATCGTCGCTCCGAGTCGTTGTTCCACTTGCTCTTGGACAATCTCCGGAATCCGCGCCACCTGTGCCTTGAGTTCTTGAACCTCTCGCGCCTGGCTTTCCGAGCTGGTCTTTTTCTCCTTCCGCACGCCAGCGGTATAGTATGACCCCCATTTTGTCGACAAGCCTTTGCCGGCCACACGACCAGCTGACGTCGGCTTACTGAGCTTATCCTTGTTCTTCATTACATTCAACCCCCTATTTAGAGTGGTGTCCCAAGGGTTGCTCTTAGTCGACCCCGCGCTACTGCTTTCAGTCGCCTGCGGAAGGAATGTGAACCATTTAGAAATTTGGCTTCATTAATTAGAATGCAACCATATGGAGCTAATTACGCGGGGGTGTATTCCTTACCAGAACAAGCTCAAGCTGCCTGGTCTTCGGATCCGTGGTAAGCTCCTTTGTTTTCGGGTCCTTCTTGTACCGGGCCCTGACAAAGTTCCTGGTCTGCTTGTCACCGTATTTATCGAAGAGGGGCGGTAGGCCTTGCTCGACACGGTCCGCCTCCTCCTTGTCCCATATAGGCTCCGCCACTCTGTAACCACCGGGACCGAGTGTGTGTTCCCCTATGTTCAGCTCCCGCATTTGTTTCCCCCACTCACTTGATTGGGAGCTTGCGGTGCTCGAGCAATTGATCTTGAAGTCGTTGTAGTCATCTTCGGTGATCGAGCAATCAAAGGCAGACACAAATAATAACGCATTCTTCATACTAAAAACCTGTGAACCAAGAGCAACGATACAGTAAACTAAGCTAACATCACACCCGCTGGAAAATTAAAAATGCACAGCCCATCGTGTTGGCCAGAGTTAATCATATAACAATATGCTTCTCTAAATTATAGGAATCTGAGCAAAGCCACGGCAAGTAAAAAAAAATCATGCTACAAGACAGATTAGACAACCGCAGTACAAATCATCTACACCCTGATATCCCCATCCTTCCAGGAGACTAACTAATCTCCAGTGTAAAACAAGACAGCCATACAATGTTCATACTAAAACCTCTGGTTACATGAAAAAGTGTTCCAATGAACCAAGAGGAACAACTATGATGTGAGTGAATTAATCTAGGATGACACCACTGGAGAACTAAAAATACATAGCCCATCGTGTCGGCTAAAGTCAACCGTGGGATAATAAGCTGCGCTAAAATTCATGCTACAAGACAGATCAGACAACCTACTGAAACAATATCAACAACAGGAAGCAAAGCATCCAGATGAACATGCAACTGCGGGAAGCAAAACTCGTCTCCATGCATACCTCTCGGACCACAGTATTCTCTAGGGGTAGGGGTCCTCTCACGAGTTCTCTTTGCCTGCAATTCAGAAGGTCATCAGCGAATAGGAATTCAAATGCATGGATCATAATCATTCTGCATTAATAAATAATTTTACTCGAGGCAATGAATGAAATGTGCATCAAACTGGTCCTGGCGGAAGCTGAGTGCAAATTATCATGCTCATATGGAGATGGGATGGGAGGAGGGAAGGGGATAGGGGTCGGGGCGGTAGCTTACCTTGGAGGAGCGGGCCGGGGTGGAGGAGGCGGCGTCCGGTGGTGTGGACGGGGCGGCGTCCGGGCGGCGGGACGGTGGTGTGGACGGGGCAGCGTCCGGGCGGCGGGGTCGCGTCGAGGTGGCGGGGC